>NC_077227.1:34341772-34656971 GCF_027887165.1 Monodelphis domestica
AACAACTGAAAAGGGGGACAATTAGGAGTAAATAAACATAGCTATTACATGTATAACCCAGTGGAATTGCTTGTCAGTTCTGGGAGGGGAGAGGGGAGTGGGGAGGGAAAGAATAGAAATCATGTAACCGTGGGAAATTTTTTTTTAAATAATTTTTTTAAAAAGGAGAGCACAAGGGCAGGGGGCTAAGGCCAGAAACAATAGCTAGTGTCCACATAGATTTGTTATCTAGTTTCCACAGCATCCCTGGGAGGAAGGTGCTGTTGTTATCCCCATTTTACAGGCCAGGAAAGTGAAACTGAGAGTATCGTCCTCATTACACCTGGGCTCTGAATTTAACTCAAGAAAGAAGTTATCATGTGGGTTCTTGCAATAAATAGTGGACAAAATCATCAGGTATGGTTTCACAAATATGCTTAAATGCTCTTCAAATAGATGCTGTTTATACTGACGTGGAAAGGAGACCAGGGCGGTGATTTTAAGTGGAATTCAGTAGACAGAGAACAGAGATTGCATAACCCTGGTACTTGCCATTTGATGGTTTTATTTAATTTGTAGAATCCACAAGGAACGGTGGACTCATCTCAAATATCAAATGCCAGGAGGATGCCTTTGGCAGCCTCTGAATCACATTCCATTCACGATCTAGTTCTCTCTACCTCCAGGGAGAGGGGCAAAGTTATTATTTGGTTGTGTATTCATTGGAATCTTGACTCCTAGGACTAGTTTTCCCAAATTCCCTTTCCCCTTTCATGGACGTGCATCCTTAGGTGGTTGGTATTTTAGTTTCGGTTCTCTCCACCCACTTCCTCTCTTTTCCACGTGGAAGGCTGGGGAGCTCTCTTGGTTTCTCTAGTCTTTTACTTTCCCTTTGCTTCAATTTAAATGTGAATATTATTAAATATAATACTCAGTATTGAATATTAATTTTTAAAATTTACAGTTGGGAAAGAAAGCAGGAAGGTGGACTTGATCACTTGAGAAAAAGCAGGTTTATTTTTTGTTGTTGGGGGGGTTTTAGGTAAGTAAAAAGATGTCTGACAAAACAGAAAAGTTTATTTTAGTAGGAGAAAGTGGTTCCTGGCCTCCAGGAAAGAGGCTCCAGCCTCCTCTTCTCTACACTCACCATTGGAGATCTCTTCACCAACCATGGCTTGACGCACCGTCCACAGACAAATGACTTCCTGAGCTATGTGGAGGCCTCCTGAGGGTGTCGTGGATAGAGAAATCCTCCAGGCATCTTGACACATCCCAACATGTCCCAACCAGAGCCCTTTGGCCTTCTACCTTAAAAGCCTTCCCCTCCAGGTGGTGAAAGATGGACCCTCCGAGGCACTGATGCTCCAACAGGAGCTGGTCCTGCCATTCTGGAGAGCAATTTGGGACAATGCTAAGGCACTGAAATGACTGCATCTTTTGAAGTTTGGTCCACAGGCCTGTTTATAGCAGCATATTCTATAGGAGCAAAGGACTGGAAATAAAGAATTTCCTCACTAGAGTCTGAGAAATGGCTAAACAAGTTGAGATACAGGAATGTAAAGGAAGCTTTACTGCAGTCTAAAGAATGATGAATATCATGAAGGTAGAGAAGCATCCAAAGACTTAAATGAATGGGCACATAGGGAAGGAAGTGGGACCGGAAAACACTCTACACGATGCTGATGTGAAGGACAACAAGGCATTGAGACTGAAATTGTAATGAGGTTGTGTGGTACAACAGAGCTTTTTTCCATCAGATTTGCCAACACTGGTTTTTCCATCAGAGGTTCTGGGTTCAAATTCCACCTTTGACACAATTTTTGTGTCCTTCCCTGGACGTATGCTTTTTCCTCTGTGAAAAGGATTTGCAATAGAGGGCCCGAGGACCCTTTCAGTACTAAATCTACTCTGATTCTTTAGCTTCAAAGGAGCTCTGCAAAGATATCCCACACACTCTTTATGGTCAGGCTTTTTCAATGTGTTTTGCTGAATTGCCTCCTGTCCTTCATTCTTTGTTGTAGCAAAGGGAGAGAAGGGAAAAGATATATAATGTAGGTGATAAAAGATTGTGTACATTTTTGAAAAATACCAAATGCCAGAGGGAGAGGGGGTGCCCACAGCTTCAGACTTCCACTGGAGACCACCATCTTGTCAGACAAACTAGGTCCACAACCTAGAAATCACCTTTGACTTCTTCCAGGGCCCCATATCTCCCCCCAGCTGCCCCCTTAGATCAGACTTCGGTTCTCTCTCATCTGAGCCCCTCTAAAAGCCTCCTTGCTTCTCTCTTCCCCTTTCTCTAATTCATCTTCTAAACACTACAGAATGATCTTCCCCAGGCCTGGGTCTGCCTCTGACCCCTGCTGAAACACCCTCATGGGCTCCACACTGGCCACAGATAAAATGAAGTCCCAGGGTTTAAGGCTTGGCTTGTCAGGCTCCAAGGTACCTTTAGAGCTTTATTTCAGATGGATCTCCTTTAAACCTGTGTGCTGGTCAAACTGGACTGTGGGGCCATCCCTCAACTCCACAGACCACCTCTCACTTCTGTGCATTTACATCAACAATTTCTCCAATCTGGAGGAAAAAAATACTCCTTTCTCCCCTGTAGCTGAACACCATCCAAGTCTTTCAGGCCCCATTTCTTCCTGAAAGCTCCTTTATCCCAAGTTGTCAGCATTTCCTCTCTCAATTTCCTCAGCGCCATATTTGAGCCTTGTTCTATGCCTATCTCGGCTCCCAGCGGACAGGCACCGTGACGGGACCTGAGCCTGGGGTACGTGTCAGGAGCTGGCTGGAGCAGAGGGCTTGTTTGTAGCTGAAAATGTCAAAGGACACCAAGGGCAGGGTCACGGGGTTCTGGTAGAGCAGGAAAAGCAAAACTCAGCCTGCAGAGGCCCCACGAGGGACGACGGCCTCTTCGTTTTCAGTGAGCCCATTTTCATTCTCCGTGGGGATGGACGCTCAGATAAAGTATGATCCCACATTCTCACATCAATGACTGTGATTTCCACATGATGAATGTGGACAAACACACTGTATAATAACAACACATGTGCCAACTGTACCCTATTACCTGCTGTCTCAGGGAAGGAAGATGGGAAGAACAAGGAGCACAAAATGTCAGAAAATGTTTACTGAAAATTATACCATGTAATATGGGGGAGAACCGCATTAAAATAAATAATTAAACAAACAAACGGATGAATGAATGAATGAAGAGGGGACAGCTGGGTGACTCTGGATGGAGAGCCAGGCCTAGAGACGGGAGGTCTTGGGTTCAAATCTGGCCTCTGACACTTCCCAGCTATGTGACCCTGGGCAAGTCACTTGACCCCCATTGCCTAGCCCTTACCACTCTTCTGCCTTGGAGCCAATACCCAGTGTTGATTCTAAGATGGAAGGTAAGGGTTTAGAAATAATAATAAATAAAGACAGTGATATCTTCCCTGGTGTGAACACCCCTTCCCTCTACTGACAGGGTTCAACCCCTTGATTCTTTAGTAAACATTTGCCAAATGCTGTGCAAAAATTTACAAACGATCTGGTAGTGGCCTTGGCATGGTCATCCTCCATCAAGGAAGTGGGTGGGTTGGCCTTCTGACCACGGGATAATAGATATAGAGTTGGAAGAGAGCCAAGAAGCCATCGATGAAGGCCATCTTCAATCGTCTTTCAGGCTGGTCTGCTCTACTAACAAGGCCTCTGAAATGTCCCCATGAGGTGAAACAGAACTTTTTAACATCAGGGAAGGTGTCTTACTTTTAAGGTATGTGTAGAAGATCTGGCAGATAACAGAACACAGATATAGAAAGGTGAGGCATTTCCTTTTTAATCAGTCAAAAATGCAAAAGGTTCTGGACAATGTTAAATTCCACACACCATAATGCTATAGAGTTGTACATTAAATATAATTACTATCTATACAGATGCAAAAATATAAAGGTCTATTTCATACAATAAAACCCTCTATAGAAATCAGTTTAAAAATTAAACAGAACCTCTCCACATAAACATATGAGACGTAAGTCTTTAGGAAGTTCCTTCGAAGGTTTTAACACAAACACTAAACCTAAACATTGTCCATTCTCCTTCCATTTCAAAATTATTAAAATCTACATAAAACTAAACAAAAATTACTAGTACCTTAGTCACTTATACTTACATCATAATGTCCAGGCATCATTTAAAGCCTCCATTTTATTCAAGTATGGTAATAAAACTCAAATGCTTCATCTACTTAAGTACTATATTAGGGAATGTTTAGGAACAGTTCAATTGTTTCATTTGGCAAAATGTTAATTTTGTATTTCTTAAATACCTTTTAAAAACCCATGTTTGGTTATTTTCACTTTGTTTTTCTGCTAAAAGGCCAAGATCATAATCTATAATAAGGTTTGAACGTGGCAAAACTTAGAATGGCAATCCTAATATCACAACACTGGATATCCTCCAAGTCAAGCTAGTTAACAGATGACAAAGTTGTCAGCCCTGCGGACAGAGGCAGAGAAATGCTGGTTTCTACAGCTCATCGTGGTAGAAATGTTTGTCGTGGAGCTGCCGCCCATAGTCAGTGGCTTCACTGGTAAGAAACAAATCCTTATTTTCAATAATTTCTGCCTCCGAAAGCTTTGAGTCATTATTCAAATCCATTTCTTCTATTAGATGAAGAGCCTTTAAAGCAAAAGAGTTTAGGTTTAAAATTGAGTATTTTCATTTAAATAAGATTAGATTTTCCTGTCATGTGTTTAGTCTCTATTGGTCAAAGCCAGTGCTGAGGTCAAGTAGCTAAAGTCTGACCTAGTGGACCATGGGACTGGCTGCTTTTTGCTTCTTTCATATGCCCTCCATCCAGGAAATCATACAAACTCTGAAAGGAACGATAAATGAAAGCATAGTAGTATTTTTCCTGTATCATCTAAATAAAATATTGTTAAGTAGGAATTCCGTCGAAACATTCTAATTTTCTTGGTTACGTGGGTCTCGCTGATCACATTTGCTGTCCTAATCATAGCAGAGCATCACAGCTAAAATAAACTTCTTCACCAACACAGCTATAGCTGAGTTTGACTTTGTTGTTTCTTCCACTATAAACAGCACCACAATGAAGACGGGCCAACTGCTTACCTCTTCTTGTGCAATCCCCTGATTATTGGGCACGACCCAAGATAAAAGCTCCTGAGGATCGAGCCTCCCATCCCCATCTTTGTCGTAATCATTCACGAATCTGTCTTTCTCAACAAGTATCCATTCTGGATCTTCATTTGCAGCTTAATAAGAAAAACAAGCAAAAGTAGTTATAAACAAACAAAAAGAAATGCAGCTCATAGCAAATGTGAGGCTCAATGAAAGCTAGATGACTACAAGTGGAAAGTCTTGAATAATTAGCAATTAAAAAGCCAGCCCACTTCACACCTCCTCCTGCAGAGATCAAAAAGAAGTGGGATCTTTGACAGCTGCCTGAAGAGCTTTCTTCTAGGGTGGGTTACCACAAAGTCATGGACTTTCCACCACTGGCTAGTCAAACAGTCGTTCTGGGCTTTTTCTCATTCCGTAATTAGCTCAAGTAGGAGATGGCGGCTGGTTTTACATTCATCTGACACCTAATGGGGTCGCTGCGGTTGTTGGCTAAGCAAAGCTAAGGGTCTGAGGTAGCTGCTCAGAGAACTCTCATCAGCCCGTGAGAGCTGTCCCTCTTTGGGTAAGGCCTGCTCGCATAAACAATGGACTCGATTTACAGAATGTCCACACATATACAGAACAATTAAAAGTAACGTATTCATCGAGCAAGCTGAACAGATGGAAGAGATTTTGACTCCAGAAAAGGAACTCGGACAAAAGGTAGAATTCTGAAACTACCTACATCTCCTTTTTTTCTATTTGTACTCATTTCTTTGGATCTGCTCTCGATCTGGCTTGGGAATGGCTCTTCAGAGAAACCTGCCTGTCCACGGCTTCTTCCCTCAAAGCCATTTTGGCCCCGAATTCCTTCGGTTACTTACTTGGGTCTCGTCTGTAGTCCCCGAGGAATTCTTCTAAACTAACAAACCCGTCGCCATTCCTGTCATGTTCTTCTAAAGCCTCTTGAATGACAAATTCCTAGGATTTCGATGAAGAGAAGACAAGTCACCACGGTTTCGTAGCACACGTATTTCCAACCCGAGACAGACCTTTAGATGTGTGTCCTCTGAGGCGGTTATTTGTAAAGTAAAATGATAAAGCTATTTGGGAAGGCTGGCGCGGCCGGACAGGCCATTGCCATCAGGACTCTGTGCAGCCGTCTGGGCTACAGGGTGCAGAGGCCGTCAGAAGTCTGGATGAGCGTGGCCAGTCCTTCCTACACAGGAAGTCCCCACCCAAGGAGTGTCCGGGTCAAAGCCAGAGACGACTCCTGCGCCACCAGAGCAAGAATGGGTCTAAGAGAAGCCCTCAAACAGAGCCTGGGCAAGACCTGGAGAGTCTTTGTCAAAAAAGGAAGAGAAGGATCACTCTGGCTCTTTCCGCTGCGGCAGTAAATTGGTTCATAAATAACCAAGTGCGAGAGCAAGCAGAGCCGCAGTACTGAGGAATCACAGAAAACCCCTTCACTTTCCAAAATCATCTCAGGAGAAGTCGTCTGTTCTCTGCCACCCTCCCCCGCTCCTCGAGCTGGAGGCCCATCCCGGGTGACCCGAGCCTCCCACGCCCAGTAGGCCTGCTCGCCGTGCCTGCCACTGAGGCCTTCGCCGTCCTTCCTGGTCCTCTTTCTCGCTTCATCCCAGCCCAAAACCTGCTCTCAACCTGCATCAGGCCCTCCAATAAAATAAATGCCCACCCCCAGCCCAGGCCTTCTCCAGCCGAAAACCCTGCCCAAGTCCCCGGAGCCTCTCCTGCCCTGTCCCTGCAGGTGCCCCGGCCCAAGAGGAGGCAGCCTCTGACCGAGGCTCAGATCTCTTCTCAGATCTGACCGTGGGGAAGGCCCCACAAAGGAGGATGCTGGGGCGCCCCCAGAGCTCAGGAGGAGGCCCCCAAGAGAGGTCTCAGAGAGGATCACCCCGAGATCTCCTGGTATCCTAATGGGGGGAGCCTCTCCACCTGACCCCCCCCAAGGGTTGAGCCTTGAGCCTCCTCCGAGACTGAGGGTCAGTCACCCTGTAAGGTGTCTTCCTCTGCATGCTGGACACACCAGCCCAGCGCTGACTAAATGGTGGGTTTCCCAGGTGACTCCCTCCCTGGGTACAAGCAACAATTTCCCCCCAAATGGCTGATCCACCCTACACAAATGACCCAAGTAATCACTCCCATGAGTCAGCGGGACACAAGGGAGACAGCTGTAAAGCATACTGTGTGAGGAGGGAAGCGGCTGGCTCGGGGCACGGAGGGCCTGCAGAGGAGCGGTCTTGGGTTCCAATCTGCCCTCCGACACGTCCTAGCTGTGACCCCGGCAAGTCACTTTTGCCTCCCTTCCCAGCCCTCACAGCTCTTCTGCCGTGGAACTCATCACCAGCGCTGAGAGAGCAGGTCAGAGAGCTCATGGAGCTGTTTATCTGATGCGGGTTAGAAGAGTCAGTCAAATAACACCAGTGAAGATGTTCCTTGCTTACCGTCATGTAATCAACCTCTTCGGGATGCTCAAAAGCAATAAATTCCACGAGGTTCAGACCAGGATCTGCATCTTTATTGGCTTCCTCAAATCGTTTCTTGTCCTTTAAATGGAGCTTCAAAAACAAAGGCCTGGTTAGACGCCTCAGAGTTCACGCGTGTCCTTTTCCTTATTAAGACGAAGACACTAATTACAAGGGACAAGCGGCCGCCCCCTGGCCCCGCTGCAGTCCCCCCCTCAGAACACGTCCCCGCCTACGGCAGAGCGGAGCGCCTCGGACACAGGACGGCGAGGACGAGGGTCACCCCGTGGAAGGAGATGGAGGGGCTGCCCGGAGCCCGGGCCTGACGCCCCGTGCGTCACCCGCTAAGGACCCCTCAAGCCTCGGCTAGCCATCTGGAATGGCTTCCCTGCCTTGTTCATTCTGGGCTGGCTGGAGCCCTCTCTGGCGCCTTCCCTCCTCCCCCCAGAGGCGCGCCGGGCGCTGCTTGGGGCCACAAGAGCGGGCCGAGAGCTGCGGGCCGGCCGGGGTCCCCGTGCGGCTCTCGTGCCACCCCTACTTCCAAGCGCATCACGGCGCGCAAGAAGCCCCGTCCCTTGTGGTGGAGGAAAACCTCGGTAAGGAGAGGAAGTGGGGACGGCGCCATCCGCTCCCCGCCCTGGCGGATGTCCTGCCTTAGGGCTTAAGCCGCACCTTTGCCAGATGCCCTCAGGAGGCCCCACGCAGCTCAGGAGAGTCCACGGCTCTCCTCAGAGGTGCCGCTCATCCCTGCGACCCTCCGCGCCCCCCCACACACAGGGCTCTTTCCGCCACGCCTTTGCCTCTCTTTTAGGGAAAGAAGGCTGCAGACCTTCCGGCAGGCACTAGAACCTCGGCTCCTGGGCCAAGCATGCCGGGCCTGCAGGTGCAGGGCGGCAGGGCCAGTTCCCTCCAGGCCTTCCCTCCTCAGCTTCCAGCTGTCAGCAGACTCGGAGCCCTCCCACATCCAGGCTTTTGCCGGCGGTTCTCTATGACTGGAATGTCCTTCCCCCTCGTTGGCCAACTGAATGACTGCCCATAAGGCCAGCTCCCCACTGCCCCGGCCCTGGGCCTCCCGTTGCACCCCCAGCTCCCCCCCAGCTGGAAACTACCCGAGGCCTCCTGTAGCACTTTGTTTTAAACAAGTCTAACTTAATTATGTTAATATTGTTATCGGTGTTGTGGTACCAGAGAAACAGCAGTAATCATGGTCATTTATGCAGCACATAGTAGGGTTTCCAAAACCTCCTACAAAGTGCATCTCATCTGATCCTCACCATGACGCTGGGAGGAAGCTGCTATTATAACCTCCGGAGGGGAACTGAGGCAGGCAGAAGCTAAATGGCTTGCAAAGTCCCATAGCCGGTGAGTCTCTATCTGAGGCAGAATTTGAACTCGGATTTCCTGACTCCTGGCCCAGCTCTGTGCCATCCCCTGCCGTCAATGAGACTATCGGCTTCCAGGAGCCCCGTGCTCTGCCCGGAGGAGGTGCTTAGTGCTTGCTGATGGCCTAAGTGACTCTCACAAGCTGCCCATTTTTAGGTATCCCCTAAACCCTGACTCAGGAGCTCCTTCCGTCGGTCCCTTCGTCGGTCCCTTCGCCCTTGACCGCTCCCGGTGCCTCTGGGCAGCCCCTTCCCCCAAGGAATCTTCCTTTCTAGGGTTCAAAGGGAAGAGGGAGACGCTTGTTCCCCAGGACCGTTTCACCTGGGCGGTTGTGGATTGCAGTCCTGGGTGGGTGGGCCACCGTCGGTCGGCCTGGAGCCTCGTCCATTCCACACTGAGCGTAAACATGGAAAAGTGCCAACGAGCAAGAGCGCGAGGTGCTCCCAGAGCCAGACAAGCTCACAAAGAACAAGCCTCTATTCAAAGGGCCCCGGCTCGGGTTCCTTATGAAAGGACCCTTCCATTTCCAAGCAAAAGGCCCGTGTTTCAGCATTACTTGGCAAGTTTTATCCATCAAAGAAAGATCTCTCTCTCTTCAAGTTGAAGTTTCAGGAAAATGACGTTTTCTGATTCACATTTGTCGGTTACTATCAGGCTTTTTAAAAAAAAGAAACTCAAAAGAACATTTGTAAAGCATCCCTCTCGTCTCTTATTTTAAACTTCACAAGAGGAAAACTGGTGTGGGGGACATGGAACCCTACATTAGTGAAGGCTTTTGGGGGACCACCCTTACAAACAGAAAACAAAGACTTTTAGAAAGAAATACTAACAACTAAGTCCTAATGCCTCTGCTCCTTCTATGTGGTTGAAAGGCCGGGGATAGGGGGTATTCAGGGTAGATTAGAACAGCAAAAAAAGAGAGAGAGAGAAATAAGAAAAAAACTATGCTTTAAAAGTTCATTTGGCACAAAACAAAATGGCAATACTCTTTTTATACTGTGATGGGAACTTGCAAAGAACAAAGCTGCCACCTTCTGGTAAACAAAAGATTTTACAGTTGTGGCTCCTCAGATGTGAGTAAGGACTAGTCAAGGTTGTAGAGGGGGAGAAAGTGAAGCTGGAGGCAGCTAAGGGACTCAGTGAATATAGAACTTCAGGCCTGAAGTCAGGAAGATTTGGGTTCAAATCTTAATTCATATGCTTCCTAGCTGTGTGATCCTGGGCAAGTCATTTAATCCCAACTACCTAGCCTCTTACCCTTCTGTCTTGTTCCTCAGACAGAAAGTCAAGGTCTAAAAAATAAAAGTGAAGTTGGCCTTGGACCAGGCCTACCAGACAAGCCCCAAACTCTAATTCCCCCTCTTAGAAATGCGATGCAGGGCAGTTCTTCACAAAATAAATAAACCAAGAATGCTATTCCTGGCATTTTACACAACCTCATAATAAAGAGTCAATACTCTTACACCTGTCAACAATTCCCTTCTACCTGGCAACCTATTAAAAAGCAAAAATCAATGAATGAGATATCTGAATTTTACCCAGGCATTCAATCATCCTTGTGGATCAATACTGTTTTATTTGAGGTTATGAAACTTCTTTAGTCTGCAACTTTTAACTTTACTTGAACTGATTGTTTTCCAAGATGTTTTATAAAAAAACAGAAAACACATCACTTTTGATTTCATCTTTACATCATTCACTTGCAGGTGATTTTAACATAGGATCGAAATTCCTGGCAAAAGTGAACAAAAATCCTGCCTTACTAGACTTAGGAAAGTCCAGGAAACTCTATGGTTTGGGGGGAATCTGAAGTGAATAAAATACGGGAAAGAAATAATTTTAGGAAGAGATCTCAGGGGGGCAGCTGGGTAGCTCAGTGGATTGAGAGCCAGGCCTAGAAATGCTAGGTCCTGGGTTCAAATATGGCCTCAGACACTTCCCAGCTATGTGACCCTGGGCAAGTCACTTCACCCCAACTGCCTAGCCCTTACCTCTCTTCTGCCTTGGAGCCAATACACAGTATTGACTCCAAGACGGAAGGTAAGGATTTTTATAAAAATTTTTTTAAAAAAGGAGATCTCAGGGAAACTGGGTGGCTCAGGGCCAGGCCTGAGGTCAGGAGGATCTGGGGTCAAAGTGGCCTGACACTTCCTAGTTGTATAACCATAGATGAGTCACTTAACCCCATTTGCCTCGTCCTGGCCATTCTGTCTTAAGAGTTGTTATTAGGACAGAAGGATTAAAAAAATAAAACGATGATCTCAAGAAGTCAGGGGTTTAGGGGTCACACCAAATGAGGATCGATGAAAGAATCTGGGGTTGCAGAGCCTGGAGGACTTAAGGGGAACATGACAGATTTCAGATCAGAATAAGGAAAGACTTGCTAACCTAACCATTAGGGCTATCCCCAAGTGCAAAGGGCGGCCTCGGGGGACACTGGGTCACTAGAGGGCTACAAGCGAATCCTTGTCAGGGATGCTGCAGAGGCAGCATGAGCTTGTTCAGGTGCAGCTTAGACTATATATTCTCTGAAAGGCAATCCTATTCTGAGAGTCTCTGAAGGCAACCAACCAGTCAATCAACGACTAGGCAGCACAATGGATAAAGTGCTGGACCTGCAGTCAGTTAGACTCAAGTTCAAATTCAGCTTCAAACACTGACTAGCTGTATGATCCTGAAGAAGTTACTTAACCCATTTACCTCAGTTTCCTTATCTGTGAAATGGGAATAATAATAGCGCCTAACTCCCAGTTATTGTGAGGATCAAAGGAGATATTATTTGTATAGCACTTAGCACAGAGTAAGCACTATACTGTGATGATAGAAACCACTCCCTAAGTTGGTCTACCCTGCACCCCATTTTTGCATGCGCATGTTGTGGGACACACGGGGCACAGAGGATAAAAGGTGGGGGCAGAGCTCTCTCTATGTGTCTCTCGCTTCCCCTTTTTCTCTCTCCCCCCCTTTGCTCCCTCTCTTCCTACCCCGATCTCTCTCTCCCTCTCTCTGTGTCTCTCTCCCTCTCTCTGTCTCTGTCTGTCTGTCTGTCTCTCTCTCTCTCTCAGAGCTAGAGGGCTTTGCAGCCTAAGTGTCTTGGTGGGCTTCAGATTTCATCTTATGGTATTTTTCTAGATATTTAGGTGAGATTTTCTGTCCCCTTTCTACATTTCCTTTTTTCCCCATATCTCCATTTTTTACTAAAATTTACTAAAATTACATTTTTGAGAGCTACTGACAGACTCCTGACTTGAGTTGATTTTATAATGGCGACCACAATATTTTATTAATATTACATTTAATAATTTTACTTTCATTTATTACAATACAAACCTTAGTGACTACTTGGCTTCCCAGTCAAGAATTATTGCACATTTACAATGACTAGGATACTGTACACTGGCAGATAACCAGGTGAGACAATCAATGCCTGTCCTCAGGGAACTGCCAGCCTGACTCAGATCACAGATGAACCAACTAGAGAACAATTAGATGCTAAATTGTGGGGGGTGAAGGGGCAGCAGATAGTTATAAGAAAGGCCCTAGATGTACTGAATCCTTTAGTTCCCTTTAAGCAAGTCTCAGAACAAGTTCAAGCCTGAGTATATTCATCTACAGGTGAACCAGTGGGCCTGCCACCCCCCAGACCCCTGCTGAAAAGATGCTTATTTTAGGAACCCATGGGGCATCTTTCAGGCCATCATTCTCTATCTCCTACAACTCTCAAAAGGGAAAAAAATGACACAATGAGAATATCCAAATCAAAACCATCATAGAAGGGTGGTAGAGATTAATGCCAACTCCTTTTAAATGAAGTGCTTTTTTCCCCTCAAAATGCTGATCTTAAGATTTTGATATGTTCTATACACTTAATAAAATGTTACTTTGAAATGATTTTGGTTCTAAATTTTTATATGACTTTTCTGTTCCAGGATCCTGTGTTATAAACCATCAGCCTCACAGAATGTCTCAACAGAAGGCTGGACCAGAAACAAAAGCGAACATTTTCTGGCTCCAACAAGAGCCTTTGTGGGCCTGGGTACCCCAGTTGGGATAGAAATGACCAAGATGCCCTATTTTTGTTTTTGGAAAAGGTTGTAGACTTACTGGTGTTTTTCCACATCAATTCTTTATTCATAAGGGTGGGGAAGGCAGAACTGGACAAACTCAGATGTTCATTAACACAACCCATTTCAACTTCTTTCCCCATCTGTGTTGGTAAAATCTCCTGGTGATTAGTAAAGAGTGATGTGCCTTTAACTTTTTAATCAGAGGCCATAACAGAGAGTGCTGGCCTCGAGGTCCCCTAAGATAAGCTGGCCTGACAACAGTGGAAGGCATGACAGCAGGCTCCAGGAAAAAAGAAAGAAATCTTTTTACAAAAGAGAGTCACCTGCAGCTTTTCCAAAGTAAAAAATATGAACTCTGGAGTTAAGCTGTCTAGTTCAGAATTTAGAATTAAGGACAAAGCTAAAAGTATATGTGTCATCGTTTTAAAGAAACTCTTCTGGAAGTACTGAATTCATTTCTATAGCTCCCTAGGGACAGCGGTGTTTATTTTTATGATGGTCCCACTGGATAGAAATCGGACCAAGCTGAGCATCAGGAAAAACCTTTTCGCTATCAGGGCTATCAGAAAATGAAGAGGCTGCCTTGGCCTTGCTCTCCTGGAGGCTTTCTGGTAGATACTGAATGACTGCTTGTGAAAAGACCACCCAGACCATGTTGGAGCAGAGGCTCAGGGTCCTTTCCAGCTTTAAGAAGAGGTTAGGCTCCTAAAGCCCCCCGAAAAGTCCCTTCATCAGCATCAGCCTCAGTTTCCTCAGGTATAAAATAAGGGCAATACCTCCACTACTTGAATCACAAAAGAGCCATCAGTAATGTTCAAAATGCTGTGGAAATGTGAGGGCTTGTTATTACAGCAAATTGCTAGTAGGTAGATAGTAGACAAACGGTTCTTTTTTCTGTAAAAATCAAATGTAAGCAAAATAACTCATAAAATGGATTTTATCTTACTAATAAGTGTGTGCCTTATTCTAAATATGAGATGATGCCTCTCTGTTCTGTTTTCTTTTTTTTTTTTAAACCCTTACCTTCAGTCTTGGAGTCAATACTGTGTATTGGCTCCAAGGCAGAAGAGTGGTAAGGGTAGGCAATGGGGGTCAAGTGACTTGCCCAGGGTCACACAGCTGGGAAGTGTCTGAGGCCAGATTTGAACCTAGGACCTCCCGTCTCTAGGGCTAGCTCTCAATTCACTGAGCTACCCAGCTGCCCCCTCTGTTCTGTTTTCTTAAAAAATGTTTTTAATTAAAATGAAATGATTTACCAACAAAACTACTGAATACTATTCTTGGCCAATGTCTCTTCACTGAGGAAGTTATTATGGAAGAAACTACACAGAAAAGAGAGTAATAACAGATTGTTATGTTGTATCAGGAGGCAGGCAGTGTGATACAAAGGAGGCAGAAAATTGGGTCTGTGTTAGCTCTGAAATGGACCCCTGGAGAAGTGACCTTCAGCAAGTCTCTTCCCTGCTAAGCCTCAGTTTCCTCACCTATAAAATAAATAAAAGACTGAGTTCTAACTTGCCTTTGACGCTCTGATCAGCTCCATGAGAACCCCTGCCAACCCCCAGAGAGCTCAGAGAAAGGGAGATATGTCTCAAGGAAGACCAGGACACCGCCTTCAGGGAGGTATGGTGCAGGCCCACCATGCCTCGAACAATCTACACTGACCACTGAATCTGGTCTCCTTCAGAGTTTTCTGTCATTTCTCCAGGTGATTTGCCATCATAAATCCCTCTAGTTTTATAAGTAACCCACTGACTTAGCCATTTTCTTTCAACCTTTCTTTGTCAACATATTGCTGGTTGAGTTCATGTGGACATTGCCATGAAAAAGCATCTGGATTCCTCTCTTGGATCCTACTGCTCATAGGTTCCATTCCTGAGCCACTTTCCTTTATGTGGGCAAATGCAGTATCAAACAGTGACGTGTCTGCTTCTTCCCAGAGTGCTCTTGTGGCTTCTGTCTTGTCTGTCATGGACTCTAAGTTTGGAATTCTTTTCCTCCTTTTGGAGAGGACACATTCGATCTTCCTCTAACTTCCTTAGGGGGATGGGCTCTGTGTTTTGTTCCTATCTTGTTGGTTACTTTACAAATCTGTTCAAATCTGTTTTCACCTATTGAATGCCTAGCAAGTCACTACTTGGCACTTAGAATTACACATCATAAACTATTATCTTTCTTGGATAAATGATAATCTCCAAACAGCAAATACTTTCTGAAATCTTAAAGAACTCAAATGCTAAAAAAGACTGGAACCAGGCTGTTATCACAGATCAAATTATTATCTACACTCACCAAAACATAACAGCAATCAATAAAAACTCAGGAATTGCATGTTTAATAGACACAAGAGTGCATTGGCCCCAGCTTATTGCTGCTTAAGAAAACCAGTTCTTGAATTTTCTGTGTGAAATCAGCAATTTCCCCCCCTCCAAGTACTACTTCTCTTTTGCATACTTCTTCTGTATTTCCTATCTTTGTAAATATTCCCCACACCTATGAAATCAGTCCCCAGAGGTTAGGAATTTCTCTTTTTTCCTTCTGTCTCAAGCACCTACTATACCATCCCTCTTATAGAGTAAACTTATAACCAATGTATCTTGGAGGGGAAAAAAGAAAGATGAGGACAGCAGCCAGTCCTTGCTAGTCGGACAACAAGGACGCTACTTTAGGAACCGCTGGGAAAGCAAGAGAACCAGATGGCCAAACCAAAGAACAGGGTAGAAGCCTTAGGACTTCTCACCCCCACCCAGGATTATAACCAAAGAAAACAACAATACACTCTCTCTTCTCTTTTGACCACTTTTCATCCACTTAGAGTGGGGAAGAAGGAAAAGAGATGGGACAGACAAATACAACACTTGGCCATCTGGCTGAGCTCCATCCCTCATCACTAGTCAGCACACAGAGCCCCCTAAGGAGTCTCCAATTGGCCAACATGGTTTGTAATTCTAATGAAACTAAAACAAGCCCTTTAAGAAATATTTTTTTCTGAATTTTAATAAGTATTACAATAAAGCCCGGTCACAAAAGCTGACAAAGTTGCAAAATAAAAATATAAGATTTAAAAGGTCTCCCTTTTCTGGGACTGCCTTCCAGATGACTAATGCTCTTAAAATATACTGAACTATGAATACAGTAGTGAGCTTCATTTTTTTCATTTTAAAATGTCTTCTTAAAAAAAAAAACTATGAAAAGTGATCTCTGTAACCAGAGGCTTTGAACCTTGCTATGTTAAAAAAAAAAACACACACAGAATTTTAAAATTAGTAAATCCTAAGCAAAAACCCTTCCCTGAGTTTCCCAGGACTGCTTGGTCAAAAGTATGAATGTTTATAAACTATATGGGAGGACGAGGAGTTGGGACCTGTCTGTCCAATTAAGGTCCCTTAAAGAGGCAACATACACCATAATATGTGTAGCAGCCCAGGCATGTATAAACCTTGCTTATATTTTGGGGGTACTCAAAAACCACGCTTATGAGCTTTGTGCTCATTTTTACCAGGCTAAGTTCTATGCCCACTTTTCATCCACTTAGAGTGGGGAAGAAGGAAAAGAGATGGGACAGGCAAATACAACACTTGGCCATCTGGCTGAGCTCCATCCCTCATCACTGGTCAGCACACAGAGCCCCTTAAGGAGTCTCCAATTGGCCAACATGGTTTGAAATTCTAATGAAACAATTCTCTTTGGGAAGCCCACCAGGGAGGTTGATTTGAGTGAACCTCTGAGCCTGGAGCATCCTCCTGTGAAGCCTGACCCCAGTATCCAGGGGAAGACAAACCAGAGTGAATAGGACTTTGCCAGAAAGCCATTCACCACAAGAAGATTTTCTCTCAATCCCTCTAGATAGCCTTGAATCTGATATCATAGCTAGGACAGCTCTCACAACTGACCCCAGAGGGCCAGGCTCTGCAGGACTTGGGGAGAAGGGGTTCAATTGTTATTTAGGGACTTCCTATTTCCACCTTCCTATTGCCTTATCCCACAACTCACTTGCCCTACCTTTCATGTGATCCTTTAGAATAAATAGTTGTTTACCAGATTAAGTGCCTGCCTCATAGTATCTAAGAAGGGAGACTTGGGGTTTGGGGGGAGGAAAGTTATACTTCTCTCCTGTATTTATTTCAACCAAGTCTCTGAGGGAACAGTAACCTGTGATTCTGAAGGCAAACTGGCTCCATTCCATCTATACCACACTCTGGTTCTGAATTCAATGGTGGGAGACTCCATTTCTCTCCCGCCATTATACCCTCATCACCCATTCTCCCTCAGTCTTCAATCTCCCTTCTGAGTGTTCACTGACGAATACATTTGTTGTGGCTACTGAACCCCAACAATATGAGAAAAGAAGTTAACGGCTTTAAATAATGAGAACCAACTAACTGAATTAAGAAAACAAAGTCAAAAGTTCCTTGGGTTGGGGGGTGGGGGGGATGAGGTGGTGGTGGTAGGTTTTGATGTGTGTAACTTTAAAAGAGAAGTTGGTCACAGCCTCTTCAGTAACTTATTTTCATTTGGCATGTGGTAAACATTAACAAAAACAATATTTATAAAAAGAAGAGCTTGGAATATGAGAGGCCAGATGATCCAACTGGGAAATAAATACAAAGAATTCTGGCACAACTCATAGGACACATCCTAAAGTCTGACTAGAGAAAAGAGGAGCTATCAAAGAGGTCACTGAGGCGTAACAAAAAGCAGTGCCTAGAGAACAAGGCAAGCCAGGAAATGGCCCAAGCCCAGTCACTTGTGATCCTTCAGGCAAGATGAGAAAGTGCCAGGAGATGATCAGAGGACTGAAGGACCTTACCTGCCTAAAAGATTCCTCCTCCGCATCATCCAAAACTGTATTTTCATCAAAGTCGATCACGCGGTCATACATCTGAATATTGTACTCATCCCATGTCACCACATCATCTTTGTTTTTGTCGTATTCAACAAACTGCTGCTTGGCCTCCTGCATAGCATAGTGTTTGAAGGACATCTGGATCCATGTGCTGAGTTCATCTAGAGGGATTGACCATAACAAAAAGAATGGGTCATTTTCATTCTGAATGGTTCAAAAGAACTTTTTATATTTGAAAAAATGGTGAACTACTGTAACCCCTTCCTGACTGCTATCAAGTAATACAAACAAAACTATAGCTCCTGAGAAACTAAATTTTAAAGACTTTTCAACTTCAGCTTACAAAAAAAGCTGTAATACTTCAACAAGAATTTATATCTTCACAGTTAAGTTGCACTTGAATTATTTCCTTAAAATAATGAGAGAAAATTAATCTTTGGTTAATAGATAACTTAGCTTTTTTCTAAAGAGGCAAAAGCATTAAAAAAAAGAATATTTAGGGAATTTTAAATGGAGGAGAGAAAGAGAGAGAGAGAGAAAGAGAGAAAGAGAGAAAGAGAGAGAGAGAGAGAGAGAGAGAGAGAGAGAGAGAGAGAGAGAGAGAGAGAGAGAGAGAGAGAGAGAGAGAATTCTGAAGGGTGAAAGGGGAGGGTGGATTGATTAAGCATGATTCCTCAAAATTGTCCAAAACAGCTAAGTGCTGCCTCTACACTATTTCTGTGTATCCAAAAGATTACAGATAAAATAACTTAAACACATGCACTCTCCCCAAATAGCTCCTTCAGTGATGACTCTAAAGAGAGCGATAGTAAGAGACTAAGAGAGAACTGTGGGAAGGAAGCATGTCAGATTAGAGCTGACTCTGTTCTTCACTCCAAGGAAGGCAGTTTATTAAAGAGAAAATGGGTAAGAATGGGGCCAATCCTGTGAAACACATTCCTGACATCATAGACTGAGGGGCAACTTATTCACTCTCAAATTTTTTGTGAGGTTTCTCATAGGAACTGTTCTTCAGTTATTGAGGAGGAAAAGGATCATTACTTTCAGTGAGGAAACCATCAGAATCCACATCAATTCTCTTAATGATTGCTCTCAGTCTCTTCTGCTGCTCTTCTGGGGTCAGTTTCTCATATTCATCTGCTTCTGCCTTTGGGAGGAAAGAGACAAAAGAATAAGTGACACAGGTCAGGGATAACTTTTGGTGGGACCAAAATTTGGATATGAACTTGTAAAGTGCCATGTCTAGATCTCAGAAGTAGCCTACCACTGCCTGCTGGTTTCACCAGTCAAGACAAAGAACAAGTCTGACAAGATTTAAGAGGAGGGTCACACACACTGTCAGCATGACATGGTGATAAAAGTATCAGTCTTAAAAGAGCCAGAAAACATAAGGTTCAAGGTCTGGCCCCGAAGTTTAATATCTCTAGGATCACAGGCAAGTTCACTTCTCCAAATCAGATTTCTCCTAAGTTTTAAAATTGGGATAATATCTTGTACTATCTATTCCACAAAGTTTGTGAGGAAACCAAGATCATAGAGCTGGGACAGACCTTGAGAGGTAATGTAGTCCAATCCACTTGTTTTACAACAGGGTAAGCTGAGGTCTGGAGATATTTAAGTGACTACCTAAGGTCACACACACAGCAGAGCTGGGGCTTACCCCTAGGTCCTCTGATTACAAGCCTCTAAGAGGTACATATGATGAAGAGCTGTGTGAAGCTACAGAGCAAGGAGCCTTCAGATGACCAGTAACCTCTGGCCTGGGATCCAGGACCACAGAAAACTTAATCACAGAAGGAGCTCTCTCAAGGGTCTCCCCCCTCTTCAGTCCTCAAGCCTGCAGAGCAGACATTCTGTGAAATTTTTCTGAGGAAGTTTCTGTGTGAGGGGAAGAAACCTCAGACTCAAAGACCCGGGACCTGAATCCTATTCCTAGCACTGCCAAAGGCTTCTCATAGGACTTTGGGCAAATGATATCTTCTCTTTGGGCTTCAATGGGTCTTTGACCTCTGGGGATCTCAATTCTTTATCCAGAGAACTAGCCTCAGGACTGAAGCATAGTGGGCAAACTCAGGGGCCACAGGCACCCTAATGAGAACCAGATTAAATTGAAAATTAGGAAATGTAGAAAAAAATAAGTAAAAAGACAATATGTTAATTTGTGGTTGTCCAAGTCCACATACAACTGTTGCTATTTGCTGGATGAAAAGGCTAGAATAGGAGTCAAGATGCCAACATGAGTCCTTCCTTCCCTGTTTCCTGGTGATCACATTTGGGTAAGGCAGAGGCTGGAATTCAGAGCTGGAAAAGATCCAAGGGGTCCCTAAAGGGAACCAGACTAGATCCGAGGACTCCAGACCTGGAAGGGGAAGAGGAGCCAGGACATCCTCCAATTTTACAGGGAGAAAAACTGTGACCTCTGCAGTCCCTTGGACTCAGGCCCCTGGGACCTCCAATTTCCCCACTGGCCAAAGGGTGTGGGCACACACCATCATCCTGGCACTGAACCTGCTGATGCAGTGACCTCGATTTGGAAGGGTTCAGTTCTTCCACTTAATTACTGCATTTGGCTTCTTCTACCCTAAAATAAACTGGAATGATCTCTAGGGCCTCCATCACCTATTTTTAGGTCCATTAAAAGGGAAGCTCACTGCCTACCTGTGGAATTGTCTCCTTTTGCTACTAAGCAGTGCAGAGGTATCGATAGAAAGCCCCAAATTTGAATCCGAATTCAGAGGATTACGAACTGTGCGTCTGAGGGCCTGCCTCAGTTTCCCGAGTGTCAAATGGGAATAATAACAGGCCCTCCTGGCCCAGGCTGCAGTGCGTGTCCAAGAAGGTAATTAGTGCTGGGCAAACCTTGGGCCTGGATATGGAGTATGCTAGGGACGCCCCCGCACGTGGCACATAGTAGACACTTCGCGAGCGCCCGTGGACGATGGGAGGAGGGAAGAAGGACCGCGTACCCCATCACCACCACCATCCTACCCAAGCCTCCCGTAGGGCTTTCGGCGGGGGAGCCGGCCTCGCCTCCGCCTCTTACCTGGCCGCCCAGCAGCGCCTCGCGGTCGTAGTCGGTGCGGTGCTCGCCCTGCGGATAGTGAGGGTCGTCGGGATCACCCGCGTCCCGCGCCAACACCGCACCCGTACCTAGCAGCAACAGCAGCACTAGTAGCAGCGGCCGTCCCGGGCCCGGCCTCCGTCGCATCGCGCCCGACGCCTGCGCCCAGCGGAGGCTTCCCGGGAGACGTGAGGCCTCGAGGCCCGAGAGCGGCGCGGGAAGAGGCCCTGCCGGGACCGCTCCTCTTCCGCCGCCGCAGCCGCCGCTCCACCGCCTCCTTCGACCTTCCCTCCCTCCCTTGTTCGCTCGGCTTCGGCTTCGGCTTCGGCTTCAGCAACCACTGCCTCCGCGCTTACTAGGCGCCTTAGAGCCGAGGCGAGAGAGGAGGGGCCAGATCCAGCTTCTGATTGGTTCGAGGCTCGGGGATGACGCGAGACACGGAGAATATCTAGCTGCTGATTGGACTGTGTCTGGGGGATGCGGTTGAGAGGAAGGGCCGATCCTCTGATTGGTCTATGACTGTAGAGTTGGGGACCGAGGGGTCAGGCCTAACGCTGATTGGGTCCGCGGTTCTAGGCAAGGTCCCGGACCGACAGCTTATTGGGCTGTCGACATGAGGCTGGAGGCCAGACAAGACCTTGATTGGACTATGGCTGGGCTGGGGCAGGATCAAGACGCTGATTGGTCCAGATATCTGGAGTGGGAGGTGGGAGGAAGATAAGGCGGAGCTCTCTGAGTCCGGGGACTGTGAGACTGGGCTGGGGGGGAGATGCTGTGGGAGGAGAGATGGCTAGGAAGGAGGGAGGGAGGGAGGGAAGGAGGGCAGGTAGACAGACAACCCTAGAGATGCTTCGAACGTCCTTCCGGAGAGCCGCCTCCGACTCCTCACAGGCCTTGGGGGTGCATGGGACCTTGGAAGTTCCCCCTCAGTGCACAGATTGGGAAATTTAGGCTAGGCCGAGGGCGACAGAGCTCTTAGTCCGGGGCCCTGCACGTCGCAAGCGCATAATACATGCTTGTGCCCTTCCCCTCTCCCACCCTGCAGCTTTGGGCTCATCAGTTTCTCCCAGTGTCCTTCTCTCTCCTCCTCTCTTAAAAGCCATCCCAAATTGGGAACCCCCGGGCTTCCTTTCCCTATGAGGGCTGATACCTTCGCTTAGCCTTAGTGCTGCCCTGCTTGGGGCGTTCAACTCCAATTGGCCTTGGGCGGAATGGAGTTGGGTTGGTGAGGTTAGAGGGGCCAGGCAGCCACATTTCAACATTGCCTGGGTCCTTTACATTTTATTTATTTTAATATCATAGTCAAATATTTAAAATTGTGTTATAATTTTTGCTTATAATCCTTAAAAAAATGTTAACTTTTTCCCAATTATCTTTTTTTTTTTAACCCTTACCTTCTGTCTTTGAATCAATACTGTGTATTGGTCCCAAGGCAGAAGAGTGGTAAAGGCTGGGCAATTGGAGTTAAGTGACTTGCCCAGGGTCACACAGCTAGGATGTCTGAGGCCCAATTTGAACCTAGAACCTTGTGCAAATTACCTTTTCATCTGATCTGGGGACACTTTAGTGGAGAGCTCTGTAAATTAAGCAACTTTGCTCAGTCATATGTGTCAGAGGCAGAACTAGAACCCAGGACTAAGGTCTGTTTTCTCTCCATTCTGGCACTCTTGTCTCCTGTGTCCCTAGGATAATAATAATGATAATAACTCGGAAAAAACTTGGATAAAGTTTTCAAAATGCATTCATCACAAAAAGACCTTGTCCTGTATTATTACCATTTTATGAGTGGGTAAACTGAAGCACCAAATACAGAGGATGTTATTTGTCCAGGGCCAAACAGCAAGGATGACTTAGCAAGTTACAATTAGGATTTAATGTACATCAAGAAAGACTCATAGAGGCAGCAAAGGTGCTTCAGTGGATTGAGAGCCAGGCCTAGAATCAGGAAAAGCAGGATTCACATCTCACCTCAGGCACTTCCTAGCAGTGTAACCTTGAGCAAGTCACTTAATTCCAGCTGCCTAGCCCTTGCCAATCTTGTGTGTTAGAATTAAAACTAAAGCAGAAGGTAAGAGTAAAAAAAACAAAAACAATTATAGAATTTAGGGCAGGAAGGGCCATTGATATTCTCTAGGAGAAAACTGAGAACAAGAAGGCTAAGTGATTTGCTTACTCAACAGTTCTATGACTAACAAATACCAGCATTAGGATTTGAATTTAAGTCTTAGAGATGGTGCACAGCAGGAAGGGGTCTGGCCATTAGATCAAGAGGACCTTGCTTCAAGTCCTCTATCTGACACATACCAGCTGGGTAACTGAGTGAGTCAACTGAATTCTTAAGGCCACAGACAACTCTCTAAAATGATGATTTAAAAAAAAATGTTTTCATTACTGTCTTCTGGTTTTTTATATCATCATAGTTTCCTCCAGTGTCCTTCCCTATCCTCCTCCCTGAGAACCATCTCATAGTTTTTTAATAGTATTTTTTCAAAGGAAAAAAAAAATCAGCACAACAGAGCAATACATTTTAAAATGCTGAAAACATGCAGTGTCTTAACTTGTTGGCATCTCACTTCCATGGAGTGTCTCTCATAGTGCTTCATTTGAATCTTGCTTGATTTTTAAAAATTTTCTTACATTCACTTTTACCTTTGTGTATGTGGTGGTTCTTTCCATTGATATGGTGCTCATTGTTTTCTTAATTCTGCTGATCAGGTCATGGAGATCTTTCCCTATTTTTCTGCATTAACACCTATCATTTTTAGTAATGCAGTAATATTTCATTACAGCAGCTAGAAGGCACAGATGATAGAGTACCAGACCTGGAATCAAATCCTCTTCTTCATGAGTTTCAAATCCAGCCTCTGACGCTTACTAGTAGGATGACCCTGGCCAAGTCACTTAATCCTGTTTGTGTCAGTTTCTTCCTCTGTAAAATGAGCCAGAGAAAGAAACAATAAACTGCTGTCTTTGCCAAGAAAATTCCAAATGGGGTCATGAAGAGTAAGACACATATGAAACATGATTGTACACCTAACAAAAAATATTCCATTACATGCCACAATTTGTCCAATTGACAAGCACCTACTTGTGTGCTATCTCAAAAAGTGCTGCTATAAATATTTTAATGTATATGGGAACTTTCTTCTTATCAATGGCTTCCTTGGGGTATACATCCAGGCATGGGGTCTCTGAATCAATTGGCATTTTATTAATTTCATTTGCATAATTCCAAATTACTTTCCAAAATGATTATACCATTTTATAGCTTCACCAACAATGCCCACAACCCTCTAACATTGACTGTCATCATTCTTGCTCATTTACAGAATATGTAGTGAATCTCAGAGTTGTTTTGTTTTATGTGTCTTCTTATTAGTGATTCGGAGCATTCTTTCATATAGTAGTGAATATAATTCTTCTTTTGAGAATTAATTTATCATATCCTCTGATTTCTTATCTATTGGGGAATGGCTATTAGCTACATATATTATTAATTGTTTATGTATCTTGGATATTAAACCCTTATCAGAGAAATTTGATACAAGGATAGTTTTTCATCCAGCATCTTTCCTTCATATCTGAGGTGCATTAATTTTGTCAGTGTAGAAGCTTTTCAGTTTCATATAATCAGTTATCTATTTCATCTTTTTTAAATCACCCTATGTCTTGTTAAGTTAAGAAGACATCTCCTAACTACAACTGTGAGAGGCATATAATCTGTTTCTTTTCTATTTTTTAATAGTCTGATCACTAATATTAAGGTTGCATAGCCTTATAAGTGTATTTTGGAATGTGGCATAAGTACTGATCTAAGCCTAATTTCTGCTGGACCACTTTTCATTTTTCTCAGCAGTTTTTATCAAATAGGTAGGTTTCTTCTAGGTAATTTATGTTTTCTACTTTATCAGACACTAGATTGCCGAGTTTTATTATTTCTGAATCTCCCTTGTCTAATCTGTTCCACTGATCTATTTCTCTCTTCCTTAACCAATAACAGATGGTTTTGATGACTACTGCTTTATCATAGAGCTGGAGAGATGGATGTGCTATTCTCCCTTCATCCTTCTTTTCATCATTTCCCTTGATATTCTAGATCTTTTGGGTTTTTCCAAATAAATTTTGCTTTTATTTTATCAAGTTCTGTAAACTTGTAATTTGCTTGGTATAGTATTAAAAGCATAAATTAATTTTGGTAGCATCGTCACTTTTATTATATTAGCACAGTAGAGCCATGAGCATTGTAAGGTGTTCTGAATTTTTTAAAGACCTTTGTAATTCCCAAAGAGATAATGGACACAAAGACTTGTACAAAAATATTCATAGCTGCGCTCTTTGTGGTGGCCCCAAACTGGAAAACGAGGGGATGCCCATCAATTGGGGAATGGCTGAACAAACTGTGGTATATGTTGGTGATGGAATACTATTGTGCTAAAAGGAATAATAAAGTGGAGGAGTTCCATGGAGACTGGAACAACCTCCAGGAAGTGATGCAGAGCGAGAGGAACAGAACCAGGAGAACATTGTACACAGAGACTGATACACTGTGGTATAATCGAACGTAATGGACTTCTCCATTAGTGGCGGTGTAATGTCCCTGAACAATTTGCAGGGATCTAGGAGAAAAAAACACTATTCATAAGCAAAGGATAAATTATGGGAGTGGAAACACCGAGGAAAAGCAACTGCCTGACTACAGCGGTTGAGGGGACATGACAGAGGAGAGACTCTAAATGAACACTCTAATGCAAATATTATCAACAAAGCAATGGGTTCAAATCAAGAAAACATCTAATGCCCAGTGGACTTACGCGTCGGCTATGGGGGGTGGGGGGAGGAAAAGAAAATGATCTATGTCTTTAACGAATAATGCTTGGAAATGATCAAATAAAATATATTTTTAAAAAAAGACCTTTGTAATTGACTATACACATCTTTTGTGTTTTTTTATGGAATTTGATCCCCAAATATTTTATGCATTTTGTAATCATTTGAAATAGAATTTCCTTTTGTATTACTGCTTCTGGTTTTGTTATTATTACACAGAAATGCTGTTGACTGTTGAGGATTTTTTTTGTAGCCTACAACTTTGTGAAAGCTTTTAATTGTCTCAATATCTTTGCTGATTCCCTAGGAATTTCCAAGCATGCCATATAATTAGCAAACGGGGATGGCTTCCTAAGATCATAAATTACAGGCAAATTGCTGGCCTGTGCCTGTAAGTTCAGGGAGTTTCCACAGCAGGAATTCTGATGAAATCATGTCGGAACCACAAACAAACCAAGAAGGTTCAGTAACTACCTAGGAGAGAGACCAAAAGGTTTAGAACTGAGAGGGAGCTTAGGGACCATCTAGGTCCACCCCTTGATCTCAACCAAAAGCAGTCCAGTGTACAGCAAAAACTTTGCCTACAGACATCAAAGAACCATAGTAACTTTACCTTTAATTACCTAGAGGGTGTTAAATATATTTAGCTCTGGGAGTTTTAAGTAGTCAGTAAAACAGAGGTTTGTTGGGGGGTTTTTGTTACCTTTGTGGGGCTGTTCTAGGATAACACTTCTCAAACTTCCTGGCTTCAGAACCTCCTCACGTTCATCAAAATGATTGAGGACCCCTTCCCTTCCAAGTTTTTGTCCATGTGGATTGAACCTACTGATAGTTACTGAAATTTCATTCAAAATTCATCCATAGAAATGGAAATAGTATTATTATAAAAAGTTTTCACCCTGAGAGGTCTGCAGAGAACCACAGTTCTAGGGCACTTCGCTAAATTTCCCACCTGGCATAGTTTCAATTATATTAAATTCAAATGAACATTTATTAAGTATCTACTAAGTTCAAAAATAGCCCTTGACCAAAGGAGCCTATTCTATAAAAGGAGAATGAATATGATGCAAGGTAGGATGTAACAAAGGCTTAAAGAGATCCCAATAAAGTGCCATAAGAAACGCAAGAAGGAACAGATCACTCTTAGCTGGTGGTAACATGGATGATCTGACACCTGAACTGACCCTTCGAGGAAGAGGATTCCAACAGGTGTATGTGGGTCTGGGAGCCCACATGAATGCAGAGTAAAGATGGCAAGACGAGAGAAGAAAGGGTTTCTAGGGTAGTAGCTATGTAGTCAGGAAGTTGTTGTTCGGTCGTGTCCAACTCTTGACGACCCCATTTGGAGTTTTCTTGGCAAAGATACTGAAGGGGTTTGCCATTTTCCTCTCCAACTCATCTTTATAAATGAGGAAATTGAGGTAAATGGGATTGACTTGTCCAGGGCCACCCAGTTAGGGTCTGAGGGCAGATTTGAACTTGGGAAGATGAGTGTTCCTGACTCCAAGCCTACCATTCTATCCACTGTGCTACTTAGTTGCCCTATAGTCAGGAAGACCTGAGTTCAAATCTCTCCCCACTTACTACCTATATGACCCTGAGAAAGTAATTTGGAGCCTTAGTTTTCTCATCTATAAAATGGTGTTATATATTTTTATATATTATAGTTTAATATAATGTTATACATATAATGTTATATATATTTTATTTAATATAATCTATAACAATATCACATATTTATGGTATATAATAATATAATTATAACATAATAAAGCATTTATATGCATATATTATGCCCACCTCACAGAGTTAACAAAAGATCAAGTGATATATTGCATGTAAAATTCTTTATAAACCTTAAGGTACTATTTAAATGTGAATAATTATTTTTGTTTCTTAGGCCATGATAAATAATCCCTTCGGAACATAAGGGTATCAAGTAGACCCTCCTATTATACCACTGTCACCCCCAGATTCTTTTTTCTCTCTCAGAGAATATGACTCTTTCAGTCTCTGGATGGACTTCCACCTACTCAGCCTTGCCCCTTTCTTTGCCTTCTGCTTAATTTGTCTACCTTCATTCGATCATAGTTTAAACACACAATTTAATTAAATCAGCAAATGGTAAGAACAAAAGTTTTTTTTTATTTATTTTTAATAAACCCTCACCAATACTGTGTATTGGCTCCAAGGCAGAAGAGTGGTAAGGGCTAGGCAATGGGGGCCAAGTGACTTGCCCAGGGTCACACAGCTAGGAAGTGTCTGAGGCTAGATGTGAACCTAGGACCTCCCGTCTCTAGACCTGGCTCTCCATCCACTGAGCCACCCAGCTATCCCCAAGAACAAAAGTTTTAACAGCATATAACATAGTTTGCCATTCAGTCCCCTGGTCAGCCCCAAGGTAGGGGAAAAAACCTGGTCCTGTTGGTCCAGTTTCTGGTCAGAAACATCCCTACCTGAAGCATGAGACCCTGGGAGACAATTTTACCTTTCAATAAGTATTGTGGCTTACATCTGAGAAGCCCCCTTCCCTCTCAGCTTCCTTCCCTGTTGCCAGCTTGAAGTCGCTTTCCATTCTCATGGTGGTACCATGGCTCAAGCACCAATCAGGCCTGGAAGCTCTGACTTCCCTGCAAAGTGTCCATGCTTCAGGGTTTCTATGACCAATGCCACGGAAGGTCCAGCTGGATGTTTGTCTCATCCTCCTTCCTGTTTCTCCCCATCAAATCACCTTCACCTTCAAAATTCCACACCACCCAAAAAGCTGGAAATGGAGGGCACGTCCATCATTTAGGGAATGGCTGAGCAAATTGTGGTGTAATACGACTATTCTACAAGAAATAACAAGCCATCTGGCTACAGAAAAACCTGGAAAGGCCTACCAGAATGGACGCAACGTGAAATGAACAGAACCAGGAGAGCATCGTACAAAGGAACAGCGATGTTCTAGGATGGTCCATTATAAATGGCGGAGCTATTCTCAGCAAAGCAATGATCCAAGATAATTTCAGAGAACTTACCATAAAAAAATGCCGTCTCCTTCTGGAGAAAAAGAAGGTGGGGAGGAGGAATGCAAATCAAAGTGAATTGCTTTTTATTTTATTTGTGTGGGGGTGTTTTGGGAAACTGAATAGGTAGATGCCCATTGATTAGGAAATGGCCAAACAATTGGGAAATGTGAATGTAATGGAATATTACTGTGCAATAAGAAATGATAAATATGGAGAACCATGTGAAGACGAGCTGAGGCAAAATGGCACACATACCTACAATGATGAGAGAGGAAAGAACACCGACAAAACAGGGTTCTTCTTTGTGGAGGTGATGGGGCTCTGGTTGTGGAACCCTATAAAATCTTTGACTTTGTGAGACAGTGACTAGCTTTGCTCAAGCATTATTTTTTCCTCTTCTCATTTTTTGTTATAAGGATCCATTTCTGAAGGAGAATAGAGTGGGGAATGTAAAAACAAAAGCAGTGAATAAAAATATACTTTTTAAAATATATGAATAAACCTTGAGAAAAGAAACAACTCCATGGTCAGTGATGCATGTGACATCATTTCCCTCCACCCACCCTCGGAGTCCGCCCCCTTCCATTGCCATACTTCTGGGAAGGTACAATGGATGTCTCAAGTCATCAGAGACTTGGCAGGAACCGAGTGTCCCTGTCATACCTCAGTGAAGTGGTGATCCCATTGACATGGGCTCCTCCTCCTTTGGAACAAGTCATACCTTGCCCATGCTGTGTGACTCTGGGCCCCATGCTTCCCCCAGAGCTCCATGGAAGCTCTCCCCAACATCCTACAATGTTGATTCCTCTGTGGGGGTGGCGTTCCCTCTCTGTAGATACCAAGCAAGAAAAAAAGGGCAGAATGGAAGATCCTCCAGCTCCAAGACTGTGCAGTAGGCTAGGGGAGTCTGGTGGTATCTGGGTAGCCCTGACTGCAGCAGTGGGCATGGTTTCGAAACCTGAACGTCTGAAAAATAGGGAGACCCTCCCCAAAGCTCCAGAAACCAGATGTGTATAACAAGGCACGCTGTGATAATCTTGCCAACGTGAGGAGGCAGGGACAAGGAGCTTCACCTGTTTGACCAGTGACTGGTTCCAGAGGGAAGGAATAAAGTGGAAGCTGGCTGGGCACTGGTGTCTGCAGTTCTTGGAGTGCCATAGCTAGACGTAATGAATGGCACCACTTCAGCAGAGCCTGCCTGGAGTGGTGGATTGCTTGGGGCCATGCCAGTAGCCTTCATCCTTTGACCTAGAGACCATGGGGTGGGTAAGGAAGGTCTAGACTCCTGGGGCTAATGGAAGGGATGGCTGGGGAAAGTAAGCCAAATCTCACTCTCATATTGACTTGTAATTCATGAAGTGAAAAGAACTATTATCCACAAATCTATCCTGTCCCCCAGGACATGCATAGGGGTTTTTCAAAAATAATGGAGCCCATTCAATCATGTTGAAGTGATTAAATGATTCTATCCCAAGAAGTCATTAAAACAAATTTAGCTGCGCAAGAAGGGGAATTCGTGCCCACAATGGTGTCTAGGATGAGCCCTGGGAAAGTCCCAAATTTCCCTCCCCTGCTTATGGCTCTGGTGGGCAAGATGCCCTTTACAATGAAGGGTGTTTCAAAACGTGAGCAACAGTGTGGTGTGAATGTCATGGTTTGCACAGGAAAGGCCAGGCTGCTGCTGGACCTCAGGATTCTCAGCAATAAAACTAGGAATTTGGACCAGATAATCACTAAGGTTCCTTCTGCTTCTAAATGCTAAAATCCTATGACTCTAGTTGGCTCAATAAACACCACTTTAACTGAAAAAACCTCAAGGGGGAAGAGTGTAAAGCCTACAAACGAAAGAAAAACCTGGGAAGGGGAGGAAAAAAGAAGCCTGATGCGTGATTAGACTTCAGCATCTCAGGAGCTATGGGGCTGTTAATTTTCATTAGCGTTGAGAAAAGGATAAATGAATGTGAATTGAGGCTGTAAAACATCAGTTCCTTGTAGACAGTTTCTTGTCTTTCCTTCCTCATCTGGCTGACCTCCTGGCTTTCTCTCCCATCCCACAGAAAGCCCAGCCTCAAAAGTACCCTGGACTTCTCCCACTGGAAGGGCCTTTCTCTCCTTAGGGAGCCTTCCTTTAAGTGGCTGGGTTCTCCTAGAACCTCCTTTTTAAGGAGGATGCCCAACCAGCCACAGCTTTACCTTCTCTAGGCTGTCTTCCTGACTCTCTAGACCTTCTCTATCATTGCCAAGGGGTAAGGACCACCCCGCCCCTCCCTTTTTAGCATCCTTTTATGTGTTGTCTCCACTGTCTTTCTTGTATTTGTATTCCCAGACTTTAACCCAATTCCTGGCACATAATAATTCCTCGTTGACTTAACTTGTTGTTTTATTTATAAAAACTCTTACCTTATGACCCAGAATTGATAGAAGAACAGTAAAGGCTAAGCAATCTGGGTTAAATGACTTGCCCAGGGTCACACAGCTAATAAGTGTCTACGGCTAGAGAGGTCCTGCAAGTCTGGCTCTCTATCCACTATGCTACCCAGCTGCCCCACTTCACTTCTGTTTGTCTCAGTTTCCTTTTCTGTAAAATAGGCATAATAATAGCGCCTACTTCCCTTGGTTCTTGTTGGGATCAAATGAGATCATTGTAAAGCATTTAATACAGTATCTGGCACATATTAAGTGCTATATAAATGTTATATAAATATATATATATATGTAATATATAATAATATAAATAAATATATAAATAAATAAATATAAGTGCTATATAAATTACTGTTATTATAAATGAATTATAGTATAAAATGGGATCCAGCCAGTGAGGACCTAGCCCTTGGAGAATATCCAAGATGATCTCCCTGGGGCCAGCCCTCATGGAAGTTGGAAATTTTGCTTCCAGAAATATGCCCTGACCCAGAAGAGAGGGGCCTGCCCTCCTCTTTGGAGCATTCATGGGTACTCTGTGATTGTTTCCTGTCTGCTTTCTGCATGGTGAAGAAAAGCCTTTCAGTTGGCTTCTGAGTCAAAACTGAGTGAGATGACAAGACTTGAGAGAGGATCTTAACTTCTCCCTCTCTCCTGGAGGCTTCCAAGTGAGCAACAACAGCTCTAAGATAGCAGACCTTGTTTTGAGCTGCCTTATCTCCCTTCTGATCACCATGGAGCCATCAATACTTGGCCCCACCACTTTTCCTACTCCACTGTGGTTCATTCCTTACATTAGTCTGCCAGTGTCAGTATGAGTTAAGATAATTATCCTCCAGAGCCTTTATGTGCAACACTAATAACAATTATTATTTACAAGTCCACCCTCTCCCCTAGGACACATACAAAGATTTTTTAAAAACCTGTTTATTTAAATTTTTAATTAATTAATTAAAATAATAAAGTAATTCTATTAAAATTAACTAAATAAATTATTTGAAATTTTAAAATATTATTCTCACCAAAAATTTTGATAATAGTACTATTTTAGTGAGAGGAAAGTTTTTTTATTAACTATGACATTAATTTGATCTTTATCTTATCCTTTTAAGTGTCCATTTTTATATGTTTTATAATACGCCAATATATTAATAGAGTAATTTATGAATAAATAAGTCTGTTGATAGGGATATATGATCACAGAATCTATTGCAGTCACCACATTAACAAATGAGAAAATCTATGCACAGCAAAGCTAACTACCTAGCAAAGCGCTTCCAATCTTCTTAGTTTAAGCCAAGAGTGTCTAAGCAGCCGCCTTCTGCTCTTACCAGTTTATAAATAGCCACTTCCAGGAAATGTTCCTAAAGCAATTTGTTTATCAAAGAATAAGATTCCCAAAATTAAATATACTGGACAAGAGGACATCATGAGGGAAAACCTCACCCTATTATATCTATTTCTGAACACTAAAAGTCCTTTACTTCCTGTGATTCCCATCCCATTTATGACATTCAGCCAATTACACTCATTTAGGACCTTTATGACAGGAGATGGACAAGCACAAAAGTCAGTTGCTTCCTGATAGAAATGATTGTGTATAAAGCTTCTTGCACTTTCCCAGCACTACACACACACACACACACACACACACACACACACACACACACACACGTACACTCATACATTCCCAATCCCACCCAGGCTATAAAGCTTCCTCTCCTTGTGGTCTCTTGTCTTCAAATGGGCAAAGGTCCTCTCTGGTGGTCTCTGTGATTGACACAGGCTCTCTGCAAGCAATTGGGGAGCAGAAGGGAGGAAGTGGAGTAGAACCCAGAAGAACAAAGAGAGTGAAGGAAGGAGAAACAGAAAGAAGTGCTGGACCAATGAAGAGTGTCCAGTGACCTTAAAACAGTAGTTCTTAACCTGAGGTACGTGAGTTTTTAAAAATCCTGATAGCTGTGTTTTAATATAATTTATTTCCTTCGTAATCTTACATATTTTATTCATTTAAAAACATACATCTGAGAAGAGGTCCAAAGGGGAACGGGCAACAGAAATGGGGTCCAGGACCCAAAAAGGGTTTAATGTACGGAGACTAATACTCTGGTACAATTAGCAACTCAAATAAAGATCATTCCAAAAGGAGAGCTCCAGATATGTTTTGAACACTCTGTGTACATTCTGGTTGTTATTATTCAGTTGTGTCCAAGTCCTTGGGATCCCATTTGGGTGTTTCTTGGCAAAGATATTGGAGTGATTTGCCATCTCCTTCTCCAGCTTATTTATTTTACAGATGAGGAAACTATGGCAAATAGGGTTAAGTGATTTGTCCAAAGTCACATAGATAATACATATCTGAAACTGAATTTGAACTCATGGAGATGAGTCTTCCTGACTCCAACCCAGTGCTCAACTGAACGGTATTTTCCAATAGGTCTGGAAAAAATAAATTCAGTGTCTTCTTATTTGGTCGCACTTAGGGTAGCCCTCCTTGTATGAGCTTCCAGCAAAGCTTGTTGGAGACATATTGTAGAAAAGCAACCATTCAAAACTATAGCTTTTGGATTACTTTATAACAAAAATGAATAATACAGAAATGGGTTTTGAGTGACAATATATGTATAACCCAGTGAAATTGATTTTCAGCTCAGAAAGGGGAGAGGGAAGAGAGGAGGGAGACAAGAAGAATCATGTAACCATTTTAAATTTTAAATTAAATTTTAAAATTAAATTAAATTAAAGATTTAAAAAAACTATAGTTTTTGGTGTTTAGTTTTTATCAGTTAGCCAGTGAAGACATTAATTCAAAATAAAAGACATGTAATTGGGCAACGTAATCAATAAAGTAAATATTACTCCTTGTGCATACATAGAGTACCACCCCCTGCTTACATGCAGATCAGGTAATATGAATGGAGGGCACATGCATAGGTGACAAGTGTGGCCAGGGAACATGTGTGCAAAGAGAATCAATAGGAACCTCTCTGGCCAAGGTGGCCAATTCACACATAAAGCTTGGGCCACACCACACTGCTACCAATTTTTTCTGGGGATGTTGTCCCACTGGTTTCTGGAAGCCACACGTCTGTCTGTTCTCCCCTGGGCTTCAGTTCTTTAGGGTCATCGCATGACCCTTATAGCTATTATGGTGTAGTGGCTAGAAAGCCTCTCCCTGACAAGAACAGGTGGAGGAGCTTTTTAGTCATAGCTTCATAGCTCACAGCTAGCCAAGGGCAATCCAATAAAAGCTGGCCACAGTGCCCAACTTTAAGATATGGCTATTCTTTTGGCTGACTTTATCTGGTATTGATTTAGAATCTGTTCTCTAAGAAAGTTATTGATCTTAGGGTCAGAAAATTCCTTATAACTCCCGTTTAACCTGAAATAAAGATCCACCCCCAACTCATTTCAAATACTGACCAAAAACTACCACAAGAGTTATGTTGAGGCTGGTGCTATAAAGCCCCTCTTAAAAGATTTTTTGCATATTGGCATGCAAGTAAATCTGAGGAAAATAAAGTGATTGCCCTCCTTCCTCCTGGCCCATATTCCTGTCTTTATTAATTATATCTGTCAGAAAAAAACCCTAGGTTTTGAGTTATATTCTGGCAGGTAGAAAACCTTGATATCTCTTTATGCTTTATAACTACAATTTAGGTCTTAAGCTCCTGAACTTGGCAGGGACTAGGCAGATTTGTACTCATTGTCTACAGAGAGGTACAGAGCAGGTGCTTTAATAAGTATTTGTAAAACTTGTTGATCTAATATTCAATCTTTAAAAGTAACTAGAAAATGAAGCGTCATACTCTACTCAACTGATGGCAGATCCATTATTATCAGCAATATTCAGGACTTGTGTTTCATCCTCCATATTTCAGGATTAGGTCCTTCCACTTCCATGGTTTTTGTGACTGTGTTTCCCTAACACATAGCTGCCTAGATTTGACCTTGGCCACCACTGGACCCTTCTTTTTGGTGCTATGGAGCAAGAATCTGTTAAAGGATCGGTGAATGCAGTGTAGTAGAAGGATCCCTGGACTTGGAGGTGAAAGGTCTGAGACCTAGGGTAAATTCTCCAAGACTCAGTGCCATGTTCTATGAAATGGGATAATTCTGCTTTACGCCACTTAGCTCAAAGGTTCTTGCCAAGTTTGTAAGGGATGGAATGGAGCACACCATGCCACATTGTCTTCAGAAACTACATTTCCCATGGTAGTTCAGCCGCTTTTTGGCACAGCTGGTTTGGAAGGATAGAAAGAATGAGATGTAGATTAGGAAATGGAGTAAAAGAGCCAGAGGTGAATGAGAGGAGAGGGAAGAAATGAGGGGTTAGAATGAGTCCCTGCCATTCTGCTTGACTGGAAACAATGCCATTCTTTGGCACCTTCTCCCCATTCACCTGCTGATACTCTACTGAGAGTGTCTCTGGTCCATAATGCTAAAGGCCAGTGCAATCAATGTCTAATCTAACATTCCACTGCTCTTGTGCCCTTGCAGAAGTGGCAGGATCCTCCCACAATTGGTTATTCAGGAATAAAGACCAGGCCTTCTTCAGGGAGATATAGGTGGAGAGGTGACAATTTGGGGTGAGTGCCCTCAATTTCTATCACTCTGACAAGATGCAGTGGAAGCAAGACTGGTTCTGGATCCAGAAGACTTGAAGTCTAACCTTTTCTCCAGGGCTTGTGGACCTTGGACAAGTCCCTTTACTTCCACCTCCTCAGTTTCCTTGTCTATAAAAGGGGGAGTTGGACCAGATGGCCTCTGAGGTCCCTTCCAGCTCTACCTTGTATTTGACTTTAAACATTCTTTTGCTTTGCTCCCTTTTCAGGAGATTGCTTTGGGCTTGGTAGGGTTGGGGGAGGGACTGAGATACCCAATTACCCCTTGAGTACCACAGACCTAGGAGTGGTCATTGGATTGGCACAGGAGGAGGACTGGATGGTACAACTATAAAGGGTTATGGGAGGTAATTATTAATCATCCTTCCCTGTAGCATCTTTGGGTTCCCTCTTGTTGGAAGGGTGAGAGTAAAGATCCCAGCTCAGTGTGTGGGTCTGACATCCAAGGACCAGCTCATCTCCATGGCCGGTTACCACCTAGCAAAGGACCTTTCTGGCCACAGCTGCCCATTAACCTGTCTGCCAAGGAAAGGAGGGCTGGTGATCTGGGTTGGTGAAGGAAATAGCTGAACTGACAAAAATCACAGCTCTCTTGAGGCATCATTCTTCATGCCTGATAGATGATGGATTTTGTAAGTAGAGCTTTTAGGACTGAGGAAATGACAGCTCAAGAGTGTAGAAAGAGTAAGAATCCATTCTCTGATAGCCATGTTTGCTGCAAAGAAATTTGTAATGAACAAGCGAAAGGCAGCAAGACATCCCTGTAGGTCAAATTCCTGAAGAGTCATCAGATAGTTTGGGGAACTCCTCCTCCCAGGTCTTCTCCAAGAAATCTGTCAAAATCTGCTCAAGGAAACCTTTCTGAATTTCCTGATGAGATCAGAGGCAGAAGTGACTCCAGCATCCATCTAATCTGAACCATACCTGAGAGGAATTCCTACTATGAGATATCTGCAATGCTGTCATCTCCAGCATACATCAGATCATCTGTTTCCAGCCTCTGATGGAGCAGAACCCACAACTCTCAAGCTATCTCATTTTGCTCTGGGACAACTTTAACTGCTAGACATTTTTTCCTGGATTTTAAGCCTAAAGTTGCCTCCTCTTTGCACATTTTATAGAGGACATCTTGGTAGCTCAGTGGCCCTGAAATCTGTGGAATCTAGAAGATTCTTCTTCCTGAGTTCAAATCTGGCCTCAGACACAGGGCAAGTCGTTTAACCCTACTTTCCTCAGTTTCCTCATCTGTAAAATGGGCTGGAGAAAAAATTGGCAAACCATTCCAATATCTCTGCTAAGCAAACTCCAAATAGGGTCACAGAAAGTCTGAAACAACTGAACAATTTATATACCCTTCGTTCCTCATTCTGCCTTTTCGGGTTAAATAGAACAAATCTAATCTGTCTTCCACATGTCAGCCCTCCAAATACTTGTGGAGACAGCTATATATTTTCTCTTTCCCCAAGGACTTCTCTTCAACATGCTAAACATCCCCCATGCCTTCAAATTATCCTCTGTGACATGGATTCAAGGACCTTCCCCCTCCTAGTTGCTGTCCTCCAGACATGCTCCAGTTTATTCATGGCCTCTTAAAATGGTACCACTTTGGAAATGAATATAACACACTAGATGAGGTCTGACTAGGGTAAAATACAAAGTGACTCCAGCATCCATACTCTTGGAATATAAGCCTCTTGATCCAGTCCAAGGCTGTATTAGCATCTTTGGCTACCACATCACACTCTTGAATTATGAGCTTGCCATCCGCTATGACCCCCAGGGACTCTTCAGACAAACTACTCTCTGACCATCCCTCCCTCATCCTGATTGATTTTTAACCCATTTTTTAAACTTTACATCCTTTCTCTTATTGAATTCCTTTTTATTCGATTCTCTGCCCAATGTTGTAGCCCGTCAAAATATTTTTGGATCCTCTCTGTTATCAAGTGTGTAGTCATCCGGTGGGATTTGTCAGGAAATCAGTTGTTGTAGCCCTTAAAGAATAAAGGAGACAGGGATCAGTGGGCCAATGTAAGGTCCTCCAAAAAGCATCCCACTCCCTCTCAGACCTGCTACTTCACTGTGATAAAATGACCTTGCTCAGTTATTTGGATAGGAGAAAGAACTATGCTATTCTGGGATTCAATATTCATTTGTAAATCACAACAAAAATATAGATTGTGGGAATTGTCCCCAAGGGAGAGGTGCTGGGCTCAAGTAGAGTGAATAGTTTATCATCCTGAGATGGAAAGGAGATTGGGTTCCCAGCTGAGAATAAGAAAAAATACCCTGTCTTTTGTTCCCTGTCTGTATTTGTCTTCGTTTAATGTCCAACAGCAAGACATTTGGACCAGAACTAAATGAGAATAAAAACTAGAGAACTAGTTAAGTTTGGCCAAATGAAAAGCCAGATTCAGAGCAGGGTGGGTATAAGGGAGGAGACGTTCCTCTTAAAGTCTACTGAAATTTTCCTGTCCCAGTAGCAAATCTTCAGACTAGGACTCCCTCCCCAAACACCTCCCTGCATACCCCCATAATAGAATATGCCCTTCATAAGACAAAATAAATAGTTGAACATTTCAGCCTCCTCTTCCCAACGTGTCACAGGGACCAAAGAACCAATAAGAGATTGCTCTGTCATTCTAAAGTACAAGCCCATTAGTGCTGATCAGGAGCACCTCTGGAAGTGTCCCAGGGCAGCAGCCCATCCTTATGTCGGACCCATGGGATGTCTCTTATGCTGCTTGACTGTATTCCAATCCTTTCTCCTGTTGCACCAAAACACCCTCCCTCTTCATCTCCGTTCCTGATAACTTCCATCTTCCTTCTGAATTCAATCCAAGCATTCCTTCTTGCGTGATACCTTCCCTGATTCCTCCAGGGTCCTTCACTCTTTTTGGTTATATGCTGTGTCCTTCCATGAGAAAACAAGGACTGTCTCGTTTTTGTTTGGGTATCTTCAGTGCATTAACAAAATACCTGCAGGATTGTCAAACAATTTGTTGATCAGCCAAACTAGAAAGATGGGCCATAATGAGAGAAAGTAACTTCTAAGATCATGGAAATGACCAGGCGGGTCAGGGAGACATGGACAAGTCAGGAAGAATTTACTGATTGGGGCAGAGGGGATTTTGGTTCAGGTTGGATTAGGCATTGTCCAGGTTTTTGCTGATGCCACCTATGGGGCTCCTGGTCATTCACTCCTTTCTGAAGGAATCATAGAATGTCATAGGTCAAAGGAGTCTCAGAGGACACCTAATACAGCCTGAACCAAAATCCTTCACCTCTTCCCTCCCTGCCATCTTCCTAGACAGAGATTATTTTGCCCTAAAGTTCTCTACTCCTGTCATATGCATATGGTTATAATGTTGTAATTTATGGTGTAATGAAAATGTTTTTTGTTGTTAAATCTGGTTTCTTTAGATAACTATTTTGTTTTCATTGTTTTGCTATGTATGATTGTAATTGCCATTGGTATACACTTAGAATGGAGGAGATATCTCCAAAGAGGTCTTATATTTCATGGACAAATATGCTAGATCACTACTCCTGGTCTGGTGGTCAAAGAGACCATCTGGAGGACATAGGTAGGAGCCATTTATCCTATAAGCTTTATAGTTAAATTCCCTAGGGCAGAATTAAAGGTACTTAGAGCTTTCTTCTGTCTGCCCCTCAGGCCACAAGTCTATCTTGCTTGTGGTTGTAACCTGGATATATCAGCCTTACCCACAGGCCCCTAGGGTTGCCTTTAGAAGATAAAACTTAGAACCTAAAAGCTATGGAGCTGAATAACCAACTGAACTGATATCAGGCAGAAGCTGAGACCAATGAACTAGAAACAGACTCTACAGTTGATGTAGGGAACTGATCTGATCAGAGGAAAGTTTTGATTCTGGGAGCTGATTGGAGAAAGAGTTTGAAAGGCTGAGTTTGAAAAAGTTGTTAATCTATTGAACTAGTTGAGAAGGAGGAGTAAGAGATCATCTTCCTTATTTGTTTGTTTTTTTCTATTTTGGACTGTGACTTTATATTTATAGTTACGTATGTACAGCTCTGTGACATTAGTGATAGTGACAGTGATTTAAAGTAGCTGCTCCTCATCAGACTTTAACTGGAGTATTATGTTCAGTTCTTGGCACCATGAATGAAGAAGGACTCTGATAAGCTGGAGAGGGTCCAGAAGGCAGTGACCAAGATGGTAAAGGGTATTGAGTTCATGTCACATGAGAGCCAGGTGATGGAACCAGAGATGTTTAGCTTTAGAGAAGTGGAAGTTTAGGGGGAATGTGTTGGTTGTTTTCAAATATATGAAAGGTTGTCATTTAGAGGAGGAACTAGACTTCTAATGTTTGGTCCCAGAGAGGAGAAACAGCAGAAAGGGGCAGAACTGATAGGGATAAATTTAGACTTGAAATCAGAAAAAAAAATTTCCCTTACAATTAGAGTTGTCCAAAAGTAGAATAGGCTAGCTTGAGCAGTGGTACAGTTCCCATCTTTGGAAGTTTTCAAGCAAAGTATGCATATGTTCTGTTGCATATGTTTTACTGAAGGCCCCATCCATGAATGAGTTGGGGTAGATAGGCACTTGAGGTTCCTCTCAACTCTCAAATTCTGGGATTTACTCATTCAGCGTATAATAGCCCTTCTTCATTTTCATTGGAATTTCTTCTCTTAGGGACTTAAGCATTTCATTCTTGAAAGCTTTCCATACCTCTTATGCTATCTTCTCTCACAGAATTTTAGTCTAATGGATCCTACCTACTTTTTTATGAATCTTTTGAAATCTACTCTTGCAAAAGGTACAGTCCCTAATGTATGTGGATATTTTGTTTATTTAAGGTGGGGAGAGGAAGAAAAGGACATCCATGTGAAAAATACAGAGAAAGCAGCTTAATATTACTAAAGACCTAAGAGAAAAGTTATCCCTCAGAAAAAAGAACTTTTGGAAAGACATAACATTCTGAGAGGACCAGAATGCAAGTATGCCCCTCAGTATTGATTGATGGTAAGGTGACTCTGGTGCATTGTTCCCCAGCAGCTAATTTACATAGGACTCTTTTTAGGATTTGGAAGTTTATTGTTGGGAAACTGAACTGAAGAACTGTTTTAGGATTATAGGACTATTGTGTGATAGCTGGAAAAAAATGTGGCTTTAGGGTTCCTTAATCAAGTTAGATATGGGTCAGTACACATGAGGAGACCCTTTTCTGAGGCATTGGAAGCCAGATCAGAAGCCATTTGAGAAGCCAGCTTGAGAGAATGCAAAGAAGCACATTGGAGAAAACATTTACTGAGGCTGAGGCATCAGAAGATAAAACATAGAACACAAAAGCTATGGAGCTGAGTAGCAAACAGAATTATTTAGGCAGAAGTTGAAACCAAATAACTAGAAACAGACTCTGCAGTTGGTGAAGGGAACTGATCTGATTAAGAAGAAAGTTTTGATTCTGGGAGCTGATTGGAGAAAAGAGTATCCCATGCTGGCTGGTGGCCAAGCTTGTTTTGCTTTCTAATGCCATCCCCAGCTTGAAAGAAGGGAAACCCTTTAGAGGAGTGCCTACTTTGTCCTTTATTACCCTCCAGGGCACAAGAGTGGAAACCTCTCAAGGCTTATAAAAAGCCAACTTGAGTAGTTTTGCAGATTTCTAAGATCTTAAGGGAACTGTTTGCCTTAGAGTCCAGCCAGGGGAACAGACCTGGGAAATTCTGCAGATTGGAGGCTTGAGAATGCTTATAGCTAAGAGCTTCACATTATACCGGTAGCATGAGAATAGTAGAGAAAGTTCATCCCAAGATAAAGAAGAGGTTCAGAAGATAAGCAGGTGATATATATCGAAGACGGTAACCAAAAGAGGCCACAGATGACCAAGTCTGAAGTCCAGAGGCATGAGTTGACCTGGGCACACAGGTTTCCCTACTCACCTGATCCCTAAATTTCTGCAAGTTTGTATCCATTCCCTCCTCTTCTATAGACCATTATATTCATTGGTGAAAGGATTTGGGGGAGACTGTTATGTTTTGATTATTCCTGTTTTGCCTTCTGCTAAGTAAACATATAACAAATATCCATGCTTTTGCCTTCTTGTTTATTAAATGTTTAAAAATTATTTAAAGATTTATTCATGTTTAAAAGTTAATGATGGGGGGGCAGCTGGGTAGCTCAGTGGATTGAGAGCCAGGCCTAGAGATGGGAGGTCCTAGGTTCAAATCTGGCCTCAGACACTTCCCAGTTGTGTGACCCTGGGCAAGTCACTTGACCCCCATTGCCTAGCCCTTACCACTCTTCTGCCTTGGAGCCAATACACAGTAGTGACTCCAAGATGGAAGGTAAGGGTTTAAAAATAAAATAAAATAAAATAAAATTTCTGATTCTAGGAGAAGCTAAGTGCCTCAGTGGAGAGAGCCAGGTGTGGAGATAGGAGGTTCTGGGTTCAAATTTTTCCTTAGACACTTCCTAGGCAAGTTACTTAACACCAATTACTTAGCCCTTACTGCTCTTCTGTCTCAGAACCAATATTTGGTATCGATTCCAAGACAGAAGGTAAGAGATGAAAAAATAAAATAAAACACAATTTCTAGTTCTCTTCTTGTGAATTGTCTTTTGTGAATTATTTATATTCTTTACAAAGATTCTTCTTTTTTATCTGCTACTCTCTGTGGTATTTGACTTGGCAGATGTATGTGAGTAGTTTGCTCTGTCCTCCGCTTTCAGTTTAATGTTGTCTTGTTAGCCTTGCTTTGCCAAGACTCTAGACAATTATGAATTTGTTAGGTTTACTCCATCCTTGGCCAAGAGCCCATCATTCATCTGTTTCGAGTCATGACCCAGAATTCCAAATCCCATTCTTCGACAGCATCTTCTGAACCAGCTGTTCATTTCCTAAGTCTGCCTTTCTCTTCCAAATCCCCTGCCTTCCATCATCACCAGTGATGAAAACACCACCTGTGCCCCCAAGGGTTCTAATTTCTTACTAGGGGGTTATAATCTCTAGCAGTTCTTTCTAGATTCCTTCTGGTGGTGTAATGTGATTTGTCTCCACATGAATCACCAGGACTGGATAATGGCCTGACAAGTCTAGAGAAGCTTTTAGCTAGATATAGCTCCATGACTACACTATTTTTCACATCAGCACCACAGTTCTGAAGCTCAACAGAGAATCACCTGCCTGTTACTTACCTCTCTTTCCTCTGGCCATTTTTGGGTGACCTCTGCCAGAGGATACTTGGTTCCAGACATACCATCATTCATTCCTTCTTCCTCAGGAGCCCCAGATCCACTCTCTATAGAAATACTCCTACTTTGACCCAGTTCCAAATGTTCACTAATCTCAGAGCTCTTAGAGTATTGTGGAATCAAAACTTCTAAGTTGGAAGGAATCTTAACCGATGTCTAGTTCCCTGCCATCATTTTATAGCTAAAGAAACTGAAGCCCAAAGATGCTAAGTGACTGGTCCAAAGCAACACAGCTACGAGGTGGCTGAGCCATGATTCGAGCCCAACATTTGTGTCTCCAAATCAAACACTCATTCTGCTGGGCCATGTTTTAGCCATTCTTTCAAGAAATAGTTGTATCAGGTAGACAAGAATAAAAACAGGAATGCCAGTAGAAAAGTCACTACTGGAGGCCCTCCTTCTCCTACTCCACAATTTTGTGTTGCCTCCCTGGACTTCATCAAGGCAAGGCATGATGGGCAATAAAAGGTCAAGGAAAAAAATGACAGAATCTTTGAGCTGGAAGGGATCTTAGAGATGAACAGGTCCAGCCTGTACCTGCCCAAGAATTCTCCATGCCTCCTATCTAACAAGCAGTCATCCAGATTTGGACAAAAGAATTCCCACGAGGCGGTACTCACCATCTCCTGAGGGAGCACATCCTACTTTTGGATCACTAACCATTAGGAAGTTTTGGCCTCCCTCAAGCCTAGGTTTGTCTCTTTGCTGTTTCCATTTATTAAACTAATTATGAACTCCCAAATCTTCTCTACTCCAGAATAAACACCCCTAATGTTCCCTAACTGACTTTCATATGGCATGATCTCAAGGCCCTTGATCCCTCTGGTTTTTACCCCCTGGGTACTCCCCACCTTTTCTTTCTTTTTCTTTTTTGAACCCTTACCTTCTGTCTCAATATTCAATATCAATTCCAAGGTGGAAGAGCAGTAAGGGCTAGGCAATCAGGTTTATATGGTTATACAGCTAGGAAGTGTCTGAGGTCAGATTGGAACCCAAGCCCTTCTGACACCAGGTGTAAAAATTAAAATTCATATACAATAACTTCAAGTATTATATTTTATAAGATTTATTAATAATCACTAAGTGAGTCAGGGCCAGAGACTCTCCCAGCAGAAGGGAAAGCATCTGGCTGAGGGGTCTTTAGGGGTCCCCCGAGGTAGAGTTGCAGTTAGGGGAAAGGGGTCCAAGATTTTCCACTGGTTTTATGGAATGGGTTTTCCTATTGTTTTCAGCTTACTAGCATGGTTTGAATACTTTTAAATTTGATTTCTGATGATTTGCCTGATCTCTGGATATTCTACACTGGATTGGACTTCAATGAATGAATGAAAAAGTATTTATTAGACTCTTGTTTTGTGCCAAGCACTATGCTAAGATCTGGAGATACAAATAAAAAAGCAAAGGTAAAGGCAATTCCTGACCTCAAGGAGGAAACGATACAAAAGGGGAATGGTGGCCAGGGAGGGAAAGTTATGGGATCCTAAATGGAACCACAGAGGATTTTATTGAAACATCCCATCCAGGGAAAATGGCAGAGTTGACCTGATGGCGGTTTATACCTCCAGAAAGGATCTCCATGAGGATATCAGTCGGTGAGAAAGAGGTACTTGGAGAGTAGCAAATGAGGTGGACTGAGTCGGGGGCTTACCTAAAGCTCTGGAAAGTCAAATGATGAGGGCTTCAAGGCTGAGCTTCCACCAGGGCAGCAAGGCCAACGGTGAGGAAGAGACGGCCCAAACGAGGAAACGAGCGTCAGCCGAGAGTATATTTGGAGCTAGAAGGGCCCTCAGAGGTCATCGAGGCCAGTCTAAACTGGGCCAAGGTGGTACATGTCAGTAGATCTTGAAAGCCCGGCTTCCCACTCAAGGTAGGACTTGTTCTACAGAAGCAGAGGGAGCCCAGCCGGGCAGGAAACATGCCTTGTTGCCGTTGGGTTCCTAGCTTTAGACTTCCCAGGCTACATGCATCAGGTTATTATTTAATGCTTTTAGATTCAAACCATCTGGTTAAGGGATGATATTTTCTTAAGAGTCCGACCCTTCACGCTCCACGCCTTGAGGGCTCTTTATATTCTCAGAACTTAGAAGAGAAATATGGTTTAATGGAAAGAGCATTCAGTGTGGAATCCGAGGCCGTTCCTCAAATTCTCTTGTTCTACTTGTGCTTTTGTTTGTCCACATGGGTTGTCTAAAGGCGGCTTGAATGTAAACAGGGCTTGGGAAGGGAGCTGGTATTTATGACCCAAGATCTGGACTGCCTTTGAGTCAAGCAGGAGAGCCAGTACCATAGCGGAGGGGGCTCATAAAGAACACTGCGGACCTGAGCGCTCCTTCCTTCAGCCTCCAGGGAGTTCTGGATGAGAGCTATTGCATCCAATAGATATTGGTGTTCAACGGGGAAAATAGGGTCAATTTTTAAAAAATCACAACATTTACCTGGTCAAATCCTCTAAAGAGGGAAGGGCAGCCCCTAACTCATACCTTAGAACCTTCCTGCCAAGCAGTTTAGTTACCCAAAAGACCATTCATGAAAAAATTAAATAGTGAAATTGACCAAATAAAATTTAAAAAGATATTAAATAGTGAGTAAACACATTTGTCCAAGCAAATATCAATGAGAGAAGATTGGATTAGAATATACTAGAAAACAGAAATAATTCATAGAGCTTCTTTGATGGGAATGGACTCCACCAAGAGAGAGGCCCTGATCTTGCTTAAGGGGAAATTCCCCCAAATCTCTACAGAGTTGGGGATAGAAAACCAGACCAAGAGACCAAAGATCTGGGTTCAAATGTGACCTCAGACGCTTCCTATCTGGGTGACCCTGGGCAAGTCACTTAACCCCACTTGCCTAATCCTTACCACTCTTCCACTTTGGAATTGATACTTAGTATTGACTCTAAGGTTTTTTCTAAATGAGATGAAAAGTATAAGTTAGAAAATCCATTAAAAACATAGCATTTGAGGGGACAACAAGGTGGTTCAGCAGACTGAGAACCAGGTCTGGGGTCAGGAGAAGCTGAGTTCAAATCTAGCCTGAGATACTTCCTTATTTTGTGACCTGGGCAAGTCACCTAACCTCCATAGCCTAGCCTTTGCCACTCTTCTGTCTTGGGATTGATACTAAGACAGAAAGTAAGGATTTTTAAGTCTCTAGAGAAGAAAACTGCACATCAGGGACGTGCTGAAGAGCCACACTCCCCTACGTGTTTGCAGCTTCCATAGGCCCTAAAGAAGGTCTGGTACAACATCTGTCCTCTTAAAGAAAAATGTCTCCTGTTCCAAGTTCTCCACTTTTGCTCAGCATTCCTTCCTCGGCAGGCCAAACACTTCAGGCTTAGTTTGAAACCAGGATTACAGAACTCCTACGTAGCCACCCTGCTTTCTTCAGGGCACTGGATCTCCCCGGCTCTCCATGTTTGCCGGAAGTGAAATCTCCGTCTTCTGTCATTCCTGTGGTTGGCTCTTTTCGCTCGGGGATGGTGCTGGCACCTCCACACAGTCTTCCCCCTTCTGTGTGCCTGCTTCATCTTTAGAGCTCGTGCCAGTGCCCCGGACTTTCCCTCCCGCTTGCCTGATGAGTTTCTTCCGGTCATCGGTGGCCACTTCCTCCATCCCTCCTGGAGCTCCCTTGGCTCTGCTTCCTAGATCTCTGATGAATGCAAGGGCATGGGCCGATCTTTCCTGAAGGCCTCTGCTGCCCCCTGCTGCTTATGGCCTCCAACCAACCCGCCCACAGCCTGCCCTTCCAGCCCAGAATCCCAGGAATTTGCTGGGGCCGGTTTTTTGTCCCAAAGAGTTATAGCCTCACTTTATTGGGGTTCCTTTCCCTGATGATGGGATGTGAGCAAAAAGGAGGTAGATAAGAGCTTGTACAGAAATGGATCATCAGCTCAGATTGCTTCTAGCACTGGGGAAAGAAGTAGGCAAACATTGATCAAAGGCCTCCCGTGTTCTAAAGCCCACGCTAGGCTCTGGGGAGACAGAGAAAGATAGACGGAGTCCCTGCTCTCAGAAGCACCCAGTCTGAGTCAGAGGACATGCGTCTCCATCTCTTATTGCCTGTATGAACATATCACTCACTGGGCCTCGGTTTCTTTAGCTATAAAATAAGGGGGTGAATTTAATGGCCTCCAAAACCCCTTCCAGATCCAGATTTACATTCCTATGATTCCTTTCTTTGTTCTAAGATTTATGAAAATCATTTTTTTGTGATTTAATATGGCAAGCATTTATTAAGTGTGGCAGAGGGGGCAGAGGGTCTCCCTCACCTGGAATGACTTTGGGCAATGTCTTATCTTCTCCCTGCCCCAGGAAGCTCTAAGGAGAAGGTGCTGGCTTGTATTGATTAGAACTTCAGTCGGTCAATAAACATTCATTGAGCCCATGCCGGGCTCAGAGCCAGATACACAAAGTAAATCAAAAGACAGTCCTTGCCCTCAAGAAGCTCATGGTCTAATGGAGGAGACCCACACAAGCAAGCAAAGAGGTCAAAACAAGCCATATGCAAGATGACTAGGAGATCCTTATGGGAAAGGGCACTGGAGTGAAGAGGGCTTGGGAAAGGCTTCCTGGAGAAGGTAGGACTTGAGTTGGGGTTTAAAGGAAGCCAGTGAGGTCAGTCGTTGGAGAGGAGGAAGGATGGGGGACAGCCAGAGAGTGACCAGAGCTGAGGGACGGAGGATCCTGTCTGTAGAATAGCCAGGAGCCGGGCTGAGGAGTCCATCATCCTGGAAATTTGGGAAGGGCCAAACAGAGCATTTTGGATTTGATCCTGGAGTTCACCGAGTCAGGGGTGGCCTACCCTTTAGGACAATCTCTTTAGGGACTGAACAGAGAGGATTGACTGCAGTGGGGAGAGATTGATTTATTGATACATTAGAAAACTTGTTTATACAGCACAAGAGTCTATAATTTATAATCAAATAAATAATAGGTCTGCAGTGCTCTCTACAGAGCGAGCCATCAGAATCTGGTTCAGGAAGAGGAAGCCCTTGTGGGTGAGAGAAGAGACCCTGCTCTGTGGCATGGTAGGGAATCTTGGAGGAGCAGGTACAGGTCAGTGTATAGTTCATAAGACCGACAGCCCACACATCCATAGCCTTTTTCAATGGCAGGCTCTCTTCTACAGGGGATCTCATTTGAACACCATGAATGTAAGGCAGGCAATATTATTATGTGCATTTTGCAAATGAGGAAAATTGGGCTCCCGAGGGAGAATTAATTAAATACCTCCTTGGGGTTACCTAGCTGGGAAGAGTCTGAGGTAGGATTCAAACTCGTCCCCCTGCCTGCAAATTCAGTATTTGATTTCACTATCCCATGCTAGACTCTGAATCAGGAGATCTGAGCTCTCTTCCTCGCTGGACCACAGACAAAGGCACCTCCAACAATGTTGTTGCATCCCATCCAAGAGTAGCTCTTTCTATGTCTTCCCACAAGTTCACCACAATGAATTCACCCAACACACAAAATCTTCCTTACTTTTTCCTGACATCACAAAGATAGGGAAGTCAGGGAATAGCCTGGGAAGTTTTAAACCACTGACTCTCTGAGAAAAAAAAGAAGGAGCAGGACACACTTTTGGTTTAATTCACATAACATTTTCTCCACCAGTTTCTCAAGTGTGGACAAGCAAAAGAATGATAGATCAAGTCCTGCTTTGTAGCATTTGCCCATTTCTGAGATGGGAATACTTGCACTAAAAATATAACAACCAGTTCCTGGGAGCCAGCTCCCTCAGTCCTGTAGAGGACTTGGGCAATCTGTCTCTTATGACACTTTGCAAACTATAAAGAACATATAAATAATATATATGAAGAGGCAGCTGGGTGGCTCAGTGGATAGAGAACCAAGCTTGGAGATGGGAGGTCCTGGCTGTGTGACCCTGGACAAGTCACTTAACTCTACTGCCTAGCCCTAATTGCTCTTCAGGCTGGGAACCAATACTTAAGATCAATTCTAAGGCAGAAGGGAAGGGTCTAAAGTAATAATTATGTATGTGAGAGATGCTGTTGGGATGATGATGGTAACGCTTACTCCCCACCACACACACTTTTGGCCAAGAGGCTGTGTCCACTTCAGCACCCAGAAGCTGGCCGTCAGACCCTGAGCTACAAAGAGGAGGGGAATAGGCTGGCGAGGGAAGGGCATCGCAGGGTCTCCCAGCTGCAGTGAGGCTAACCAGTTGGCAGCTCCTTCTCTGCCTTGAGCCAGGAGCTGATCAAATGACCCACAATGGAGCAGCTGAGCCTCCCCACTAGTCACTGCACCAGGCTCCCTTGTTCTGTTCTTGCAGGGAAGCATTGTTCCGAGAGAAGTGAGGGTGGGTGAGAGGCACCCTGAACAGATCTGCTCCGCTCAGGTTTGGGGCCCCGGCTGGCGTCTCGCCTCCGTGTTTCCCCAGAAGACAGAATTCTTGGAGAAAGACTCTTTGTATCCTCTTGCAGGCTGAGAAGAAGAGTCAGCCTCAGGAGTTCACGTTGGACGCTGGGGCACCAAGGTTGGAAGCTGGAGACACCAAAGATGGGGCTGACCCCAGGCTGAGAGGGAGCTTCTTGTTTGGAGCGGTGATAGAATGTAGTCAAAAGAGGTCTGATGTCAGGCCTGAGCTCCCAGGGCCAAGATTTACTGGCTGTGTAAGCCATCCCCTACAGTGGGAAGAGGGCTGCCTTGGTGGTCAAAGAACAAGTTCGGGGCCTGGCGCTGCCTCTTAATCCTCACCCGTCTTTGGGCCACTCATTTACCCCTCCTGGAGCCTATAAAAATAGGGAGGGCTGGACTAGATGGCCTCTAATATCTAATCCAGCCCCAAATCTGTGAGTCTATGAACTATTCCATGATTTAGTTTCCTTTTCTGTAAAAATGGGGATAATAATACTTGGGCTTCCTGTCTCCCACTCAGAGTGGTGAGGATGTGTAAATGCAGAACCTTCAGGATCTCCCCAATGTGGATATTGCCTCTACAAAGCCTCATCTCAAGCCCTCTGCCACTTGGGAGACATTAGTGTGCTCAAAGAGCCAGTCTGGGAACGAGCCGTATGACCACACTCCACTTAATACATTCCAGTGGTTCCCAGTTATCTTTGGGATCAAATAAAAACATTTCTATATGGTATTTTAACTTGTTCCTTTCCTACCATTTTAGTCTTCAAGAGGTCATTATTTTCCTCCAGGCACTTTACAATCCAGCCAAATTGCCCACTTACTGTTTGGGACATGGCACATATCGTTCTTCATCTCCAAACCTTTGCCCTGGTGGTCCTCAATGCCTGTGGGTTCACCTCAGCCTCTCAGCATCCCTGGCTTCCACTGAGGCCCAGCTCAAATGCCCTCCTCTGCAGAGGGTCTTTCTCAGGCGGACCCCCAGCTGCTGATGCCCTCCCTCCAAAAATGACCCTGGATTCATTTTGGATTTGTTCCGTGTCTTCTCACCCATGCCCAAGTCATCTCCCAGTTGGAACGGAAGCTCCTTGAGAGCAGGAGTGTTTCATTTTTATCTTTGTGCCTCTAGAACTGTGTAACAACAACAATAAAAGCCACAAAGTTATCAGAAACAGAATGCTTAGAGCTTGGTCAGATGCTGAAGAGGCCACAATCATCCAATGCATCCCAGGCCATTGCCAATCCTGACTTTTGTCTTGCCACTGGACTTTGATGACTCTGGATGAGAGAACAAGATTGATGACTTTATACAACTCACCATCAAGTCAAGACATCCCTGCATGGTATCACTGGTCCTCTTTGAAAATGAAGGACAAACAGCAATCTTCAGCACCTACACAGTACCTGGCTCACATTTTCCAGTGGTACATAGTAGGCGCTTAATAAATGCCTTTTGATGGAACTCAGCTAGCTCACTGGGCTGGGCAGTCTGTCCTGAGCTCAGTATTTGAGGCAAGCTTGGTAGGTCTTAGTAGAACATGTACTTTGCCAGCAGAAGCTTTGGAGAACCCAAAGTCACCACTACACAGCTCAGAAGGATTTGAATGGAGGTGAGAAACTGAAGTTGTTATTAAAATATAACAATCGAAATTCTCCAGAGGCAGTATTTCTTCCCTTTAAATTAATTTATTAATTGACTGACCAAGACATCTTAATCTGGTCAGTTGTCTTTCTCTACCACCCAAAAAGAGAAAAAAAATCCAAAACCCTCTTTCCTCTGGCACAGGCTCTCTCTCTCTGGTGAGCTCACCACTGGGACCCTTCCCTGGACATCCCAAGACATCTCTGAGTGGTAAATAGCCACTGAGGAGGTGGACTTAGAGACCTCAACTCCTCCCTCATTGCTTCATCACAGGAAGGTTGAGTCTTTGCTAAAACCCAGAAGATGCCTGCACATTCCGCCACCTAGTCAGATAACTGTCCTGTAAGTGTGTTCAACACAGCTGCTTAGTTCACCCTTAATCTTTCAACTGCGCTAGGACTCACCATGGCTGGTCAGCCCATGCACTTAATCTTTTTTTGTTGTGGTTGTTGTTGTTGTTTCATTTATTTATTTTTAAAATTTTGTTTAATTGATTAATTTAGAATATTTTCCCATGGTTACAAGATTCATGTTCTTTCCCTCTCCTCCCCTCACCCCCTCCCATAGCCAACTCACAATTCCATTGGGTTTAACATGTGTCATTGATCAAGACCTATTTGCATGTTATTCATATATGGGGTGCTCAGGGAGGGGTAGTATCTCTGGTATGGAGGGCTTGTTGTGCCCTCCTAGGGCAGCTCTCCAGCCTCTGACCCTCACCTGACACCCAGCTCTCACTTGTGGCTCCCAGTAGCTGCTAGCATGTGGCTGCGGCCACACCCCGAGCAACAACTTTGACAGGCTGGCTAAACCTTGTGAGGGTAGCCATCGGGTCGTCGACCCCTGCCTGGTGAACCAGGGCTTTGCTCACCCAGCATGTGAAGACTGCTTCAGCTGAACAAACGGAAGAAACCAACAAGAAGGTTCAACGACTGAGAGGGCGACGCAGCAAGGCACTGTGGAGTGCTCAGGGCGTGTTGGAACACAAAGGACAACATGGCCATCCAATGCAGCTGAGGAAGTCTCCAGGTGTAACGACTTTTCGTGCCACTGGACCCAGGCTTCCAACGCCGAGAGAGTGGGACTGTCTCTGGGCATCGATTCTTCCACTTAAATCTCCTTCACACACAAGTGTCTTTGTGCACACTCATCTATACACCATAGATGAAAATGCACAAAGACAATCGTCATCCTCGAATACTGAGAGACTACCACTACTACTACTACTACTACTACTACTAGGGTGATCCTTTAGAGTCTCCATCCCCAATCATTCCCGATCAACCCATGTGATCAAGCAGTTGTTTTTCTTCAGTGTTTTTACTCCCACCAATTTTCCTCTGAATGTGGATAGTGTTCTTTCTCATAGATTCCTCCAGGTTGTTCAGGGTCATTGCATTGCTACTGGTAGAGAAGCCCATTACATTCAATTGTACCACAGTGTATCAGTCTCTGTGCACAATGTTCTCCTGGTTCTGCTCCTCTCGCTCTGCATCACTTCCTGGAGGTTGTTCCAGTCTCCATGGAATTCCTCTACTTTATTATTCCTTTGAGCACAATAGTATTCCATCACCAACATATACCATAATGTGTTCGGCCATTCCCCAATGGAAGGGCATCCCCTCATTTTCCAGTTTTTTGCCACCACAAAGAGCGCAGCTATGAATATTCTTGTACAAGTCTTTTTCCTTATTATCTCTTTGGGGTACAAACCCAGCAGTGCTATGGCTGGATCAAGCCCTTAATCCTTTTAACTTTAACAAACAAAAAGATCCTAATCCTGGGATCCCATAGCCTGGGGGAGAAATTAGGTGTAGCCTTAGCTTAAAATCAGACTATTTCAGCCTTTCCTTGAAGGGGAGTAGTTAAGGGGAAATTTTCTTTTCACAAAAATATAACAATTTGCATGAAGTGAGAAATTAGTGTGTTATTCTCAAGTTATTAATAGTCATTAATATCCAAATTAGTAAAGCTGCCCCCCCACCATCCATTTCTCTTTAAACCCCCTTCAAGACAAGGTTACCCCACCCCTGACTTCTTCAAGCAGGACAAAAGCCTTATGGCCTTAAGTGAGTTTGTCCAGGGATTTGCCTGGGCAGGTGTCCCAGACTGACCCAATGATGGAATCTTGAGTGCCCTTTTGTCTTAGAAGTCTCTCAGGGTATCAAGCTCAATGGCAGGGATGATCCTCACATCAGCCCCTCCCAGGTAATCCAGTCCTGACCTCCTCCTCTCTTTGTATAACATTCCTGTCCTTTATTTCTGGATTAAAACCTTTGTCTCCAATTTTTGACCATTTCTTGAAAATGTTCTTCTGCTTGAATGTGTAAAATAAGTCTATTGTATTTTCCTATAAGTCTTTCTGTAACTCAAGTGAGTCTTTTAACACAGTCAGCCAGTCAAGTCTGTCTTGGGGACCCAAGACATGGCTGTACATCTCTCTCTCTGTAAATTGGGGGGGGGGGGCATTTGTCTTAAGTCAATGATATGGGGCAGTGCCCCAACATTTCTCTCTCAATAAATGCATCCCATTTGAATTAATGGCTTCCTGACTCCTTAAATAGTGGTTAAAGAGGGTGTATGTTTTTAAGGTCCCCTTAAATTTCCATTTCACACAAATTCAATATTAATTTTCCATGATAATGATGCTGAGGTGCCTCATTGAGCACATTATTGCGGTGTGCCCTTGTTACAACATTGTTTCTGCATGGACTCCAGGCTATCCTGAAGCTTTAGTCTCATCATCTTACCCTCCACCCCTTACTCAATAAACTTCAGTGGCTCCCTATTACCTACCCAATAAAATCTATAAAGTCCTATGTTAGAATTTCAAAGTCTATGACAGTCTGTCCCCTCCTACCTTTCCAGTCTTCCTACCCTTCACTCTTTTCCATGGACTTTACCATTGGGCACCTATCTATCTAATCATTATTCTTCACTTCCTACTCACCTCAGGGTCCCTTCTGTGGGGAATGCTTTCCGTTCTTCCCTCTACTTCTTGACACCCTTAGCTTCTTTCAAGACCTACCTCCAGTACCCCACTCTGTAATTGGTCTCTCCCTCTAAGGTTACCTTTCATCTGCTCTGTGTGCTTCCTATACGTAGTAATACATTTACATGTTGTCTCTCCCATTAGATTGAAAGCTCTTTGAGGGCAAGGACTGTTTTTGCCCATTATTGTAACCCAAGAGCTTAGCCTACTGCCTGGCACAATTTTAAGAAGTGCTCACTGATTGAAAATTCCCATTCTACTTAATGAATAAACACAAGGAAGTTTTTCCTTATAGTAAGCTCACATCTATCTGGAAAAGGCACTTTGCCTCTCTTTACCTCTGCTTCCACATCTATTAAATGAGAAAAATAACAGCATACACCTCCTAGGGTTGTAGCAAGGATCAAATGAGATAAGATTTATAAAGAGCTCTAAAAACCTTAAAGTGTCATTTAAATGCTAGCTATCACTTCTATTATCATCAGAGCAGCTAGGTGGTACCATGGCGCCATCAACAAGTCCAAAGTTAGAAAGACTTGAGCTCAAATCTGACCTCAGACCAGCTCTGTGACTTTACGCAATTCACTTTACTTCTGCTTACCTTAGTTTCCTCAACTGTAAAATGGAGATAATAATAGCACCTATCTCACAGAGTTATTGTGAGGTTCAAATGAGATCAAAATTGCAGTGCTTAACACAGTACCTGGCATATAGTTTTATATAAGTGTTAGTTGTTATTATTATTTCCTGTCCCTATCATTTATATTTGGCAATCAAAAACGGTTTTGTGCCATCAGTTTCGCCTTGTACAATTTCACCTCATATCCACAGGAAAGGGTCCCCGTGTCCTTAGGAGGTAGCAGGGAAAATAACAATAAAAGCAGTCATTGTGAGCTGGGCTTTTAATAGTGGCGTCATTCATCATGATGTGCTAAAAGCATGTCTACAATCACGATTGGAGAAGAGGCGAGTGCAAATCAGAAACAGGGTCCATTTGGTTCTCTTCCAACATATAAACACATTTCTTAAACAAAGCCAGATTCCCATGACTCCAATGGCATATATAGACCACTTCTGAGAAAGTGTCCCATGTCTAAACTATGCACATTTTGGCATTATTTTGATTTCTCCTCACCCTGAAATTTTAGTTTTTTAAATAGCTTAATCTGATATTGTCAATGGATGAAATGAATATGATAAACTTCCTTAATATGAATAACATTTGAATCTGATATCATCACGACAAATAACACTCTTATGGCCGTGGGAAAACTGTCACATTTATCTAATGTTGAGAAGCTAAGAATTAGTCCAGCCGTTCTGGAAAACATTTTGGAAATATGTGGAAAAAGAAACTGAAATGTACATGCCCTGTGATCCAGAGATCACACAATCAATCGGCACATCTCCAACAAGGTCAAAGAAAGAAAGGAAGAATGATCTCATATATATCAGAATATTCATAGCAGGAATTTTTGTAGTAGCAGAGAACTAGAAATAAAATGGAGATCCATCAACTAGAATTATGGGGTCTGAATGCAGCTGAATCATTTTGGGCCACAAGTAGGGAGGAAAAGAGAAATTTAAACCAGCATGAACTGATCTTATTCCAATTCACTCTGACACTGTAGTGTAGGGTCTTCAGGGCTATCTTTCCTTCTCAGAGTTTTAGAGTAACCCTAAGGTAAATCCTAAACCTAAAGGTAAATCCTAAATTAAAGTCATCAACTCAAGCCCTTCTTCTGCTATGATTTCCCTAATATCAAACACCATTGCAATTAGTTTCTTTCCTATATCATTGATTTACCCACTGATTAGAGCCCCAATGTTATCTAATCAATTATTATCAATTAGCTCTTTACAAAGAGATTTACTGAAAAGACATAAGAATAATAGAACACATCCTTCTTGAACCAAGGGAAACATTTTCCTCTCTACCCTCTTAATCCCTGGGAAGAGTGGGCTTGAATTTAATGTAGATTTTACAAAGCCATTGTCTCTACAAATTCACTTCCAGTCAGAGAACCTTGAAGGACTATCCATGATTCATCTGTATTCAGTTGCTGGCAAACTCTGGCATGGATTCTAGTCCTTGGTTGGCTGGTGGCTCTTTCTTTTGAACTTTCAAAGTTTACAATCCAGTCCATTCCAACTCCAGTATTTCTTCACCCAAGGAAGGAAGAATAGACCCAACAAGGAACAGAGGGAATAGTAAAGACATGTGCCCCTGGCTCCATGTTGACCCACGTGAAGGCCCCAAAAGTACCTTTTTTGGTATTAAACAGGCAAATTTGACTGCTGACTAGAACTGGGTGTTTATAGCTTTTGACTCATTTCTGGCTCAGTAATCCATATTCTTTACCATAAAGAAAGCAGGAAGGAGAAATAGAATACTTGCCAATGGTCTTGTGAATTTTAGATTTACTCCATCCTGCTTAGTCTTTAGAATTCTAGCAACCAGGAATATATACACCCCTACTTAAGGATTAAGTGTGGGGGAGGAAGGTCTATGACCTGAGTGTGCTAGCAAGTGACAAATCAGAACACAACTGACTGACCCCCTGGGCTGTCCAAAGCCAAGTTTAAGCTACCATTGGTACATGTGAAACACAGGAAGTGATGTAAAGAACTACCTTTATATTTCGTATCACTTCCTGTGAGAGGAACTTTTGCAGTCTTTGGCAGTGATACTTGGTTTAGAGGGCTCCAGTGTGGGACCTTAGACTGCTTCCATGAGATGATCATGTGGTGAGTGATAAAGCTGACTCCCCTTTCCCTTGATCTTTCTGAAGGCACCAGCTGCTGAGGAGGCCTCTCATCTTGGAGGAGGCCTCGTGACTGGAAGCCAAGCTGGATTTAATCTTCTGGAAAGACCCCTTGGCTGAGGCCTCTGAACTCCCCCTGGCTCAGATCAGGCTGGAGCAGATCTTCCCTTTCTCTCTCTCTCCCTCATTCTTAATTTCTTCTTTCTATTGTAAATAAACCACCATAAAATTCTGTTCTGACATGAATATTTCATTGGGATTTAGAATTTAAATCCCTGGTGACCACTAAAATTATATTCAGTTTCAACCCTAAAACCCTAAAAAACCCTTAACAGTCTGCAGTAGGAATATGACCCTCCATCATCCAGGCCTAGAGATGGATTCACTGCCACCCCATGGAGGTGTTTGAATCTAGAGTTAAACAGGGTACTCTTTGCCAGGTCCCCCTATTATGAAAACAATAGGGTGAGAACTCATATTAAATGCAGGGACCATCTTCTTTTATGGAGGCCAGAGGAGGAAACACATCTCTCTACACAGAAGGGGAGTGTATGTGGGGAGTATGAGAGCAGAGCACTGCCTAATCTATCAGAGAGTTTTATTTGACCCCACTTGCTTGTTACAAGGGAAGGTCCTATGGAAAGGAGAAAACAAAAAACGCCATAATAAAACAGTAAGTGAATACCCTTAGTAGCAAAAGTTCCAACAGTCATCTTGACCAGAAACTTCATTATGTTTTGAAAAGAAATTGAAATTGAGAAATTGGCATTTTCCCCCCTGCTGGATAATTCTATTCCCTCTCCACTACCCAGTCCCCTTTGACTTCTAGCACTGGCCATGAATCTAACATTTGTTCTCTCAGCGAGATTCTTCCCTTTAACTAAATCTGGTTTTGTGCATGGAATGGCTGCTGCCTAGCAACCCAACAACCTTTCTGCTCTCTGGTTACATACAGGTGAAATGGTGGACTATTGTAGAGCCTTTATCGCTGTTGTTGGCATCATCTGACAACTGGAACTGCAAATCACAGGAGCTAGCATTGGAATGGATGGATACCTCCATTCAGGATGGGCAAAGGGCTTGCTGGGGATTTAGGCCAATTAAAAGTCTGGCAGGAGGGGAAAGCTAAGTGGCTCCATGGATTGAGAAAACCAGGTCTAGAGATGGGAAGTCCTAGGTTCAAATCTGATTTCGAACATGTCCTAGCTGTGTGACCCTGGGTAAGTCACTTAACCCCCATTGCCTAGCCCTTGAAGCTCTTCTCCTTTGGAATTGATACACAGTATTATTTCTAAGCAGAATAGAAGAGTTTTTTTTTTCCTTTCAAAAAATAAGTGTTTGAGAGGGAGAGAAGACACCTGGGCATAGAGCAAGAAGTGATTTTCCAATGAGCCAGGATTTGGCACAGGGTAGGCTCTTAATGAATTGGTTAGGCTGAGAGAATGCTGTAATCAGAGTCAGAGTAGAAAAAAAAAATCTAGAAGAATAAAATAGAGGTGAGAGCAATGGTCAAATTGAGGGCAGGAGTCCACTATGGAGCTAACAATAATAAATATAGTAACAGTACTGAGAAGCGTAAGAAAACTTGAATTCATATTGGCTGTGTGACCTTGGTCTTACCTGTTGGTGTCCGGGTGAACTCTTTAGATCTATCGTTTGTGGAGCAGGGGCTAAACTGGCAGGAGGAGCTCCCTTATTAGGAGTTTCTTATATCAATGAAATCACAACCTAGGTTTAAAATAAACGTTGGTTAATACGATGACTCATTTTTGTTTAGCTTTAAATTCAAAATTTGCATAGCTTTTGAGGTCCTGCAATGGCTTAGTATACAATATTTCATTTTCCCTTGCAATAGCCTTGTGAATTAGGGGTCCTTACTTTTACAGATGGGGAAACTTGACCTGGTACAAAGTAAAATGAGAACCTACGTCTTTCTGACCTTGAAGTCCAGTCCTCTAGCTGCTCCCTCTCATTTGGCAGGTGGTGTGATCCAGTGGTAAGAATTCTGAATCTGAAGACCTGAGTATTATAGGGTCCTGAATTTTAATCGATAAATAAAATGAGGCCATTTCTCTGAGTATGACATCTTTTATTAATAGGGGCATGCAATCTATTAATAAAGGATGGGTCAGTCTCGTGGGCTTCTGTCCAGAAAGATACCAAATGACCTTCTTATGCCATCTTTTATACTGAGATGTGTCTTCCTTCTGATTGGCCTGATGGTGAATTCTTTGGACCTCCCCTAGCAATCCTGATAGGTGGATATTTTAGTGAGGAGTTGGACTTCAAAATTATTATTTCTTGCTCCTTGGCTCTTGGAGGGGGAAGAGGGAGGGGAGGAAAAGAACATGAATCATGTAACCACAGGAAAATATTCTAAATTATTCATTAAATCTAATTAAACCTAATTAAATAACATTAAAAAAAAGAAATGATTATTTCTATTATTCTTATTATTTCTTCTTCTTATAATTATTATTTCTATTATTTTTTTTCCTTCTTTCTTTGTAGGGAAGGGAAGGACTACTCCTCAGGTGGGTGGATCCCTATAGCTTCACTAATCTAGGGAAATATGGTCATTCCATCCTTCTCTGATACTTTAAGAACTGGAATGCCGGCTCTTTTAGGAAACCCAGCTCCCTCTAGCAATCTTTGACTAGAAAAATTTAAGTTGTCTCAATCTCATTTTCTTTCTTTCTTTCTTTCTTTCTTTCTTTCTTTCTTTCTTTCTTTCTTTCTTTCTTTCTTTCTTTCTTTCTTTCTTTCTTTCTTTCTTTCTTTCTTTCTTTCTTTCTTTCTTTCTTTCTTTCTTTCTTTCTTTCTTTCTTTCTTTCTTTCTTTCTTTCTTTCTTTCTTTCTTTCTTTCTTTCTTTTTTAATGTGAGACTCTAAAAGCAACAATGATGAGGACAGCTGGGTAGCTCGGTGGATTGAGAGTCAGGCCTAGAGATGGGAGGTCCTAGCTTCAAATCTGGCCTCAGACATTTCCCAGATGTGTGACCTTGGTCAAGTCACCTAGCCCTTACCACTCTTCTGCCTTGGAACCAATACACAGTATTGATTATAAGATAGAAGGTAAGGGTTTAAAAAAAATTAAAAAAAAAAAGCAACAATGATAATAAATGATAGGATACAAAAAGACTCAGGTTTTTAATTTTTAAAATAGTCCCTGGAAAGATGATAAAGAACTTTTGTTTAAGAGATATAATTTTACTGATTCCCTATTGCAGTATTTCTAGTTCCCCGATAAATACCCTTTCCAAAACTGAGTGTGGTATTTGAGACAGTAGCCATCACATTGTCAATATGAAGAGTCTGAGAAGTTACTAGGATTTATTCTCCCACTGATGTATTATTACATCATCTACTAGGGAAAAAATAATCCTGGAAATATTTGACATTTCCGTAGTACAACACTCAAAATGCTTTAATTCAATCTGGTTTTCAATGGCTGTTTCCCCTATTGTAGATCAAGTGGCCCTAGCCCATCAGTGCTCTTTCCTTCTACCCTGGCCTGGCCCATATCCACTCAAGTACACCAAGTCTCCTCTCCAGTGGGAAGCTACACAGCTTTTAACACATTATGGTTAATTTTGTGTATGTCTTTCCCCATCACATTGTTAATTCCTTGAGGTAGGGACTATCTTTTTTTTTTTTTGGTATTTGTATTTCCAGGTTTTAGCTCTCCAGCCTGCACCTAGTAGTAGTCTCTCAGTAATCAAGGATGATGATTGTCTTTGTGCGTTTTCATCTATGGTGTATAGATGAGTGTGCACAAAGACACTTGTGTGTGAAGGAGATTTAAGTGGAAAAGTCGGTGCACAAAGACAGTCCCACTCTCTCGGCGTTGGAAGCCTGGGTCCAGTGGCACAAAAAGTCGTTACACCTGGAGACTTCCTCAGCTGCATTGGATGGCCGTGTTATCTTTTGTGCTCCAACACTCCCTAAGCACTCCACAGTGCCTTGCTGCGTCGCCCTCTCAGCCGTTGAACCTTCTTATTGGTTTCTTCCGCCTGTTCCGCTGAAGCCTGCACCTAGTAAGTATTTAATAAGTGTTTAATGACTATTGAAATTCTAGTTGGGGCTGGGGAGGTGGGGGAGGAACCTTGGGGAAATAATAACAGTGCATTTATATAATAATTTACAGTTCACAAAGCACTTCAAATGCATTTGATCCTCAAAAGAATCGTGTAAAGTAGGTACAGGGGTGATCTCCACGTTACGGATCTGAGACTGAGATGCCAAGTTGGTGGGACATTAAAATTGTATTGTCTCCTAAGTGCCAGGCAGCTCTGGAGCTACAAAGAAAGGCAAAAGACAGGTCCCACTGCCTGGAACTTTCAAGGAGACCACATAGAACAATTGTGTCCAGACAAGCAATGATAGACAGGAAAACTGGAGACAATCACCAGAAGGAGGGCTCTAGAATGAAGAGTAATATACAGAGCAGGAAGATAGTCCTTTCATTTATTTATTTATCTTTATTTATTAATTTATTAATTCATTTATTTGTTTGTTTATTTATTAATTTATTCATTCATTCATTCATTCGTTTGTTTGTTTATTTATTTATTTATATATGACCAGTGCAATGTAAACACTAATTAGACATACACTACTCAGTGCCTGCAGTCAGACTTTACAGTGTGCAAATAATGTTGTCTAAAAATAAATGATTACCCTGAGATTTTAGAATTTCCCACTGCTGCTTTCCTATTGAATTGACCAACATTGCCTTTCGGGCCACCAGAGTCCATGGGTCCTCTGTCAGGTCAAAGCCTCTATGATTCTCTTTTGCCTCTAAATAACAAAGGCTGCCTAAGTCTCAATGGAGTGGATTGGGGCAGGAGGGAAGGATTAGGTAGGAACCAGTCCTAGTCTTACCCTAGGAATAGGCTGATGGCTGGATTCTCAGGTGAGATTTTTGATACTCTTAGTATTCATTTTGCCAAGTCTTTTACCACATAATTTGATTAGTAGTTTAGTTTAAAATGACTGATAATAAATCTGGCTTCAGACATTTCCTTAGCTGCCTGACCTAATCCCCATTGCCTCCAAGTTGTTCAGGATCACTGTAATGCCACTAATGGAGAAGCCCATTACATTCGATTGTACCACAGTATATCAGTCTCTGTGCACAATGTTCTCCTGGTTCTGCTCCTCTCACTCTGCATCACTTCCTGGAGGTTGTTCCAGTTCCCATGGAATCCCTCCAGTTTATTATTCCTTACAGCACAATAGTATTTCATCACCAACATAGACCACAATTTGTTCAGCCTTTCCCCAATCAGAGGACATCCTTCATTTTCCAATTTTTTGCCTCCACAAAGAGCGCAGCTATGAATATTCTAATTTTTGTATATTTTAGTAAAACCATTAAAATTTAATTCCTACAGAACCAATATTTAGTATTGATTCTAAGACAGAAGGTAAGGGTTTTCTTTATTTCTTTTTGATGACTGATAATTTGGTTTATAGTATTTTTTTGTTGGTCATCTGTCTAATCCAAGCATTGTAAATATTTAAAATATTTTAATAAGTAATAATGTAGAATGTGATTATAAAGAATATATCATCTCCCTGTTAACTTTAGAGGCAGATGGTCAATGAATTCCATTCCAGAAGAACTCTTGCCAGTTCTGATGGGATCAGTTGAACAGGCAATGTCCAATCAGATATTTTTATGAAGGAAACTCAGTAGCTCCAAGGGATCTCATCCTCCACAGGCATGCTTAACTCTTCTCTCTCAATAAATTTCTCTGATTTTAAGACAATTATCTCCAAAATTATTTTCTAAATTAACAGCATTTACCTGTCTTAAGAACACACACATGGTATGGTTTAAGAATATATACATATTCTTATTTTATTAATAAAAAACCAACAGCTTGTTCAAAACAACTCAATCATAAAATGGAGGCTTAAAATTTGGAATTAATTATTCTAAGTTGACAAACTATCTTATTAAAGTAATACAATTTATTTTTACATTTTCAGCTATACTAAATTGATAAAAGTTATTCCTATTATCTTATTAAGGTACTAAAACTTACTCTCACAACAAAGGAGTATTAGGCATGATTTCTTTACAAGGTGAGGTTTTATTTTAGTTATTTATTTATTTTTGAACCCTTACCTTCCGTCTTGGAGTCACTACTGTGTATTGGCTCCAAGGCAGAAGAGTGGTAAGGGCTAGGCAATGGGGGTCAAGTGACTTGCCCAGAGTCATACAGCTGGGAAGTGTCTGTGGCCAAATTTGAACCTAGGACCTCCTGTCTCTAGGCCTGACTCTCAATCCACTGAGCTACCCAGCTGCCCCCTGCAAGGTGAGGTTTTAGCTGAGATTGCCCAGGGTCTCACAGGTAGTATCTAAGGAGAATTCACTCAGATCTTCTTGGATCCTAGTCTTGCACTCTCCATTGTGCCACTTGGGATACAAGGTCCCCTGTGATTATTTCATCTGATCCTCACAACAATCCCGAGAGGTAGATGCTATTTTAATCTCCATTTTATCAATGAGGAAACTGAGGCAGATTGTGTTTAAGTGACTTTCCTTGGGGTCACACAGCCAGTAAATGTCTGAGGATGAATTTGAATTTAGGTCTTCTTGATTTCAAGCCCATCCCAGTGTTCATTGTACAATGACAGTTCACTTAATTATCTCCAGGACTCAATCGGGAGGTTGAGAACACAAACAATTAAACACAAAACTGTGTTTACTTTTTCTGGTCAGTCAGGAAACCCTGACTCATGCTATATCAGTTCATTGAAGTCTCCCCAGGTTTCTCTGAATTCTTGTTATTCATCCTAATACTGTTACATTCCTGTCACCAAACCTGTTAGTCCTTCCTAGTGGAAAGGAATCTGTTTTATTTCCCTTCCATTCTTTTCAAACACACACACACACAGGTACTCTGATATCTGGGAGTACATGAGAGCTTCCTTTATTTCAGACTTCTTTGGAAACTTTCTCTAGATTTGCTTCTTTTCCTGCGGTGGAAAATATCTGAACTTTCCTGTAAAGGCCACAATATTGGCAAGGGTGAGGCCCAGTTAGGCTGTTTCCCCAAAGTAAACATCTGACTGAAGTTACCAAAAGCTCCATTTACATCTGGAAATGGCTGAAGCAAAATCTAGAGCTAGGAAATGCAAAGCTGGTTGTAAATGAAAAGCCTCAGTGGATAGGAAACATCTGAAAAGGAGACTAGGGTGGCTTTTAGGATTAAGACTATGCATTCCTGAATCTGAGATCATCACCCAAATGTCCCAGAACAGAAATCTCTTGCCTGAAGAGATGGACTTCGAAAATAGAAACATTAGTACAAAAAGACAAGAATCATTAACGTCACTTGACCCATCCCTTGGGTAAGGACCTACTTTTTATTCTTCTCTGGAACTTCTGTGGGTGAGTGGGTTCAATGTGGAATATTTGAGGAGTAAGATTACCTCTGTGACTTGAGCCCCTTCTGAGGTAGAAGAAAATTCTCTAGCCTGTGTCTGGGATACAAGCCTCCCAGAGACAAAATTTTTAATCAAATTCAACATTTCTCTTCTTAAAAAGTAAAGAAGGCAAAGGGACAGAAATCCATTCTGTTTTTGACAATTTTTCCCCCCAACCCATTTTCTCCATATTTATAGGGTTCAAGAGCAAAGATAAAATTCCCAAATGAAAGACAGAATTCCACAACAAAATAAAACATTGTTAACAAAATTCAGGTAAATTTTCAGATAATGGTCTTGATTCATCAAAGAATAACAAAACACAACTTTTGGTGTACTCTGGAGAATCAGATTCCTAAAACCATTCTATCTCAATTTAACAATTCCTCTTTCAGCCTGGTCAAATATAATTCAAGAGATACTTCTATTAAGTGAATCAGTTGAAGATATCTTCCTTCTTTTAGTCTGATAGTTAGCCTGATCACTTCATGGATCAGTCAGTCCTTCCCAGTCTGATGAAACTTCTCAATAGGAATGATATAAAAAGATTTCAATAAAGGACATTGGTTGGGAATAAAAGTTAAAGAAAGACTTATAAGGGTTTCTTGTTTTGCTTTAGACTAAAGACTTCAGACTAAAGTGCTATCCTAACATTTGTAACATTTGTAATCATTTATGATTTTTGACTAAAGTGCTATCCTAACATCATTTTGTAATATTGTAATATTTGTAGCTTGTATAATTGTAAACTTGTGATAGTGTAATCATGGCAGCTAGGTGGCCAAGCAGAGGGCCAAGATTGGAGTAAGCTCTTAACTGCTATCTGCCTCAATTTCCTCAACTATAAAAAATGAGGATAATTATAGCACCTATCTGGAGGATTATTGTGAGATTTTTTTACTTATCACTTTGCCTGACATGTAATAGGCTTAAAAAAAACAACCCAATTCTTACTTTCCATTTTAGGATCACTACTGTATAAGGGCTGGGAATAGGGATTAAGTGACTTCCCCAAAGTCAAACAGTTAAGAAGTACTCAGATTTGAAACTAGGACTTCCCATCTCTAGGTCTAGCTTTCTGTCTACTGAGCTACTAGCTGCCTCCATGTCATAGACTCTTAATAAAGGTTTCCTTCCTTCCTTGTGGGTTATAGATTTGAGGGAATGTAGGCCTTGAATGCTTGGTACCTTTTCTGGGGATCCCACTTGGCTCTGCTTCCTCTGTGCTTTCCCTCTGTGTCTTGTAAGCTCTTATAGAGCAAGAGTGGTGTCATATGTCTTTGTATACCTTTGAATTATAGGATTTTAAAGATGGAAGGAACTTTGTATCACCTGGCATACATGGCTCATTAATCACAGTGGACTGTCAGTAAAAATTAGTTGATTTGATGGTAGATGCTAGGGAACCATCTTGCTTTTAAAAAATGTTTAAACTATGTTTATAGTATCAAGCTACTCAATTCAATTCGATAGACATTTATTAAATGTCTACTGTGTGCCAGACACTTTGCTAAGCTAGGAGTCATGTTGTAATTCACCTAGTTACAGGAGTTCTTGACCTCGACTCTATGGATGCAGAAGAGTCTGGAAAGATTTCAGGAGGTGCATGAACCTGGTTGAAGAAAAAATTACATTTTATTTACTAGATTTGACTTCCCTTGCAATCCTGCCTATGTTACACGATTTATTTAAAGACGTTATTCTGAGGAATGGTGGGGTATTGTGAGTATGAAACCACCTACCCCTTTTTATGATTATAATAGTATTGTTTTTTAGGATTATTTTAATAATAACATGCTGACTCCTAAAATTACACCATAATCATCAGCAAAAACACCAAGACCCTGACTGATTATTGCAGAGGTCTTGGAAAGATCAGCTATAATAATAGAAAAAAGTTACCATCCCTAGTGATCTTTTTTAAACTTTGTAGCTTAATCAGTACTTGCATCATTAATTAAGAACCAACCATGTGAAAGATTTTGCATCCTTTCTATTTTAATTTTGATTGTATTTCCTGCCACTTTATCATCAAATTTCTTGGCATAAAAAAGGTTCTCTCCTAAGGCTCAGATGCCTGGTTTTGATCTTGACCAGAGTCTGGCTTTATTGTGAGACTGGCCACCTCTCAATAAACCTATCATTCAGCTAAGAGACTGTATTGGTGGGATACATTTTCATCTCAGTGTGTGTATTAGGGCTAGGCAGCCAGAAATTGCACACAGAACCCAATGGACCTGTCCAACCCATTTTTTAGAGAGAAGAAAGTTGGAAGGATGAAATTGCTTGAAAGTACATAGAATTGACACATTAGTCCTCTGACTCCAAATCCACTACAAATCCTTATTAAAATGCTTTTTAGACAGGGACCTTCCTCCATTGACCTCCATAGCCCAAGTCTAGTGACTCTTTAGCGCAGTAGGTAGCTGGTCAGTCTTGAAAGCTGAAGAGCCTGAGAAGGTGTGATGTATTGGGAGCTTCTGGAGACAAGAAGAGTCACTGGGCTTGGTCTTAGCCTCCAGCTCAAGTGGCTTTTCTTTTATCCTAGGGTCCATTATTCAGTCTGAAACCTCTTCTCGGGGAACAAGCACAAACTTTGGGGTGTCCAACTTACAATCTAGTCCTAAAACTTGGAGTTCATCAGATTTTACTTGGCTACAAGTTTGGTGTTTCTAGATTCCACGTTGACAGGGCCAAAGGAGATTTTCCAGTCACAGAACTTGGGGGTCTTCTAGGCCTTCTGGGGAATGAAGGCCAGGAAGTAGGACTGATTAGCTTCACAAGGGCCGGATCTTCAGGGGGATGGGCTACCAGGGCAGTGGGCTCTGATTGCTGGGAGAAACAGCCAAAACAAAAAGGGGACTTAAGATTTGATTATCTACTAATCTTACCTAAGCCGGGATCATTCTTAAGGCTTATGGTGCAGTGAGAGACAAGGTCTGCCCCCTAGGGACAAGGCCAACTTGGGGGTTCCCAAAACACAGGTGACAACACAGAGATAAAGTGTATCATGTGTGTCTGAGGCTCTGCGGGCATCTGCTTACATATGGAGATGTTTCTAGGCGATTCTTTAAGTTTCTATGCAGTTTCTCCATACAGACGCCTTCCCTAGGCTATATACAAATATATGTGTGCACGTACTACCTCCAGGCTCTCCTTCAGCCCCTCCTCTCCCTCCTCCCCCTTCTGCAGGCGCCTCTCCGGTCCCGGCACAGCTGAGCTTCCATCCCGGAGGTCTCGCCAGTGCCGTAGGGACGCTTCCAGAGGTGCTGCTGCCTTTCTTGGTGTTACACCTTGGGCTTGGCACGGTGCCCGGCACACTGCAGGTGCTTAATCAACGTTTGCAGCCTCGGTTTGGCGCGATCCTTCTCTTTAGGCCGGGCCTCTTTACTCCTGACTGTGCGCGGCTTTCTTGGCTCAGTTCATCTGCACTTCGCTCGGCACGTGTCTCAGACTTGGCCCAGGGGAAGGGCGGGAAACGTCAGAGCAGAAGTCGGTCCACGAGCGGCCCAGGGGATCAGAGCGCAGGCGCATTACTCCCCGTTCGGGCCCCCCCAGTGCCCGCCACGCGAGCCGGCCCAGGGAGACTCCTACACTCCGGCGCAGCGGGTCGCCGCGCGTGCGCGCTGCTGGAGCGTCACGTGGGCACGAGGGAGGCCCCGCCCCCGCCCGCCTGCCCGCCCGCGCCCCGCCCCGTCCTCGCCCCGCCCCCACCCCGGCGGGACGCTCGGAGGCGGCCCTGGGACGTTCAGCCTGGCTGTGAGTCAGGCGGGCGGGCGGTCGGCAGTCGGGGGTGAGTGTCCCGCGGGAGCGCGCGGGCCCGGGGGGTGGGGGCGGGCGGGAACGGGGCGCAGCTGGGCGGGGCGGGCGGCCGGTGACAGGCTCCCGTGGCTGAGGGGACAAGATGGCGGCGGGGTGCTCCCCTCCCCCTGGGGCTTGCCCCCACCCCTGCCGCCGGGCCGGGCTCAGTTACCCGGATCTCTCGGGCTGGGCCCGAACGGGGCCCGAGGAGGGACGGGGTGGTGGGGAGGAGGGCAGGTGGAGTGAGCACTCCACACCCCTCCCCCATCCGAGCCCCTCAGGGATGGGGCGAGGAGGTCCCCCGCCGGGACGGGTTGCTGTCAGCGCCACGTGTATGCCTCTGCGCCCCCTAGGATGGCCGGGTCGGGCGGGGGAGGGGCGGACCTTGGAAGCCCGGCCTTGACCCTGACGGGGGGCTATGCCGTTTTAGTACCCAGATTAACGGGCGTCTCACCACTGCCCTCCAAATGTCCTCCCCCTCGGACCTCCCCACCCCCTGGGCAGTGGAGTGCTATGATTGTCATCCCCGTTTTTCAGATGTGGAAACTGAGGCAGACCGAGGGGAAGTGACTTGCCCAGGGTCACACAGCTATCGCTCTGTCTGAGGCTGAATTACAACTCAAGTCTCCCTGATCTCTGACCCCACGCTCTCTTTCTATGTGCCCTTGTCTTCCTGATTGGAATGTAAGCACTACCTGGGTAAGGACTGTTTGACTCCTTGCACTTGTAACCAAAGTGTTTAGCATGGTGCTTGTTGAACCTCAGGGTGTCCTTTGTATAATAGCCAGACCACCCACAGAAGTGACAGCAAGCCTTGGGGGAAAAGGAGAGCCCAGAGAACAACCAGGGATTGGCCGGAGGAAGCAGAGCAGGGCAGTGATCTGTCCAGGATGGAGCTTCTTCCACTACCTCCTTTCCCAAGTTCAGGTCACCAGTTGGGCCAGGGTGCTCTGTCCACCCCGGCTTCTCTCAGACTCCAGCCCCTGGGCTGCCCTGTACTCTCTGGAAGCTCTCATGAATCCCTGTTAGTGTATGAGGCTGTGGCTCTAGGACAGGTGCCAGGCCTGCACCTAGAAAAGGGGCTGCTGTACCCAAGGGAAGCCTGAGTGAGGGGTTGGTGCATCCGGCCTCAGTGAGGGCATATTGCAGCTCCTTGTGGCTGGTGGGTGCAGCCTTTTTATTGGGATTTCTATATAAATATTTTGTTAATAGTGTTATTGCAAGGTTAGTCTTTGTTGTAAAGAATTTGAGCTTTCTTCCTAGAAAGTTACCAGTCTCTTGGCAAATGCAATGTGTATTATTTTAATTGACTTTAAGGAATAGTCACTGATTTATTTTTAATGAAATGAGGCCATCATTTTCAACTGCTTTTTGCCTCACTTAAGCTCAGTTTATTCAGCAGTAAAATGGGATTCACAATAGCACTTACACCCCATCATTGTCATAAGAGTCAAATAAGTTAATATTTATAAAGTACTCAGCCTAGTGCCCAGCACATAGATGGTGCTTAATAAATGCTTGTTCCTTCCCTCCTGCTTACCTGTAAATCCTGAAAATATCTTAAAGTCCTTCATGGAACAACTATGAAAATGACTGGAAGGAACTGATTTGTGGAAAAGGCTTTCCTGTATAACACGATAAACTAGAAAAACTCCCCTGCTACTTGTCAACAGAAAACCCTTTGCTTGAAGCTCTGTTAAGAGTGTGAAGTAGTAAATTTTTCAAGCTTACTTGATTCAATTTACCACATATTTTCAAGCATTATCTGTACTTCTACCATGTTCAAGGTATTGGGAGAACATTTTTTAGGCAGGCTCTCATATTGCTGAACATTGTTGTTATTCTGGCATTTTTTTTTAGTCGTGCCTGACTCTTCATGACCCACATTTGGCATTTTCTTGTGAAAGATACTGCAGTGATTTGCTGTTGCCTTCAATAGGTGATAAAACTGAGGCACCCAAAATTAAGTGACTTGCCCAGGGTTACCCAGCTAGGAAGTGTCTGAGGCTCCATCTGAACTCACCAAGAAATCTTCCCAACTCCAGGGCCAGCAGTGCTCTATCCAGTGCGACATTTAGCTGCCCTCTGAACAGTGCTGGTTGTTATATTCAAAGCAGCTTACAAGGAATCCTCTACTAGATTCACCTTTATGGTGTGATCCCGAGTTCTCTCTTAGACTATGCCAGTAGAATGTCAAGTCTTTTAGGTCCTTCTAAAATGGAAGGAATTTCAGGGGCAGAGCTGGTGACAGATGGTTGTCTGAGGACCAGTCTATGGAAGTTTGGAGAGGCTTGTCATCCCAGTGCTATGCATGGGGGTAGTGAGGACTGTCTCTCATATCTTTAAAGTCCTGGATTCTTGAAAGAGTGTAGTGGAGAATCCCAAAGGAATCCACTCCTGCAAGATTTCCTGCTTTGGTGCCTGAAGACACTAAGCCAGTCTTTGTCTGCACCTCTTCTCTGCTGTGCCAGCAATGAGCTCTGGCTTGGACAGCTCCCTCTGTGCAGAATGCCTTTTGTTGCCTCAGTCATCCCTCCGTCCAACCCTAGCTCAAATGACACCAGTCATTCAATAGACATTAAGTGACCACTGTGCTGAGGTCCTGGCATAGAAATACAAAAATTGGGCAGTACAGATCCAGTTGCCAAAGAACTTGTATGTTTTTAAAATAAATTTTTGTTGACATATTTGGTTTTTAACCATCTACAGATCCCATTGCCTCCCCCCATTCCCTTCTTCACAATCTCTTCTAACAAAGAATAGAAAATTTGGACAAAAACACCAATTCAGGAAGACTAACCAGCATGTAAAAAAAATGCATACTGTGTGCAATGTTCCACCGCTGTAGTCTCCCACTTCTGCAGTCAGTAAACATTGATTTAGTGCCCACTGTGTGCCAGACACTGTACTAAGTCCTGGGAGTACAAAGAGAGAAAAGCCAGTCCCTTCTCTGATGGGGGAGACAGCATGCGAACAACTATCTACCAGGAAGATATAGTCAGGACAAAGTGGCGGTGAGAAGCAGAAGGAAGACACTGCCATCGAGAGGGGCTGGAAAGGGCTTCCTGGAGAAAGGGAAATTTCAGCTGGAACTGGAAGATTCCAGGGAGGAGATGAGGAAGGAGAGAGCTCCATGCATGGGAGCTGAAATGGTCAGAGGATAGAAGTGCAGTGAAAGTTCTGGGAGTTGGAGGAGCAGCTAGGTGGCTCATTGGATAGAGCCAGGCCTAGAGATAGGAGGTCCTGGATCCAGATCTGGCCTCAGATACTTCTTAGCTGTGTGATCCTGGTCAAGTCACTTAACCCCAACTGCCTAGCCTTGACTGCTTCTCTGCTTGGAACCAATATACAGCATTGATTCTAAGACAGAAGGTAAGGGTTTAGAGAAAAAAAATTCTGGGAGTTGGGAAAGCGCTGTCTTGTTCAAGGAATATCCAGGAAACTCATATCAGGGGATCACAGAGTATGTGGTGGGGGCATAAGATGAAAAAATACCTGGCAGGTTGGGAAAACAGGTTTTGAAGGACTTTAAACCTTAAATGGGATTTTACATTTGATCCTGGAGGTGATAGGGAGCTGATGGAGCTCACTGAATGTGTTTGTGTGTGTGGAGGGATGGCAGAGGGGTGACATAATCAATCAGACCTGTGCTTTAGAAGGACACTGATGGCTGGATGGAGGATGGCCTTGTGGCAGACAGACCCATCAGAAGGTTATTGCAGCAATCTAGGCATAATATGGTAAAGCCCTGCCCCAGGGTGGTGGCCCTGTCAGAGGGGAGGAGGGCAAATATGGTAGGTGTCACAGCGGTAAAATAGCTAGGTCTTGGCAACAGATTGGATGTGAGGACAGGGGTGAGCAAAAATGAGGAGTCAAGGATTCCACCTAGAATATGAGCCTTGGGAACTTGGAGGATGCTTTTTAGACTACCCTGTAAGGTAGGGAATGCAAATAGGATTACCTTCATTTTGTAGATTAAGCAAACTTGCTTCAGAGGTGCTTGGTGTTCTGGGCCCTTGCCTCTCCAGTATGGATGCCAAGCAAAATGAAAAACCTGAAGAAAAATCCATGGCTTGCCAACTATGTATGATACTGATTATTGGGAAGAATATAAGAGTTTTGGTGTTAATTGCTTTCTTTTTTTGTTCATAGATTGATTGTTAAAATCCATAGAAGGAAAAGTTGGGATAGTCTTGTCTGCTTTAATTGTCTCTAATTTAGATTGCCTTTAGTTTTCTTAATTATGGCCAAAGCATGTTTCTTTTTTATTTCTTGAAGCTCTATCTGTTTTTTTTTTTTCAATTAATAAGCAGTTTTTCTCTTTTCTCCCCACTTCCCTCCAATTATATTGGAAAAAAAGTAAATCCCCTATAAAAATTATGTATGATCAAACGAATTCTAGAATTGCCCATATCTAAAAATGTCTGTCTCATTCTGTATCTTGAGTTCATTCCTTCACTGTCAGGAGGTGGGTAGCCTTCTTTTATCATCCATTTTCTGGAATCGTGGCCTGTCTTCACACTGATTATCTTAAGTCTTTACAGTATTGTTATATAAATTGTTCTCCCAGCTTCATTCTATATCAGTTCATACAAAATTTCCCAAGGCTCTCTCTTTTATCATTTTTGCAACACAATGGGTAATATTCTGCCACATTCATATATCATAACTTGTTCTGCCATTCCCAAGTTATGGTATTGAATGTGAAACTCTTAGTTCTTGACTGTTACTAAAAAGAGCTATAAGTGCGCTTACTACACACATTCATATTTACATATACATACATACATGTGTATATGTGTGTGTGTGTGTGTGTGTGTGTGTAGTCCTAATGGTGGCCTTGCTGAGTCAAATAGTATATGTACTGACTTTTGGGGCAAGCATATATTTCTTTAAAACCTGGTTTTATTATTTATGGTCCTATTGATAATTTCAATTTGATTGACTTTTTGTTTTTCTTAAAGCCTTATATTCTTTCTTAGAATTGATAGCAAGTTTTGATTCCAAGGCAGAACAACAACAAAAGTTAGGCAGTTGGGGTTAAGTGACTTGCTCAGGGTCATCCAACTAGGAAATGTCTGAGGCTAGATTTCAACTTAGGACCTTCTGTCTTTAGGCCTGTCTCTCTATCCACTGAGCTACCTAGCTGTCTTAACATGGACAGTTTTAAAGAAAATCTATTCTGATTTGCTTTAGGAACACAGAATATATAGTAGAATGCTTACCAAGAAAAAAATTATTTCAATTCCAGCTCTCCATAAACTAGAAGTATGAGCTGTTTTTTGGATCCTCTAGGTCATCTTTGGTGAAATATTGACACGTGTGCTAAGCCAGCACTGGGGGAGCTGCTTTCTTCCACCTCTTCCCAGTGCCTGAGGACATTTTTTGCATGCCCCGCCTGGGTCCAGCTGCCCAAAGCAAGCACTTCCTCCCTCTGCTCACTGTGCTAATGGGGGTGGCATGGCAAGGGCCCTTATAGGCAGCTTGAAGTTGCAGTTTGGGTATGTGAACTTGAAAACCTTTGCCAACGCTGCTCTAGGTCTTAGTTTTTTCATCTACAAAGTGAGGGGATTGGACATGATGTTTTCTGATGCCGATTAGGATGTTCATTAGCTCTATATAAATAGTCATGACATTTTTTTCACTGACATGTGTTTAACAGTTTTTTAATGTGTTGGAAGGTAGAGTTGCTTTATTTTGAATAGATTTTGAAAAAAAAATGACATTAATGACAGATTCTGTCTTATCACAGGGGTCAAAGTCCATGGGTTCAGCCAAAAATGTGATAAGTGAGCCTGTTGAAGTAGAAGAAGATTATCGAATAATGGTAAGTAATTCTCTTATAGGCAGTAATAACAGTTTTTTAAATTATAGGAATTATATTTATTTGAAAATAGGATCATCTTTCATTTTTTATGGTCATACAAAGCATACTTCCATACTGGTCATCATAGGAGCAAAGTCATACATGACTCAAAACCCCAAAATAAAACAAAAAATTGAGATGTTGAAAGATGACTCCAGCAGTACTTTCTCTGGAGATGGATAGCTGAATCCCATTTTAAAGAGTATTGAGGGAAGTTTCTACTTAAAAGTATTTTATGATGAATTCTTCTGTAAGACAAAGAACAATGAACCTCTAACCTTGTCTTTTGGCAAGTTAGAAGTATCGTATATCAGGTTTTCTTAGTGAAGCATGTAATAATACTGTGCTGCCTACCTTGTAGGGTTGTTACAAAGACCAGATGAAGTAAGACATGTAAAATAGGCTTTGAAATCTTCAGAACACCAGATGAATGGATGGCATGTACATTATACAAACATGAGGCTTTAGTATTCTGAAGGGAAAGGAAAGGACACTTGGAATGGGACGTTAAACTAGTATACAAGGCCAGCTTCTGTCTTGTCTGCTTTAGTCACCCTTTGTCTTAGAAGTGCCAGTGTCCTGGCTTCTGGCCAGGGCTTACCAAAAGCTGGTATTAGGGAAAGGCCACCCATTTCAGAACCAGATAGTCAACTTAGCCAAACTAGATAGACATTCAAGTGTTGGGGAGAGAGATGGGGACAAATATCTGTTTGCTTGTCCCTAAAATATTTGTTACTTTTATATTTTAAAATAAGAACAGCACTTATGTAGCATTTAATGTTTGCAAAATATTTACAAAGATTATCCTCTTTGATTCTCACAACAACCTTGAGAGATAGATGCTAACATCCCCATTTTACAGATAAGAACACTGAGGCCTACAGAGACTTGCCCAGAGTCACCTAGTAAATGTCTAAAGTTGAATTTGAACCCAAGTCTTCCTGGCTCTAAATCTAGACCTCTTTGCCACTAGCTGCCCTCCTCCCCCCACATGTGTATACATGTGTACACTAGCATACAAACACGTGTGTGTGTGTGTGTGTGTGTGTGTGTGTGTGTGTGTGTGTGTGAGTGAGTAATGTGTTATATTGCTTTATTTTCTTTTTAACCCTTACCTTCTGTCATAGAATCAATACCAAGTACTGGTTCCAAAGTAGAAGAGCAGTAAGAACTAGGAATTGGAGTTCAGCGACTTACCCAGGGTCATATAGCTAGGAAGTGTTTGAGGTCACATTTGAACCCAGGACCTCCTGTTTTCGGGCCTGACTCTCTATCCTGAGCCATCAGTTGCCCCTATATTGCTTTCTTATGAATGTTTCATAAATTATCCTTAAAAATTCCTTGTTCAACTCTTCCTGTTCTGGTTGTGAGGATGCTAGTACATAAAATGCTTTCTAAACCCAAAGTCGCAACCTCCGCCGAGATTGGAGTGTTTCTTTGGGCCACAATCATGGATGGCATTTTCCACCTGATGGCACCGGTCCTTCAGGGCTCTGGGTGTAGTGCAAGGAGATAGGCTCATTGTCTTTGTTGTACTCCTACCATTCTTAGTCATTCACATCTTACTAGGGAAGACACAAGGCTTTGAAAGTCAGCCCCTGTACTATAGGAATGAACCTAATCATCTTCTCAGTGGAAAGAATGTCTGTGTTAGCAATAACGGACTTTGATGCTGCTCGAGAATCTGTCCTACTCTTCGGTGTCTTCCCAAGTATTCATTGTAGTCAGCAGTCTCACTAGAGAGCTGTCTGAAATGGGTACAGTCCCAGGCCTGTTGCTGGGAGGGAACCTTTGAGATAGTGAATACAATTCCCTTATTTTTTTTTATTTTATTTGAAAATTTTTATTTAATTAATTTAGAATATTTTCCCATGGTTGCACAATTCATGTTCTTTCCCTCCTCCCCATAGCTAACGATCAATTCCACTGGGTTTTACATGTGCCATGTAAGATTTTCTCTGGGGCCCTGATGACTCCACAGATCACAGCTTGGTCTATCACACAAGGGACTCTGTCTGGTTAGACAGTGCCAGTGTCTAGGAGCTGCCAGTTTTTCTTTCAACCCCCACCTTGAGCCAACATAATCTTAGGGAAGGTTTATTTACATGGGAAGACAAAAGCACAATATACATATGTGCATGTGTGTGGATAAAAGTATGTGTATTGATAAGTACATATTTGTATACATAGGTGTAACAGTTATATATTAATTATATATTAAAATATATTAATATGTGTGTATATGCAACAAGCATATTTAATGTTTCTAAAAGTTATTTGATCAACACTGCTTCCTCCGGAGACCTATCTAAACTTTCAGGCTGACTCTTTGCTTGAAATCTGCCATAATGGCATCCCCTTCAAAAATGTGCATTCTCTCCATTGGGAATGACTATGTCCTTTTTGGGGACATCTATGGTTTGGCTCCATTCACCTTGCAGTCCCCTAGGTCTAGTGTGTTGATAGATTTAAAACCAGCATCACATTCTTCTTAAATAAATAAATTCTGAAACCAGTATGATGCCTTGCTGACCCTAAAATTCTTCTCTATGCATATGATTTCTACCATCATCCCCTACATCACTCAGGATTAGTCACTAAAAAAAGGTCATATGTGTTGCTGGTTATTTTTTTTTTATTGATTCATTTTGTTTTTTTCATCACATTTATTTCCTAGTCTATTCCTCCCTTCTCTGTTCGGTCAGCCATTGTCTGTAACAAAGATCTTAAAAGGAGGGAAAAAAGCACATAGTAAAACTAGCAGTATATCTATAATATTCTACATTTAAAATCCCCTGCTGCCAGCCTCAGACTGTTTTAGACATCAATCTACTGCCTCGATGCTCCCTCTCATAATACCTTAGTCATCACCAGAAAAAAAATTGCCCCAAAGAGAAAAGACTTTCACATTCTTAGGGCCATGGACCTGCTGGGTCTGAAAGGTAGACTGTGACCTCCTGACTATTAATATGGTGTGGTTAACCAGCTGCCTCTGGGTTAGTATCTCCTTAGGAAGGCTTTTTCTTCTTTGTGACTCTGGAAGGAGCTGAAGATGCTTCTTTATATTCTGGAGGTGTGGGATTGGGAGAGCTTGAATGAAAGAAGACTTTTTGACAGAAACAGTGCTTAAGTCTGTGAAGGAGTTTACAGGGTATAGGACAAACTTAAGAGAAGAGAGTGAGCCTTGTAGGCCCAGGGGAAGAGGGAAGAAGTGCTTTCTTCCGATTTAGAAATTTCTGATCTAGAAATCTCTACCTGAAAAACAACTCTTAATTTGATAGAAAAAATAAACTCTACTTTCAAAATTATCCTTTGGATTATGGGAGAAGATCTCTGTAAAACTTTATATTAGATCTTTGATTTTTCCATTGTGGCTTGATTCCTCTGCTGACACGGATTGTAGCTCTTTTGCTGCTTAGTTGATCTTTTAGAATTACTGTAGCTAAAAAATTCCTGGTGGTGCAGCCAGCCTGGTGATTAGCTTCTTGGAACAACTTTTTCTGACAGTAGACATATTGTTCGTTGCTGGACCTTTCCAGCTTGGTAGAACCTGCCAGCTCTTCTGTTTGAGAAATCGGGATCACCTCATTGCCAAGAAGACGTATCCATGCAGGACATTAGTAGAGGGAGGGGATCTTTCAGAGATTTAAAAACAGAATTAAGTTGAACTTCTTTGGTTTATGTGGAGTTTCATATTGAAAGTTTTCTTTCTGGTTTTTACTTTATTGAATTTTAATTAAATTTTATCTTGTAAAATGTTTTATAATTTTCATTTTTTAGTGTTTTAAAGCTTTCTAAGCATTTTCTCTCCAACAACCTCATGAGGTAGGTAGTACAAGTATTCTCTTTATTTAATAAATGAGGAGCCCAAGCCTAGTTTATTTGAACTCATGTTAGAATTTAGTGTGATAAACAGTGGCCCTAGAACAGTAAAGCTCATCCTCTTTCTCTAGGAAGCCTTTCCTATAGCCCTTTAATTCATGAGCCTTTCCTTCTCTTTAGTACCTCCAGTTTACTCTGTAACATCTTTTTTGTAAGGAGGTTCTGATTCATGCTTTATCTCTCTTGTGTTTTCCTTGACAGCCGGGACTGGACTTTGCCTTTCTTTGTGGACTTGGTGCTTAATCAGTACCTGGTAACTGATTGATTCTTATCAGTCTGATCAGACTGATCTGACAGCCACATAGTTTTGACCTGAATTAGGGAGCCAAAAAGATAGAGAGGAGCAGGGGTAGTGGGACTCTGAGGTTTCAGAGGAGACTGCACAAACTCCTGCTGCTTTGGAAAGTCAGTTATAGGAGAAGGAAATTGCTAGCATGATGAGCTGAATGGATTGCATCTGTGTTCCCTCAAAAAATCCTAGAATCTTAGAGTTGGAAAGGAACTTGCATGACATTCAGTCCTTGCTAGGCCTTAATAGGAATCTGTTCTACAAAGACCAGTTTCATTTCATTTTGAAATCTTAGTTTGGAGAGCACTCCCCCCAGAATTGCTTATTTTCCATCCACCACTTTCCTTGTTTAGGAAGCTTGGAGTTGGGAGGTATTTCAGAGACCTTCCAGTTCATGCCATAGATGACCAAGTATCTCTCCTCTTAAAAACTCCAGTGGTCATCTAGCCTGTTTTGAAGACCTTCACTTCTGTCCTTACTCTTCTTATGCTACTCTTCAGGGATTCACGAGTACTGTCCCTGGGAGATCTTCAGGGATTAATGTATAAAGCCTACCCATGACCTCTTTTTCTAGCTTGTCATTGCCCTCCCCAAAATGTGGGAGCTTCTCCATCTACAGTCTATTTAGGGTAGAGGACAGGAACCTCTCTCATTGCAATGTTACAGTATTTCATATTAGCTCTTTTGACTGGCAAATTATAATGTTGACTCATAATGAGTATTTAAAAAAATCACTAAACTCAGAGGCCATTTTAACATGAACTCTTACCTGACCAATTCTCCCCTCTTTTGTTCATTGGCTTTCTTGAGATCTCACCTTTATTTCTATTAAATTTAATCTTATTGTATTAAACCTATAGTTTCATCCTATAGTATCATTTTGCATCTGGATTCTGCCACCTAATACCATCATTGTTTTATGTACAGATTTTATAAGCCTGCCATTTTTTCTTCATCAAAGCTAATGATAAAAACATTGAACAGAGCAGGGCCCAGGCCAGGGCTCTGTGATAATCCCTCCAGGTTGATATTAATCCATGAATTTACTTGCAGTCAGGCAGATCAGAATTTGGCTCTTTCTACAGTCTTCAGCCACTGAAAGTGTCTTAAAATCTTATTTGGTTCCTGAGTTCCTCATGCATCACATTCATTGATCTTTTTAGATAGGACCGTCCATTCTTTCTGAGGGTAATCACTTTTGTTTGTACTGTTAGGGTTCTAATCTGTGTTCATGATAATGCCCTTTCATTTCTCTCAGGAGCGCAAAAGTTGACCAAGTTATTCTTTCTTTTCTGTTCTCATTGTTTCTACTTTGGCAACTAGTTTGCATTTGATATCAAGTTCCTGGGACTGAGGACTGCTGATTCTCCACAGCTTGTGTCATATGCACACCTTAGGTTGGAGGGAGCTGTTGAGAAGATAGCTGTTGCTAGTCTTGTGATGTGGGTTGATCACTACCCAAACCTTTTGGAGCTCTCTTTGCCCATGACCTTGGACAGGTTGCATTGTGCCCTGGCATGTGTGATTCTCCAGGGGTTTCCACAGAATACAGGGAAACAGCAGTATACTAAGGGTTGGGCAGTTTGAGTTTGTCCCAAATCATTTAGAGTCTTATTCAAATAGCCCTTTAGCTTCTCTTTTCACATTTTTTCTAGTGGATTGTCTCCTCAGTGATCTCTTCTTTCTTTCAAAAAATTTTATTATATATATAATAACTGTCAATGACAAAAACAAACAAAAAATGTGCAAAACTATAAATTTCACATTGTTTACAATTTGTTTAAAAATGTGTGAATTATACATGTGTGCTAATATAAACATCCTTTGCTTTTGAGTTTCCTTTGGATTTATTTTACTTGGAAGCATTTTTCTCTTGATTTTGTGATTGCTATTTTAAAAATGTAATCATTATTATTTTCTTTTTTCTCTCTTTTCATCTCTTCATATAGTTCTCTTATTTTCTTTATATTTCCAATATTTGTAATTTCTAATAACATGATATAATCCATTATATTCATATATCACAATCTATTCAGCCATTTCCCCATCATTGCATTTATTATTTGCAGTTATTACAGACAGCTTCCATGAATATTTTTATACATACACAGCTTTTTATCCTCTTAATGATGCCCTAAGGCCCTAATCCTAGTAACAGGGTCCCTAGATTAAAGAGTATGAATAGTTTATAATTTAGCAATATTAGTTTGCTAGAGCAGCTATGAATTGTTTTTTAGAAAACTATTGAAATATACATTAATATCTATAAAAATTTTTATTAACCCTTACCTTCTGTCTTAGAATTGATACTAAGTATTGGTTCTGAAACAGAAGAGTGATTCTGGGGTTAAGGGTCTTGCTCAGGATCACACAGCTAGGAAGTGTCTGAGGCCAGATTTCAACCCAGTCCTCTTGACTCCAGGCCTGATTCTCAAAGCACTGAGTCACCTGGCTATCCCTCTTTTTTTCTTTTTTAATCACTAATCTCTCTTTCTCCTGATTCCTTTCCCTTTTGCTATCAGACATACTGAGATCTCCCCTAACCTTAAAAGCTCCTCACTAAACTAAATCATCCCCTCACTTGAGGTGTCTTGCTTAGGGCATAGCCAAAACAGAGCTCATCATATTTCCCCTGACACTTCTGCTTTTTTATATTCTCTTTTACTTTTGTTTCCTATGGTATTCCCAGTTGCCCAGGTGTCGTCCTTGACTCTTCTCTCCCACTCCACATATCCCATTGATTATCAATGTTCTTTATGTTCTCTCTCCTTGTGTCAGGCCTCCTAATTGATGTCCTGTCCATAGTCTCTCCCCTTGGCTACCAAACTATGTTTTCTAACTTTGAGGCCTAAGCATGGCTCCCCCCCTGCCACTGAACTCCATGGGCTTGCTGTTGCCTTTGGAATCAAGTAGAAATGATTTTCTTTGGGATTTCAGTCTCCTATCCTGGTTGCTTCCTACGTCTGCAGCCTTCTTACACTGTATTTCTCTCCTCTCACTCTAGTATGTAGCTCCTTTAGCCTTTTTATTACTACACGATTCTGCATTTTTTTCCCCTTTGTGACATTATTAAATATAAAGACTTTATTTTTATTGAAACTTTGTTTTGGAAGAAGATGAACAGGCCCAGGTAATTACCTGTCTTTTGGTACCATCCTTCTTGTGGCATGCCCCTTGAGATCTATTTTCCAGACTACAAATTAACAGGCAAGGATTTTGGATCCTAGATGTTTGAGCTCCCTTCTGATTATGATCTTTCTGATGAGGCTTTTCATTTAGTTTTTTATCCTTTTTAGCAAATAAGTTAGATGATCTAAAATATTAGGATAGACTGTAGAGAGAGAGAATCTTAGGACATGGGAGGAGCCTTGCAGGTCCTGAAGTCCAGGTGCCTGCCCTATGTAGGAAAAACCTCTGCAGAGAGATGCTTTACATCCCTAACAGATTGCCCTCTTGCCTCTGCTTGTCTTGTCTTCTGGGAATAAGTAGTTCATTCTCTCAAGAGACAATCCATTTTATTTTTGCATAGCCATATACATATACATGTACATCATAGTAGCACTTGAATGTTAGCATAAAGGCTCCCAACAGCATCTCATTAGGCAAATGATGGGGGTGTGAGATTCAGCACGTGCAGGGGAAAATGTAATACAGGGCATGTTAAGGGAGAGGATTCTAACAAGTAGGGATAGGTATAGACTCATGAGGGCTTCACAGAGGAGGCTTCTTAGAATCTGATGAGGAAAGTGTATGTTCTAGACATGGAACAGTGTAGTAATGGGTGCAAATTCAGAAGGCATCTCTTGGTCCAGTTGGACTACAATGTAGAGTTTATATCATAGATTTTGAGTTGGAAGGAACCTCAGATGTCTTTAATTTATTTATTCATTTATTTATTTCTTAAGGACTTTACACTTCATTTATTTATTTATTTTTAATTTCCTTTATTTTTTCTTAGTCAATTTAGTCAGTTATTTAGTCAATTTAGAATATTTTTCCTTGGTTACAGAGATATATTCTTTCCTCCCCTCCCCCTTATCCCTCCCATAGCCAACACTCAATTCCACTGGGTTTTATATTCAGATGTCTTTTAGATGGGTGGTGTCAAATAGAAATGGGCCACCAAAGGATCTCTGTGGGTCATATAATGACTCCCCAAACCACATATTAACATATATATGGCCTATTTTATTTTTATTTATTTCATTAAAAGTTTCCCAATTATGGAGGGCAGTGAGGTGGCTCACTGAATTGAGAGCCAGGCCTACAGATAGGACATCCTAGATTCAAATGTGGCCTCAGACACTTCCTAGCTATGTGACCCTGGGCAACTTATCCATTACCCCCATTGCCTAACCAGTACTGCTCTTCTGTCTTGGAACCAATATACAGTAGAGATTCTAAGATAGAAGGTAAGGATTAAAAAAAATATTAATTACATTTTATGTCTGACATTTCTGGTCTAAACCAACCCCTTCATTTACAAATAAGGAAACTAAGCCTGATAGAGTAAAGAAATCACATTGCTTTAAGTAAGAGTTTTAATTGGAACCCATGCCATCTGTTTCCAAATCCAGTGCTCTTTCCATTATTCCTGGTGAAGTCATGAAGAGAAGTAAAGTGAGTTGAGATCAGGCTGTGAAGGGCCTTAAATTCCAGGCTAAGGAGTCTGTATTTTATCTGAGAAGAAATAGAGAGTAGCAGAAGATTTTTGAACAGGTAACAATGTGGAGACATGTGCTGAAGAAAGATTGCTTTGGAATCTTTATGGAGAAGATGCTGGAAGAGGGATTGACTTCTATAGTAGTTTAGATGTTGGAGGCTTGAACTAGGACCATGTGGACGGCCAGAAGTTGGGGAGGACATGGAAGGAGAATTGACAAGATGGCTGCTGATTGGATTTGGAGTTGAGGGAGAGATGATAATTTGAAAGCTTTAAACCTGGGTGACTATGCAGATGGCAGTATCCTTAAAGGAAATTGGACAGTTTGAGGAGGGTGGGTTCAGAAGGGAAAACAATTCATTTTGGAAAGGTTCTGTTTTGCTTCTGGAAAGGCCAAGAATTTGGTCTCAGCAAGAGACTCAGCGTCCTTAAGACCATCCTAACTAAATACATGAGAAAGGGTTCATAACTAGTAGTCTGGCCATTTGGGAATGAATTATTTGACTGTGGTAGCTTATAAAATAATGGAAACTAATGGGATGAGGAGGTGCATAAGATACTAAAGGTGACAGAGGTTTTGGATGGCTAGAAACAATAACTTCTGTTAGTATCCTTCATTAGAGATCCTTGTCCACCCACCTGAATGTGCTGAAAAACTACCATAGAAAATGAATCTTAGAAAGTTTAAAGAGAAACAGAGGGTGCAACTGACTGGAAGGAAAGGAAGGCTCTCTGAGTAGAGGAGTAGTTAGTGGAGGGAAAGCACTGGTTCCTTTATTTGTCCTTGAGTGTCTTCAATGCCTTATACACAAGTGACACTTAATATTAATTTAACTGAATTGAATATCCAAAGGCAACAAGAAAATTGATTTTATGGGATACGAAGTCAATCTAGCATTATGTTGCTTATGATGATGTCTCCTATGAGGATAGTTAGTACTAATTCACCATGTAGAGGATGAGCAGGTAGAGAATACTGCAGACAACTCAGAAAGACCCACTTTTAAGTATTGTATGCTTTTGCATTTGGTAAAAGTTAGAGGAGGATGACTGAAAGTATGTGAGGGCTGTAGAAATGTCACTGGTGAAGGGTTTCTATATATATATATCTTGCTTATATATCAAGAATACTTTGTTCAAGAAGATAATTGGGAGATGCTTGAAATGGCAAACAGCAAATAACAAAACACACAAAAATGAAACCGACTCTTGTCTTGAGTGATCTTAAGACATGACTCCTTACCATTGGAGGAGATATTTCTAAACCGACTGTCTTTATATGGTTAGGCCTTTGACTTGTAAGAGCAAAGACCATGATATCATAGATATAGAGTGTAAAACAAAGTTATCTAGTTGAACATCCTCATTTTGCAGATTAGAAAACTGTTGCCCAGAAATAAAAATCAATTCCAAGTTTTATATGACCAGTTCATCAAGTAATTTGATTTAAAATGAAAGAGAGGAAAACCAAATTATCAAAATTGGGCAATGGATGATAAATGGAGCAGAAAAAAATATTGCAATCAATTATATACCTACAAAGCTAAAAACTTAAATAAAATGTTTGAATATTTATACAAAATATAAATTACCTGGATTAATAGGACAGGATGTAGATTGTCAAACAATTCATTGTCAGAAGGAGCAGTTGAGCATAGCTCAAATCCCTCCCAAAGGGAAGAAAGAGCAATGTTAAAACAGATGAATTTATCTATAAAATATTTAAAGAACAAATAATTCATTTGTTAAATAAACTTTTTAATGAATAAAGCTAATGTATCATCCCTTTTCCCAGTGAGACAGTTATGATACTAATGCTTAAACTAAGGAGTGAGAAAATGGAGAAATATACTATAGTCCAGAATTACTAATGAATATTAATGTGAACATATTGAATAAAATATAAGCAAAGATGATTACAAACAATATATTAAAGAACAATCACTATGACCAGGTTGCATTTTTATATTGTGAATGCAAGGATACTTCTGTATTCAGAAAATGATAAATATACAAGCAACATAAAGGTAAAGAAAAGCATATTTGTATCAATAGATGCAGAAAAAGTCTGACAAAATGTGGTACTAATTTATGTTAAAAAAATAACAACACTGAACCATTGGAATAAAAGGAATCTTGATGTGGTCAAAAGTATCTAAAAGCAAGCATTGATGTAATTTATAACGAACACTAAAAGCTTTTCCAATAAGATCAGGCTGAAGTAAGGATTCTCATTGTTTTCCATTTTATTTGGTAGTGCTTGAAATTATAATTATAACAATAAAATAAGAAAAAGAAATTGAGGGAATAAGAATAGACAAAGAAGAAGTAAATTTATTTCTATTTTCAGCCAATATGACAGATTACTAAGAAAACTATCACAAATCAATGATTCATCTAGACAAAGTCTTTTACAACTGACTAGAATTGATTTAGCATTTTAAGGTTTACAAATTGCTTTAAAAATATTTTATTCTCATAAAAACCCTGGGAAGCAAGTGCTATTATTATCCCCATTTTACAGATAAGAAGTTTGAGGCTGGATTTGAACGGGAGTCTTCCCCACTCCAGGCCCAGGGCTCTCTCCACTGCGCCACCTGCCTACTGCTATAAGGTAGTGAGATTAAAAAAATCATACATGTCATCACTGTTTCTGTAAATTGCTCACAAAACCCCAACAGAAGAGAAATTCCATGTAAACAATCAGCAAGCATTATTACACACTTGCTTTTTCTAGGCCCGAGGCTAGACATTGAAGGTATAAAGGCATGCCTTACATTCTCAAGGTAAAGTAAACTAAAAACATTTACTTTTGGTCTGAACTTTGGACTTTATTGACCATATCTGGTGGTCTTTTCTTAGGCCTCATCATTCCCTATCATTTGATACTCTTGACCACCTTCTTCTAGACTTGTATCTCTTAGGCTGTGTAACGTTGTCCTCCCTTGGCTTTCTTCTTGCCCATGTAGCTGCTGTTCTGGCTCATTTTCATCCATTTTAAGCCCCCCCTCACTGCACTTGTGCCCTGAGGTTCTATCCTGAGCATCCTCTGTCCTCTCTCTCCATCCTCTCACTTGGTCACCTCCTGTGCTACCAGGGACTTAACAGTCATTTGTTCACAATTGACTCCCAAATCTAGTTTAACTTCAGTCTCTCTCTTGAGCTCTAGTCTTGCAGGTTCAACTGCTGACTGTGTCAAATGGAAAATTCCAGTAGACATCTTAAACTCAGCATGTTCAAACCAAAGCTCATTGTCCCTCCCATCCCCAGCCCCCTTGGGGACCCCAGGGTTCTTCCAGTCAGCCAGTTTTACCACCTCATTGTGATCTTTGACTCTTCCTTCTGTCTCATCCACAGATCAAACAAATAGCAAAACTTCTTGTTTTCCCTCCACAACTTCTCTCATACCCATCCCATTCTCTCTACTTGCTGCGTTAACCTTGTGGTTCAGGTCCTCATCGCTCTTTTATTTGAACCAATTCACATGGCCTATTGCAGTAGCCTCCTAATGGGCTTCCCTGCCTCAAGTCTTTCCCAACTTCAGTCTCTCCTCAGTGCAAGAGGTGTTAGACTCCTGGTATCAGAACTCTTGGCTTGAACTAGATCAAAATGGAAAATAAATAAAAATACAACACAATGCAGATAATATTCACTTGTCGTTTTCTAAGTCATTATGCAGACCATGGGGGAAATTTCTGTTTGAGTTTGGCACCATTGGTATCTATACACTTGCCAAAGTGATTTTTCTGAAGTTCAGATCTGACCTATCATCCCCCCACCTTTTTTTTTTTTAAACCCTTACCTTCCATCTTGGAGTCAATACTGTGTATTGGCTCCAAGGCAGAAGAGTGGTAAGGGCTAGGCAATGGGGGGTCAAGTGACTTGCCCAGGGTCACACAGCTAGGAAGTGTCTGAGGCTAGATTTGAACCTAGGACCTCCTGTCTCTAGGCCTGGCTCTCAATCCACTGAGCTACCCAGCTGCACCCCTCCCCCCCCCTTTTTAAAAAAAATTCTTACCTTCCATCTTAGAATCAATACTGTGTATTGGCTCCAAGGCAGAAGAGGGGTAAGGGCTAAGCAATGGGAATTAAGTGACTTGTCCAGGGTCACACAGCTGGGAAGTGTCTGAGGCCAGATTTGAACCCAGAACTCCTGGCTCTCCATCCACTGAACCACCCAACTGCCCCTTTCATTCCCCTTTCTTCAGAGGCTTCTTTAGGATAAAAACGATAGTCACCTGTCTGGCCAGTAAAGGCCTTTGAAACTTCCCCACCTACCTTCCAACTTAGCTAAGTGCTCCTCCCCTCCCCAGCTTTGGGATTCAGCTTCACTGGACTTCTTCCTGCTCCTCACTCACAACCTCCTCTCTCCTAGCTTTGGGCTTTTGCCTTGGTTCTTGCTTAGGGTCTCTCATGCTCTCCCTTCCTTGTGCCACTGCTTCTCAGAGGTTCAGGTTTCCTACAGAGCTCAGCTCCAGTGCCCTCTCTCACAGGAGACCTTTCCTGATTCCCCCAGCTGCAAGGCTCTCCCTAAATCACCCTGTATTCCTTCCACACACACTGACTTTGCATGTACATTCCCCATGGGATGTTTGTTCCTTAGAGGCAAGTTTGAGTTCATTCCTGTGTAGCTATGAAAATGTGGGTTTCCAAGACTGAATTGCCAAAACTGTAAAGGTTTTGGCCAAACTGTAAAGATAATTTTTAGTGTCTTGATTTATATTAAAAATAAGTGGTTGCCATGGGAAAATTCCCAAATATGAAAATACCCAAGTCAGCTGGGTTTTATGGGGATTTTAATTAATACAAATGAAGGAATTTAAGGGAAGGGAGAGAGAGAGAGAGAAAGAGAAAATAGTAGGAAGGGCCTAGGCCAAATGGCCTAGGCCTGAGCCTTAAGAGAGACTAGTCAGTCTTTTATCACTCACCACAAGACCTTCCTAAAGCAAAACTCCAGTCCTTCACTGAAATCCTCAACTTCTGAACTCAGTTCAGAGAGCCAGCTCCTCCAAACTAACTCCAAACTCCAACTCAGTTTAGAGAGCCTCCTCTGAACTCCTGACCTCCTTTTAAAGAGAAATTTCTCTTGTGTCACCTCCCCTAAATTTTCACATCTACCAATCACAGTAGACATTTTCCCCAGGACTGACCATTCTTAGTTCACATCTTCTTTTGTTACCACCTTCTCTGATTAGATTATATCTTCTGAGTATTTCACATCTCTTTGCTAAGCTTGCCCTTTGTAAGTTGCTTGACCTTTTAGTGATTAATTTAACCTTTATAGGTACTTGGCACCCTTTTGTATTAGATCTAAAATAGACCACCTAGCTTAGGGTTTTTGCTTCACTATAAGTATGAGTTGGGGACTTTTCATTGTTCAGTAAGAAATTTTACAACTTTATCTTCCCCTAAGGCACTGTCTGAGCAGGGTGGAGTAATTTTAAAGTTCTCAATACATTCCTGACCAAGTACCTCCATTGTAGAAAATGGGGAATAGCTTAATCAAATCTTCTGAAGTAGAGTGAGCAGTTTTAAGATTCACACTTGTTTTGGTGTCTCCAGATTAAGTCAGTTGTGATTGTGATTTTGTAGGTATGGATAGGCCGACCACAGCCTACCCTTCACACTATCTTGGAGAGTTGTTGAGAGCCTTTAAGCATGTTCAGGCATCCATAGGCCAGGGGGAAGTTTTAACTCTAGGTCTACTACTCTCTTTCTGTGCCATGTTGCTTTTCATAGAGTACTAATTTCCACAATATAGAGCTGAAAATATTTTAATGACCATGTTTCTGAAACAAAGTATTATAGATGTGCTTACATTCATCTGTTTTCACTCTTATATGAAACGACACCTTGATGCCATTGTGATGTCACAGTAATTGTAATAATATGTGTAAAAAACTAGAAATTCAAACTATGGAGTTGTACTTGATATTTAGGCCGGGAAAGTAATTTTAAAGTTTTTATGGCAGGCTGGAAATGTTAGAGATGTAAAGTTTTGAATTTGAATGTGGACCATCAAAATAGACTTCATAGAACCCTATTCACCTGGAAGGATGGAGAGGAAATGTAGAACAAATGCGTGTGTACCAGTCTATGATTCAGTTCTCAAAAATGTTTCATGCTGTAATGTGACATCAAAAATATCACTGCAAATAAACATATTGGGCACTAATGTGTATCTTGTTGGAAAGCCTTATGGATGGTCTGTAAGTTTTCTATCTGGCACTAGGTGGCACACTTCAGCTTTGAATAAAAATCTGTAGTTATTTAGGTCCCCTGAAAGAAGACCCCAGGTGAAAATATTATTGATATAAATAGCCGAAATGATGTATAGCTTTTCAAACTAATTTATCATATTTCAGATCTTGCTACACATAGATAAAACTACAATCCCTCAGATGTGCCTGACATTTTTACAAGAACCAGATTATTAAAAATGAGAGGATTTATGAATGTGCTACTGAAATAAGTCTATACATATGTGTGTGGACCTCAAGTAAAAATGTGATTTATATTACGAAACAGTCGCTATTCAAACATTTTGATACAACTAATAACTATAATGTTATTGCATGTGAAATGCTGGAAGTAGGAATGAAAGAAAAAGTAGATTGCATAAAAATTATACCTTTTTTATTAAAAAATGCAAACTACCAGCAGCTTTTTGTTCTGTGCATGAAAAAGAAAATGGTTTAATGTAATAGAGCTAAGGAGTTAAAAGTAGGAAGTTGGAGTTTTAGTCATCATCATTATAGCTAACATTTAAATAGTGCTTATTACTATGTGACAGGTGCTATGGTAAGTCCTTTATAAATATTCTCACAGCAACCCTGGGAGGGAAGTGCTTTTGTTATCCCCATTTTACAGTTGAGGAAACAGAGGCAAACTGAAGCAAAGAGATTTGCCCAGAGTCTCATAGCTAGTAAGTATCTGAGATTTGGTTAGATCTTCCTGACTTCAGGCCACCTAGCTGACTTTGAGGCAGTTATTTAAAGTTGGACTACAGGTTGTAACTTAAGCAGTTAAATAATTGGGTATAAGACTCAAATTTAATTATTAGACAGTGGAATCCATCTTGGAACAAATAAAAAGTTGGGACCAGTTATCATCTATTTCACCTACCCAGACTTACCCAATCCTTTATTAAAATATCTGGGAGACAGTATTCTTAAACTATGTGATCAGAATATTTATATTGACCAGATAACCAGGAAAAGTCAGTGTAAGAGCTCATGGTTCTTACCTTGGTTCTTGCCTTAGGAAGTATTAGAAATATTCATAGAACTGGCATGTATAGGATGGTGTTAGGTGGTCAGTAACTACTGAGAGACAGTAGGGAAAGCCCAGGTAGTTTAGTAAATGAGTACAGATTTGGTATGCCAAATTAAGGGCTGAGAATTTCATTCAAAAAACACTTAAGTGCCTACTATTTGCAGTTTGCTAGGGAAGATACTAAGATAGATAAGGAAAGTTCTCTGCTCTCAAGGAGATCCTGGCCTAGGCAGATGAGAGGAGACAGGTAGACAGATAAATATAATTTGAATATAAGTATATTAGAAGAGTATAAAATGCAGTGAGCTAAGTGAATGAGGAATCCCATCACATCCTGTTAGGGTAGTCTGTACTAAGGTGTGGATTCTTGTCTCCCAGGGAAAAAGGAGAATGGCCATTCTATCTTCTGTCTTTGAGGGTAGGTTAGAAAATGCCATCCATTGCTGCCAGATCATCTCCCTTGTCTCTTGCTTTCAACTGGAAAAGGAAAAATGACCTTCCATTGAGTATCAGCATCTTCAGATTCCAGGGAAGAGAAAAAAGGCTATTCCATCAAGTCTCTAGCCTGATTCCTGCTTTGGGACAAGGGGAATAAATACCATTTCTTCAGCTCTTAAGCACTCCTTCCCTCACCTGAACTGAGAGGAATCTACCAGGAGTCCAAATGCCTGGGGACTTTTATAATACAGATCATTCCAGCCTTGCTTGAATGTAAAGAATTCTGAAACAAATTCCAAAAAACCACCTATGATGACTACTGTACAGTTCTGTGCTCTCTTCCACTCCTACCTCTTTGCTCTGTGGCCTCCCCCTTTCCACCCTAAACCCTAAAAAACTCCCAAGTGAAAGTAGCAGAAGAATGGATGCACAATACATGGAGAGACCACCACACTGTCAGATGGGGACTTGGCTCCGAGACCTTCAGTACCAAGGAGAGAGTGTGTGTGTGTGCCCTCATTGTGGCTTAGGTACCATGAGGCTGTCCCTAGCTCCCACTCCTGTCTGTGTCTGTGTTAGCTGTTAGGTCTCCACGTGTCCACCTACTGCCTGTTCTTATTTCTCAGCCCCCAGCCCTCATGTGTCTTTGAATGTATGCTGCCCCCACTTCCTCCTTCTCTCTCCCTTCTTCCTTTCTTCCCTCCCTCCTGGGCAAATTCAGATTATGTAAAAAATTGTTTTATGTAGAGGTCTGCTGTATGGTCTGCTTATATTAAGTGAGAATTGTCTATATAAACCTACAGTCATGGTGTAGTGATTAACAAACTCCCTCCTACCTCTCCATCCCATTCTGGACTTCCTCCGTCATTTAAAACCTCATTCCTAGTCTTCTACCACCCTTTCCCTTGTTCCCATTCTCCTTACTGCCCTCTCCTTGACTCTAGAGCCCTCTATCCCTACTCTTGTGCTCTCTTAGTCAACACACTTGCTGTTATCTAAATCTTTTCCTTTCCCACTTTGTTCATCTCAATGAGACCTAGCTCCCTTCTGTTCACGTGGCCTCCCTTCCACTTAGAAGTCCCCTTCTAGCATTGGTTGCACTTTGATTCATTCCCCCTACTCACTTCCAAGTGGGGAACTTGAATATTTCTTGTTTTCCATTGCTACTTCCAGGCTCTCTCTGTAAATTCTCCTCCTTTGAGGTTCCCTCAACTCCCATATCTGCCACCCAATCAAAAGTCTAGTTGGTGTTGTGGACACTCCTCTTTTTTCTTCTGTGAATTCAGTGCCAGGCTCACAGTCTTTCCCCCTCAACTCCTGCCTTGTATTGGAGACTTCAGTATAGGAATGGACATTTCCTCAAATACCCTTCTTCCTCCTTTTCCTTGCTTCACATGAGTTACCCTTGCTTCCCACCTTAACATGCAAAGCTGTCTTGCCATCATCTGTATATAGTCTTCCTTCCTTTGCCTTGCAACCCCAGTCCCTGTTCTTTGTCCACATTTATTTCTCTCCAGGGCCATCAGTTCTCCTTTCTCCTTCATCTTGACCCCTTAACAGGCCGGTTCTAATTAGCATTTTCCTGTTCTTCCAAGCCCCTTGATTCCCTCCTCCCCATCATATCACAGGTCTTGATCTGGGAAACCTCAGCCTTTGGATCATCCCCACTATCCATTGCTTTCACTCATACTTGTGTTGCTGAATGAAACTAGAGAAAACCACCAAAGTGTGGTGACCAGGTCCACACTAGGTCATATCACTCAGCTGGGCTGGGCCTTTACTATGGCAAGGTCATTCTTTTATACCTTCCTAATTAACTCACTATCCTACTTTCAGCAGTGGTTCTTAAACCTTTTTTTTTTTTTAAATTTCTTCTCAAAAGCTTCTATGACAGCCCCTTTCTTTCCTATCTCAGCTAAGAACCTGGCCTTGTATTTTATTGAAAAAAATTGGCCATTCACAGAGAAGTCCTCCTTTTCCCTTCTCTCACATCCCCAGATGCCTTCTGTCACTCTTTCCTCCTTTACCTTTGCCCCTCTGGCATCCCATCTTTTGCACATTACCCTCTCTGGCATCCCCACACTCTCTTATCTTCAGTCTCTTTGGCTGCTGCCTGCTTCTCTGCTGCCTGCTTCTCTGCTGCCTACAAACATTTCCACGTCTTCCCCCATCCTCCAAAAATTCTATTGATCTATGTTTCCTATCTTTGCTTCCTTTTATGGCTAAATTTTTTGAGTAGGCTGTTTGTAATAGGTGTCTCTAGTTTCTTTCCTCTCCGTTTCATGTTCAAATCATTTGTAACACCCTTCCTTCCAACCTTTTAATACCCTGAAATACTCCCCCCCCCCAACACACACACACACACACATACACACACACACACACACTCTGTGATCCAGTGACACTGACTTCTCCAAGTTCTCAAAATACTTTATCCTGACAGGGCATTTTCAGTGGTTGTCCCTCATGGCCTGCAATGCTCTCAAAGGCTTCCCTGTTTTGTTTTATTTTTAAAGTCCCAGTTAAAATGCCACATTCTATAGGAGGCCTTTCCCAATCTCCCTTAATTCTAGTTCCTCTCCTTTGTTGATTATGGCCAACCCATCCTGCAAAATGATCTGCCTGTTGTCTCTCTCATTAGACTGTGAGCTCTGTGAGATCAGGGATTATTATTGCCTTTTACCTTTCATGATATCTCTAGCTGTTAGTGAAGTACTAAATGTTTATTCACTGGTAGATTGAAGAGGTAGATTTTACACTGTCTTGAAGAATGAGTAGGTTATTAGCAGATGGGGATGGACGAGGTAGTGAGTGTGTAGCAGAGTAGGTCAGAAAAGATCACAGTTTATACAGTTCCTCAGTTTGGGATCCGAAAGTAAGTTTGCCAGATGTAACAAACTTGACCTAATTTATTGTTCTGTTAAAATTATACGTATATGGAATAACTTTAAATGTTTAATTTGATGAAATTTGGGATTAATCTAAGCAAGGAGCACATAGTAGAATAGATGCTAATAGAATACAGTGATTAAAATACCATGATCTCCTAATGGAAGCGGAGTATGCTTGGTCTAATTTTTTATTCCTTCCACCTAATAATGGATAATGTTATTTCTCTTACCTGAAATTCTTTTTTCACTTCTCTTTTTAGCTAAGTCCTTCCCATACTTGAAGCCTCAGTACAAGTTTTTAATATTTCAAGGCCAAGTTTGAGAATCTTCTCCATAAAATTGTCTCAGGCCACTGTAGCCCTCTTTTCTCCTAGGGTTGAGGGGTAGATAGGGTTGAATGGGACAAACTAGGTTCCCTTATCTCCTAGGCTGGAAGTACAACTTTTAAATTCATAGTTTCAATCTAATAATAATTGGCAGAGAAGCTTTAACCAACCTCCTTCATATTTTCCTATCTAGGCTTTTTCACCCCTTGTAAGACAGTTTGTTGGCCTTCTACTCTTGCGAGTTCACCAATATTGGTGTAGGACATAGTATGGATAGAAAGGCATTTGGCTTTAGCCTTACTATATATATTTATATATCTTAGAACTCCTGAGCTCAAGCAGTCCACTAGTTTCAGCCTTCCCAGCAGTACAGATTATATGCTTGAGCTACCATACCTGTCTGGACTGTGACAAGGAAATCACTTTAAAAGACTGATATATATTAATTTAAGGTCGCCAAGGAATTCAGCTATGTAATTCCTTGATGAAAACTCAAGTCAGCAGTCAACCTTTTATGGAGTTTAATTACAAACAGGAGGAAGAAAAGTATTAGAGAGAGAGAGAGAGAGAGAGAGAAGGGAATAGGGCTTAAATACCCCCTCTGTTTAGGCTGGGCCAAAAGGCCCAAGCCCTTAGATAGCTGAGGCAAGAAAAGAGATCAGTCCCTATCACTCACGTGACCAAAATGGAGAAACAGTCTCGGGCCTCCACTTCCAGCTTCCTTCAGAGCAAGCTTCTCAGAGCACAACCTCTCAGAGCAAAAACTCTCCAAATCCCCCTTCAGTCCTCAGACCCTGCTATCTTTAAGGAAACCATCCAAGTTCCCTCCCCTCAGTTCTCACATCTACCAATCACTGTCCATGTCTTCCCTGTGCCAATGGTGGCTCTAGCTTAACCCAGGACTGCCCAGAGGTCTGTGGCTTTGCACATGTCTGTTGAAGGTTATATTCTCAAATAATTAAATCTTGATCCTTTGCTGCAGCCCTTCCTAAATCCTGTTACCCTGAGCAGGGTGGAGATTGGAAGTTCCAAGACCTGGTTCTGTCATTCCAAGTATCTCTGTTGTATCAATTCTAAAATCAATCATGATTCAAAGAACTTCCTGTTCTATGCTTAAGCATAGGTCAAAGCCCTTTCCATTGTTCAGCAAAAGGTTTCTGTCCTAAAGTAATCTTAAGTAGGGAGGAGAAGGACCTTCCCATGCCAATGGGGTTCACATTCCAATAGACTATCAGTAGGAAATTTTTTCAAGTATGAAATTTCCCAATGGTGAAATTTCCCAATGGTGAAATTTCCAACATTGATAAGTCTAAGAAATTTTAAGGTTTACAGGACTCTCACTCACCTACCTTTGAACTCATAGTATTTGTTGTCAACTCACATACTCACTTGGCAATTAATCAAGAAATACTTTGTGATGTCTCTTATACTGTTGTCTTCATAATTATTTAACTCTTGTATTGCTATTGTTTTTATCTGTTTATGACATATTTTCCCAGTTGTATTGTAGGTTCCTATGGAGCAGCCATCATGTTTTATGTTTCATATATTCTCTGTAGTAGGACTTGTATAGAGAAGGTACCCCATAAATATTTGTTTTATAGTTCTCATATTTTGATCTTTAAGTTATTGTGAAATCTTTTATTCTGGGAATTTCCTTTACTTATTATAGAAGCTTTAAACATGGATCTTAATATAAAATAATAAAATTAAACAGCAAATTAATCATTACAACAGCAAGGAAAATATTCTCTTTAAAAGTTATGATTTATAAAATTTTATTTTATGTTAATATTTTTAGATGACTAAATCCACAAATTTATAATTTTGTTAAACTTTTAGTAACTACTTGAATTTCTTGGCAGGTTTAGTTTAATTATTCACTGAAATTAAATGGTGTTAATTGTTTACAGTCTTTGAAATTTGGTTTCTTTATAAGTGTATGAATGTGACCTGCATTGAGAAAACTGAGAAGAAAGTCCAAATTGCTAAATATGAATTCGAGAATGATTATTTCTGTTCTAATAGTGTTCTTCAGTTTAAAACAAAAATCATAGAAAAGTATAGCAGTTTGCCCCTTCTAGGTTTAAAGTGCTTCATTTTATATGTAAGTTTTTAGGAACATATCTGTTTTATAAAGTCAGATACAGTTTATCTCTAGAGCCCTTTCCATTAGGTTCTAATTAATATAGATGTACTGCATCCATTATGGAGAAGAACACATGTTCAGAAGTATAGAGGTTAAATCTCTTGGTTTTTTTTCTCAGTGTACATTGCAGATGTTATTAGGTCATTTTCTGTCCTCAGTATATTTGATATTATGATGGTCACTTAATTTTTAGTTGTTTAACATTATAGAATATTTCTGAGGATTTATAAAGAAGTGAGTAGTCTCATTCTGAGATGGCTAAAGGACTTTTTTCACACTTTGGAGGAAAAAAAATGTATTTGGATGGAAGTAAAAAATTGGAAAATTTTCCTCTCAAACTGAAAGTTGCTTTTGTCAGATTTCTGATTTCTGTGCCCTCCGAATGTTGGGATTTCTTTTCCTCTTAATATTTAATTCCTGTTTGGGAGAGGAGCCTAAGAATCCTGATCTGCCTTGGCCTTTGACCTTTTCTGTTGTCCTATATCCCTATGTGATTGACATGGTGTGACTCCCCTGAGCTGGCTACTCTTGCCCCTTGGGTTTCATTGGGTCATTAAGGTGGTACTTTTGTTACTGTCTTTGCACTTTCCCCAAGAGCCAAAATGATAGATTAATAAGATCCCGGTGTCCAAGGTGTTGTGCTACCGAGATGCAGTTACAACCAAAGGCTAGCAGGGAATTGGCAACCTTTACTAGCATGATCACTACCATTGTTTTATTATTAGAACATTTGTTTGGGTAAAAAAAATATCCAATTGGCAAAGCAGAATCAGACTTTTAGTGAGAAAAACTTTTAAATGGTGGTGTCATTTTAATTTTCACATTAAAAAAACGTTATACTGACAATGGGTTGCTGTTGATAATGGGGATCTGGTGCATTTTTTGTATTTTAAATGATATTTACATAACAAATTGTATGTAATATATCCAGAGTGACTTAAAGTATAAAATTTAGGGGATAGTTTAACTATGAGGCTGTGAATTTATAATAGAATTTGAAGTCAGATGACAGGTTCAATTATTAGTTCTGCTATTTATTATTTTTGTGACTTTGGGCAAGACATTTAGCCTTCTGTAAGGGGGAAAAAGGAGGTCTTATATAAAAGCTTGGACTGGATTATTTAAGAATAGGGTCACCAGGAATTTAATTAATTCCAAAAAGATTTATTTACAATTTATTTACAAAATATAGAAAGAGTGATAGTAAGAGAATGAGAGAGGATAGGGTAAGAAATCTAGCCTATGCACTAAGTATTTTGCTCTGACCCCTGGCTCAACCCAGGCAGGGCTTAGCCAGAGCCACTTCGGCCTTGAGCTGAGGGTCTAGGGATATAGGGGAGGCTTTTTCAAGAGGATAGGTCTCTCCTAAGGCTAGTCTCTTCAGAAAATCCAGGAAAGGAGTCAACTCTTTTCACTCACCACGTGTCAGTCCAAAGGGAGAGATTTAAGAATAGTCACACCAAGTACAGGGTCTCGGGTCCAGTCAGCAGAATCTTCACCAGCTTCCAACTCAAACTCAGAACTCCACAGAATGAGAGCAGTTAGAAGCCCCAAGCACAAAGAACTTCAGAACTCCAGAAGAAGTCTTGGCCACAGGAAATTGTAACTCCTTTTAAAGACACTTTCTTTTGTGTCACTTCCTGTGCCTTCCTCCACTTTTACATCTACCAATTACAGTTGAAGCTTTGCTTAGGACTGCCCAGGGGGCAGTGAGTTTGATTCTGATTTGTCACCCACTATTGTACACGTGGGTCACAGACTTCCCCCACTCAATGATTTAAGTGGGATGTAATTACATCTAAAAATGGGCAGGGAAGTTAATTTAATTTTCGCACTTCCCAGGCCTCAGTTTCTTCATTGGTAAATTTAGGGGTATAGACTGGATGACCTTAAAGGCCCTTTTGTGTTCTAAAACCCATGATTGATCTATGATATTATTAAGAGAAATAATTATTGACTTCAATTTTGGATATACCCATCTTTATGTCTATTTACTCTGCATATGTATGCATAATCAATAGTAGGAGATCAACTGGGGGTGGAGGGGCTTCGAATCAGGAAGACTAGGGTCCAAATCTCGCCTCAAATCTATGTATCCCTGGAGAAATCATTTAACTAACTTCTTTGTGCCTCAGACAACTTCCTAGAATTTGTCATCTGTCTTCAAGTAGGAATTAATATAAGGTTTTCTTAAAGTCTTAGAGCAGTGATAGTGAATCTATGGCACGGGTGCCAAAGATAGCTAGTAGAGCACTCTCTGGGCATGTGGCTGTTCTCCCTGCGTACCTACCCCCCTCACCCCCCCACTAGAAAGACAGATGGATTCTGGCGGAGCTGTTCCCCTCCCCCTGCTCCACTGTGCCTGATGATATTTTTTCACATGCCTTGCCTTTCTGCCCAGCAGCCCAATGGAGGCACACAGGGGCAGCGTATAGGCAGTAGAGCGGAGTATTGGGATCATTCCCACCCCCCCCCCCCCTTCTCTTCACTCACTGAGGACATTCCTCATTTCACCCATCCCTTTGTCCAGTAGCCCAATGGGAGTGCTTCCTCCCTCTCTTATGTGGGATAAGGGTGGGGCACTAATGGGTAGGGAGGGGCATGGCACTAGGTCTGGGGGTGGAGTAGGGGCCCAGTATTCTATCTCTAAAAGGTTTGCCATCACTGTCTTAGAGTATGAGGCAGTTAAGGTGGCTCAATGAATTGAGAGTCAGGCCTAGAAACAGGAGGTCCTGGGTTCAAATGTGACCTCAGACACTTCCTTGTTGTGTGTCTGGGCAAATCACTTGACTGACCCATATTGCCTAGCCCTTACCGCTTTTCTGCCTTAGAACCAATATATAATATTGATTCTAAGACAGAAGGTAAGGATTAAAAAAAATCTTAGAGAAGTTTTATTAAAGCTTAATAAAGCTATGTAAATCTTAATTCAAATAATTATAGCTTAATTTATTAACATGGCTTTCAATCTATATAAAGTTTAATTTAAGCTATTAAAGACTTAAAACTGGGGGCAGCTGGGTGGCTCAGTGAATTGAGAGCCAGGCCTAGAGATGGGAGGTCCTAGGTTCAAGTCTGGCCTCAGCCACTTCCCAGCTGTGTGACCCTGAGCAAGTCACTTGACCCCCATTGCCTAGCCCTTACCACTCTTCTGCCTTGGAACCAGTACATGGTATTGATTCCAAGATGGAAGGTAAGGGTTTAAAAAAAAAAGACTTAAAACTACTACAAAACTTTTGGGACATTCTGCTAGGCTAAAATTGACGTGTTCTAAGGAAAACATTTTTTAAAAATTGAGTAAGATTATAGGGGAAATATTTAGCATGTTAAAAATGCTTCCTTCTAAGCAACACTTATTTTATATGAAAAAATATAACTCAACTCAGTGTTATTGCCAATTATATTTATTCAAATAAGTTCAAATATTTTTAGTCTATTTACTATATGCAAGGCACTGGATGCTGAGAACAGAAAGACAAAATGAAAAACATCCCTTGCTTTCCTGGTGCTTACATTCTACTGTTTTTTAAGTGGGTTGGGATGAATCACTTACCTTTTGATGACATTTTGTTAGTCTTTAGTTTGTGTATGTATGCCCATTGTGAAAATAAAACAGCTTTTCCTTTTTAAAAAGAAATAATTTCTTTAAAATATATATATATAGCTAAACTTTAAATTAGCTTAGAATCTTAGACTTGGAGTTAGCAGCTTTTGAAGCATCAGAGTGTTTTGTAGAAGGTATCAGAACCTGTTATCTGTTCCTTGATTTCTGCTGGGGTCCCATTAAGGTTGGAGTGTTTCTCTTTTGAGAAACCCAGTAGAGTATCAATTGCCTATATTGATTGACCCAAAAGCAAACTCATGCTTTTTCCCTGTGTGTAGGCTTCCTTCCAGCGCTCCAATAGCCATGACAAAGTGAGGGAAATTGTTGCAGAAGAGGGCCGCACTGCGAGGAACCTTATTGCTTGGAGCGTCCCCTTGGAAAATAAAGATGATGACGGTAGGTGTCAAAGAACAAATGCTCATTTAGAAAGCACCCCTGGAAATTCCCTTTTAATTCTCTAGCAGTCAGTCAGTTGTCCCTTGCTCAGTGTCAGACTCTGAGGGACACAAAGATAGAAGCAGAACAGGCCCTGCCTTCAAGGAGCACATCCCCATAGGGGAAAAACAACAGTATGTGTGCTAGGTTATTCAGGACATGGGCACCAGGCCAGTGTGAGTGTGGTGGGGAAGAAACCAGAGCCCTCCTTCCTATCAAATTATAGTGAGGCTGTGAAGGAAGCCAAGAATTCTTGGGGAAGGAAGGAGGACGTGCATTCTACATATGAGGCACAACCCATGCAAAGTCATCCATAGTGGAGGTAGTGTGTTTGTGGAGATGAGAAAGAAGCTCATTGTGACTGGTCCAAAGGATTTGCAGAGGGAAGTGTGACACACAGAATAGGTCCAGAAAGGTAAGTTGGTCCCAGAGTGTGAAGAACTTCAATACTAAACAGTAGGGTTTGTATTTGACTCTAGAGATAATAGGGAGTTATTAAAAAAAATTTATTACCAGTTAAATTTTCCTCTGTATTGTCCTCCTCCCTCCCCCAATCTCATCCCTGCCAGGAGTCATCCCTTATAATAATACGGCTTTATGCAGTGTTCCACACATAAGTATCTTCTTTATGTCTGTTTTCAGTCTAGTTTGTTCTTTGTATTTTTGTAATATTCATTTTTTAAAAGATTAGGTTTTTTTTATTCTGAACTTAAGTATCAAAAAGGAGCATTTTCATATGCACCACAGAAGACAAAAACTGGATCCTCTTTGAAATGATAAATCTTTATTTCATATCATTTGCTTTAAAATGTTTATATTTATCTAAATCTATATCTTTAATTTGTTCTAAATCTGTAATTTATACATGTTATTTTCAAAGCTGTTGTGCTTGTCCTATTCTAACTTCTGTTCTCTTTGCATTTAGAAAATGTTATACTGTTGCCCCTTTTTCTAGTATCACTATTGTTAAGCCCTCCTTGGAACTGTAAAGATTAAAATTTAGGGAAACTGAGGCAGGTAGGAAATTAGTTTCTCTCTGCAAGGAGTATTATATTTTTTAGAGGTTTATTGAAGATTAAGGATTAAAGAATATACAAGTAAGAAAAGCACATGCTAGGTGGGCCATGAGGCCCACCCAACTTTCACTCACATCATGAGACCCGTCTGTTTGCCAGCTGTAAAAAATAGACTCGAATACAGGACTACAATCCCCACGAGCCTTTGCTCCACTTCCCCAGAATGCCTTGTAATCTCACCTGGGCTGAGATCGAGAAGATTTTTAAGCTGATTCAAAGGCTTTTGTCTCTCTCTTGGCTTTTTTTTGGACTTCCGTTTTGGAGCAGATGCGTCTCTTCCGTGATGTGAGGTTATTTTGTCCAGGCCTCTGGCCTAGGCACATGTTTCTTACTTGTATATTCTTTAATCTTTAACCTCTAATAAACCTCTAAAAAATATAATACTCCTTGCAGAGAGAAACTAATTTCTACCTGCCTCAGATGCCTCAGTCTCCCCATATTCCCTAAATTTTAATCTTTACAGTTGGCGTAACCACTTCGGGAGAAAAAAAACTCTCAATCTTCTGATTTAATCTTTAATATCTAGTACCTAGAAATTTTTTTTTTGAGCCATATCTCTCTGGCCAAGGTTTTTTACCCTTACAAAGCTGCTGCTCGTTTAGTTCCAGCCAGTAGATAGCTCACAGGCTCCGTCCGGACCTGGCTCAGCCGCTTTTGCCTGCGGGTGTTCAGCCCCCGATCCAGACCTGTTGCAGTTTTGCTGCCCACCTGGCCCCTGGCTGCTAAGTTCTGCCTGCCTGCTTCTGCTCCTGCTCCTGGCCTCTCACCTGGTGCCGCAGCTCCGCTTGTCTGCGCTCTGGCTCCGGGCCTGAAAATTGCAAAGTTTAAATTCCTTTTTTTTGAGAAGAATTTTAGGTAAAGAAGATGCTACCTCTCTGAATCCAGAACTGAACTGTTGGAGAAGCCACCATGAAGAAGCCTCCAGACCACAAGTTGTACAAAATTGAACTTTGGGTGTAGTTGATTGAACATTTATGTGTATGTATACTTTTATGCCAAAGGGGACTGCCCCCTAACTGGCTTTTTGTCAATGTGTTCAGCAATTATTGGTTTTATTCTTTTTTCTCTTATCCTCACACTATTGTAATCTTTTAAGTTTATGATGTTTTTATGATCCTTTTGGGGAAAAATTAATTTTTCCAAAAATGATCACATGGGGAAATGTAAAAAATAGACTCGAATACAGGACTACAATCCCCACGAGCCTTTGCTCCACTTCCCCAGAATGCCTTGTAATCTCACCTGGGCCGAGATCGAGAAGATTTTTAAGCTGATTCAAAGGCTTTTGTCTCTCTCTTGGCTTTTTTTTGGACTTCCGTTTTGGAGCAGATGCGTCTCTTCCATGATGTGAGGTTATTTTGTCCAGGCCTCTGGCCTAGGCACATGTTTCTTACTTGTATATTCTTTAATCTTTAACCTCTAATAAACCTCTAAAAAATATAATACTCCTTGCAGAGAGAAACTAATTTCTACCTGCCTCAGATGCCTCAGTCTCCCCATATTCCCTAAATTTTAATCTTTACACAGCGAAGCCAGGAAGAGAAGAGGGCCCGGGTGGGCAGAGACCCTCTAAATAATCATTTTGCTCTCGGCCCATTTGAGAATTCAGTGAGATTAGAGGGCATTCTGGGAGCTAGCAAGGACTCCTGGGGGATGGAGTCCAGAGTTCAAATCTCAATTTTACAGAACCTTCCCAAACAAGAGAAAGTAAGAGGGACAAACCCTATTGTAAACAAACTTGCATAGCCAAGCAACAGGATTTCAGACCCAAAAATGTAGGTGTCTGTCCCTTGTGTACCTAACCTCTCTGTCAGGAGGCTACCTGTAGATATTCAGATCATCATAGGTCCTTTGGAATGCATGAGTGACACTTTCTTTTATCTTAATTCTTAAATGTTTCTGTTGTTTTTTACAATGTTATTTTTACATAAATTAGTCTCTTGGTTTTGCTTACTTCCCTGTGTTAGTTCATAATACCCAGGATTCTCTGAAATCATTCTTTCCAATTCTATCACATTCTACAATAATATTCCATGATATTCATAAATCACAATTTGTTCAGCCATTCCCCAATTGTCTTAAAAGACACTTCTTTAGATTCTATTTCCCTATAGTCCTTCCCCTCTTCACCCTGCTCTTAATCTCTGCAGACAAGATCAGAGAAGGATGGATTGGGGAAAAATAAGACTGGACGCAGGGGGACCAATTAAGAGACTATTTCAGTAGCCTAAGCAAGAGACCCTAGATAGGATGGTAGCTGTGTGAGGAGAGAAAAGAGCATCAATATGAAAGTCATTGTGGAGGGAGAAACTACAAGATTTGGCAACTGATTAACTCTGCATTGTGCGTGGAAGTGAGCGAGCTTGAGTGACTGGAAGGATAATAAGTGGCCTCAGCCACCAGAGTCCATGTAGGTTTGAGAGGAAAGACTACCATGTGATTGCTTTGGTCATGTTTAGTTTGAGAGGCCCAATCGGTAATTGGTAATGCAGAACTGGATTTCAGGAAGAAGACTAGGAATAGATCACAGATCTGGGTAGTATCTAGATAGAGATGATCCCTGTGAGCTAATGAGGTGAAGGAGGGAGATGGAGATGGAGATGGCAGAGACAAAGAGAAAATAGAACAGGATCCATGAAGATCCTTGAGGAGACATCTCTACTTAGTGGGGGAATGTATAGCTGGTGATCCAAAGTAGTCCTCAAAGAAGACTTAGAGAGTGGTCAAACTGGTTGGTAGAGAACCAAGAGAGGAGGGTCACAAAACCCAGTGAATGAGTATCCAGGAGAAAAAAGTGACATGGAGTTATCTATAAAGTGGGTATGATATTTTTTAAAAGCACCAGCTTCTCAGGGATGTTGTAAGGATTAAATGAGATAATTGTTAAGTCCTTAGCATGTTTTCTGGCATAGAGTGCTATTTAAATGTTAGCTGCTGTTATTATTATTGTTTGTTAACTCTTGGGTTTTAGGAAACTAAGCTGACTACAATCTTTCTTTTCTTTTCAGTATGGTCAAAAATCAGATTTTGTGTCTCTTGTCCAAGAACTAGCCTCATCAAGTTCAGAGAGACTCCTAACCTGATGGCTGACCCTTCCATGATAAAGATATAGTAGAGCCCCCTTATCCATGGTTTTGCTTTTTGCAGTGTCAGTTGGTCATGATCAGCCAAGAGTGCACCAGAAGTCTGCCTGCAGCTGCAATCTACTCTGCTATAATCTCTTAATACTTCCACTTCCACTTTTTTTTTGAACATTATTTTATTTGGTCATTTTCAAACATTATTCATTGGGAACAAAGATCATTTTCTTCCCCTACCCCCCCATCCCCCACTTCTCCCATAGCCGACATGAAATTCCACAGGGTATCACATGCGTTCTTGATTCGAACCCATTTCTATGTTGTTGATATTTGCATTAGAGTGTTCGTTTAGAGATTCTCCTCAATCATATCCCCTTGGCCCCTGTAGTCAAGCAGTTGCCTTTCCTCAGTGTTTTTACTCCCACAGTTTGTCCTCTGCTCACATGTGAATAGTGTTTTTTCTCCTAGATCCCTGCAGATTGTTCAGGGATATTGCATTGACACTAATGGAGAAGTCCATTACGTTCTCTTGTACCACAGTGTGTCAGTCTCTGTGTACAATGTTCTCCTGGTTCTGCTCCTTTCACTCTGCATCAATTCCTGGAGGATGTTCCAGTCTCCATAGTATTCCTCCACTTTATTATTCCTTTGAGCACAATAGTATTCCATCACTAACATAACACAATTTGTTCAGCCATTCTCCAATTGAAGGGCATCCCCTCCTTTTCCAATTTTTGGCCACCACAAAGAGCGCAGCTAGGAATATTCTTGTACAAGTCCTTTTCCTTATTATCTCCTTGGGGTACAAACCCAGCAGTGCTATGGCTGGATCAAAGGGTAGATCTTTTATTGCCCTTTGGGCATAGTTCAAAATCGCCCTCCAGAATGGTTGGATCAATTCACAACTCCACCAGCAATGAATTAATGTCCCAATTTTGCCACATCCCTTCCAGCATTCATTACTTTCCTTTGCTGTCATGTTAGCCAATCTGCTAGGTGTAAGGTGATACCTGTAAAGATAAAAATTTAGGGGATACTGAGGCAGGTAGAATTAGTTTCTCTCTGCAAGGAGTATTATATTTTTCAGAGGTTTATTAAAGGTTAAAAATTAAAGAAAATACAGAATAAGAAAAAACACATGCCTAGGCCAGAGGCCTAGGCAAGATAACCTCACATCACGGAAGAGACGCGTCTGCTCCAAAACGGAAGTCCAAAAGAGACCCAAAAACCTTTGCTACCAGGTTAAATACCTTCTCGATCTCAGCCCAGGTGAGAATAGAAAGCATTCTGGGGAAGTGGAGCAAGGAATTGTGGGGATTGTAGTCCTGTATTCGAGTCTATTTTTTGCATTCCCCCGTTTGATTGTTGTTGGGGAGCAAAGTTTCCCCAAAAAGGATCATGAGAACATAATCAACTTAAACATTACAATAATTTGAGAATAAGAGAAAGAAAAAAAAGAAGAAAACCAATAATTGCTGAACACATTGACAAAAAGCCAGTTAGGGGGCAGTCCCCTTTGGCATGAAAGTATACATACAAATAAATGTTCAATCAACTATACCCAAAGTTCATTTTGTGCAGCTTGTGGTCTGGAGGCTTCTTCATGGTGGCTTCTCCAACAGTTCAGTTCTGGATTCAGAGAAGTAGCATCTTCTTTACCTAAAATTCTTCTCAAAAGGAATTTAAACTTTGCAATTTAAATAATGATATTTTTTACATTCCCCCCTTTAAGAGGGTGATTGACAAATACAGTATCACTTAGGGATGCATGGCTGAGGTATGAGGTATATGAATCAATTGGTAAGAGAAATGAACAAAAACATCAGAAAAATCCAAAAGAAAAGAAAAATTTCTGAATGAAAATATAGACTATCAAAGTCTTATGTGTAAAAATTCCAAGTAAAAGAAAAATAAATCTATGACAGGTCCTGTAATGGTTAAAATTTTTAGCTTCTGGGATTGGTATAATATTGAACAATGGCCGCCAAGGAATACTTATGAAATTCCTAAAATGAAACACTCAAGTCAGAATGGAGTTTATGGAGGTTTAATCACACTGGGAGTAGGGAAAGGAGAGGGAGAGAAGGAGAGAAGAGAAAGGGGAAAGGGGCTACTCAACCTCTGACCAAGGCAGAGTGAGTTCTAGGCCCAAAGGGCCAAGGTGGAAAGAATCAGTCCTTAACTCACGTGAGTGATCTGAAGGAAAGCTGTCTGCGGGCGTCCTCTCCCTCCAAGCTCCTAACACCAACTCACGTCTAGCTCTCTCCACAGGAAGTGAGCGAAATCCAGAGGCTGTTCCTTACCTCACTTCCTGTGTCTCACAAGTGCCAATGGTTGGCTCTAGCTTAGCTTAGGACAGCCCAGGTGGGCAGTTAGTTATTTTTGATTTGTCATTGACTAGCACATGCCCGTGTAGTGTGGGTGTGCACAATTTTTGGGTGCACAATTTGTGCACAAATTTTGATTAGACCAAGATGGAGACTTTTAAAATTCACAGTCCTTGAATCAAGGCCTAATCAAAATGATCTAAGCAATGATGCATTTACCCAGTCAGTAGCCAGGACTATAGAAAGGCACCACACTATGAGGCAGAAAAGAAAGGGACCAGATTATAGAAGCCAAGTAGGAGCCAAGTTTGGGGATACTCGTCTGTGAGTATCTTCAGAGTGAATGTGGACACAAGGAAAGCCTATGTCTAGCAATGATAAACACAGTAACCTCGAGTCTTCACACTAGGTTCAAGACCTTTGTATTGGCCTAGAAGTGCATCAATCCATCCTGGATTGGCTTTTCTTTGGCTCTGTGCAATGGCTCTCATGTGTATATCTTCTGTCCTACATAGTTGTGGGATAGAAATTACTTTAAATTGGACCTATACAAGGACCTATTTTGAATTTTTTCTTATGTTTTTGATAATTTTTCTCTTCTTTTGATAATTGACTCATATACCCCCATAACTCAACATTGCATTCTGAGTTGAACTGAATGTTTTTTAACACCTACTTCAGGGGGGATTGTATTTTAATTTAAAATCTAAGAATTTTTGAATTTTTTTGTTTGAGATTGTATTTTTATAAAAATCCAAGAATTTTGATTTTTTGTTTAAGATTGTACTTTTATAAAAATTCAAGATTTTGATTTTGTTTGAGAAAAGATCTTCAAGAAAGAAGCTTGAAACTTTTATATCCAGAGAATGAACTGTTGCAGAAAGATGCCGGAAAACCTACACTTCATCAAGAAGATCAAGAATGAACTTTGGATATGATTGATTGAACTGAACTTTGATTGAACATTTATTGTATATGTACACATTTATGCCAAAAGGGACTGCCCCTAATTTGGCTTTCTGTCAATGCGCCTAGCAAAACATTGGTTTTGCTTTCTTTTCTTTACTATTCCTCTCTCACTATTCTAACTCCTCTTAGAAAAATTGAATATTGTGTATATCTATAGTTAGAAGTGCATTTAGGATTACAAATTGATTATGTTAAATGATCAATGGGGAGACTAGTCTCCCAATGATCATCAGGGGGGGATTGTAAATCTTGAAATTTCTCAGACTTACTTGTGAATGTTAAAAATTTCCACATCGAGGAATCCTCCATTGGAACAAATTCCCTACTGGAAACATTCCCCATTTTGATGTGAGAACTCGCCAGGATCAGAAATGGGAGGACCTCTACTCCACCCATACTTAAGACTGCTTTAGGGGAGAAAACTCCTTGCTAAACAATGAAAGTACTTGGACCCATGCTTATAATAAGGCAAGGAGTTCTTTGAGCTATGCCTGTTTTTTAGAATTGATCAATGGGATGCTAGGTACCTAAAAGGGTTGGGCAAGTTTTCTCTTAATGAGATTAGTCGACTCAGCTGTGTTTTCTCTGGTTCAGACTTACTGAGGGGATTAGTCGACACAGCAGCATTTTCTCTGGTTCAGACTTACTGAGGAGATTAGTCGACTTAGCAGGAATTCAGATGGGCTGTCCTTTAGGAAACATCTACGGTGATTGGTAGATGGAAGAACTTAGGGGAGGTGACATAGGAAAAAAACCCCTATATAAGAAAAGGTATCTCTTGAGCAAAGGAGGCTTGGAGATCCTTGGATCCTGGGAGGCTTGGATATAGATCCTTTTGGAGGAGGCCCTTTGAAGATCTCTTGAGAAGAAGTCCCTTGGGAGGCTGACTCTGGATGGAACTCCCTCTGGGGAGACTCTGTTACCCAGACATCCTTGCTTAAGACAAATCTTGTGGTGAGTGATAAAAAACTGACTGATTCTCTCTCTCTTAAGATTCAGGTCTAGGCCATGTTGGCTTAAGGCCCTTCATACTTATTTCCTTTTTCTCTCTTTCTTTTAACTAGTCATTGTATTATTAATTAAAATCTCTATAAAACCCAGTTGACTTGGGCATATTCATAATTTGGGAATATATTCCCTGGCGACCACCTTATATTTGATTTAAAACCAAGACACTGTAGTAAAACATATTTTCTGCGGTCAAATTTACTCACCCTCTCTTATATCTATCACAATTTATATCTTCCACCATTTTAACTCACTACAGTTTACAACATCAACCATTTTAATTATAACAGTTTATGGCTCCCACTCTTTTATCTACAAAAATTTAAGGCTACAACTATTTTAAATGTTACATACCTCAGAGTTGTTTTGATTTGCATCTCTCTGATTATAAGAGATTTATAAGACTTTTTCATGTGCTTATTAATAGTTTTGATTTCTTTACCTAAAAATTGCCTATTCATGTCCCTTGCCCATTTATCAATTGGAGAATGGCTTGACTTTTTGTACAATTGATTTAGCTCTTTGTAAATTTGAGTAATTAAACCTTTGTCAGAGGTTTTTATGAAGATTGTTTCCCAATTTGTTGCTTCCCTTCTGATTTTAGTTACATTGGTTTTATTTGTACAAAAACTTTTTAATTTGATGTAGTCAAAATTATTTATTTTACATTTTGTGATTCTTTCTAAGTCTTGCTTGGTTTAAAAATCTTTCCCTTCCCAAAGGTCTGACATGTATACTATTCTGTGTTCACCTAATTTACTTATAGTTTCCTTCTTTATGTTCAAGTCATTCACCCATTCTGAGTTTATCTTGGTGTAGGGTGTGAGGTGTTGATCCAAACGTAATCTCTCCTACACTGTCTTCCAATTTTCCCAGCAGTTTTTATCAAATAGTGGATTTTTTGTCCCAAAAGCTGGGGTCTTTGGGTTTGTCATAGACTGACTTGCTGAGGTCATTTACCCCAAGTCTATTCCACTGATCCTTCTTTCTGTCTCTTAGCCAGTACCAAATTGTTTTGATGACCACTGCTTTATAGTATAGTTTGAGATCTGGGACTGCAAGTCCTCCTTTGTTTGCATTTTTTTTTCAAGATTTCCCTGGATATCCTTGATCTTTTGTTCTTCCAAATGAACTTAGTTATGGTTTTTTCTAATTCAGGAAAGAAGTGTTTTGGTAGTTCAATGGGTATGGCACTAAATAAGTAAATTAATTTGGGTAGGATTGTCATTTTTATTATGTTAGCTCATCCCACCCATGAGCAATCAGTGTTTTTCCATTTGTTTAGATCTAGTTTTAACTGTGTGGAGAGTGTTTTGTAGCTGTGTTCATATAGTTCCTGTGTTTGTCTCAGCAGATAGATTCCTAAGTATTTTATATTGTCTAGGGTGATTTTAAATGGTATTTCTCTTTCTAATTCTTGCTGCTGAAATGGGTTAGAGATATATAGAAATGCTGATGACTTATGCAGGTTTATTTTGTATCCTGCAACTTTGCTAAAGTTGTTGATTATTTCAAGTAACTTTTTGGTTGATTCTCTAGGATTCCTTAAGTAAACCATCATATCATCTGCAAAGATTGCTCCCTATCCTTCCTCCATCACTCAGGCTCAGAATATTGAATACAACTAAGATCATCAAGTCTGAAGAGTAAAAAGAAATCTAGAAAGACCTTGAGAAAACAATGCAAAATAAAACAAAACCAAAGAAAAGGTACACATGAACTGTGACCATATTTGAGAAAAAGTAAATGAGAATAGATAAACAGAAATCCAGATAGACTTGGAGTGACTAAAAGTCATGATATGCATTGAAATTAATTTCAATGTAAATAATTACTAAGCAAATTTAGATGTAATTTTATTTGATAGTAAGTTTTTTGTTGTTGTTGTTTTCTTTTGTTTTAAAATAAACCCTTACCTTCTACCTTGGAATTAATACTGTGTATTGGTTTCAAGGCAGAAGAGTGGTAAGGGCTAGGCAATGGGAGTTAAGTGACTTGCCCAGGGTCACATAGCTAGGAAGTGTCTGAGGCCAGATTTGAACTTAGGACCTCCCATATCTAGACCTGGCTCTCAATCCACTGAGCTACCCAGCTGCCCCCTTGATAGTAAGTTTTTAATAAGTCATTAAAAACTTTTCATAGCCATGGGGACTTTATGGATGAGACAGAGGGGGAAGGACAAAATGAAGGAAGCAAATGAGGGACAACAAGATCTGGAGAAGAAAATATTTTCTTAAAGGAATCAAAAACCATGAAGACTGGGAGGGAAAGTCAAGTTATTGAAACCTTATTTTATCTTTCACTTATTTAAATTCATGTTATCTCAGGGATACTATTAAGAAGAATGCCCTTTCTAAGGTGAAAGCAGTGTTTTTATTTTTATAAATTTATAAAGTATTTTGCAATAAATATAAACTATTTTTTTTAAAATGGAGACTAAATATTGGTTTGGATTTTTTTTTTAAAACTTGCATAGTTAAATCACTTTGACTTTGGTGCTTTTTAAAACATTTAAGAGAAAATTTGGTTGATTATACTGTTCTGGCCTTGAAGGAAAAAGGAAATCAAGATGAGACTTTAACATACATCAAGGATTGTGTTTTCTATTTTTAGAAAGTTATTTAGGAGCTATGTCTCTTAGGGCATTAATGGAAATGACATCTCAGATTCACACTTTTAACTCATTCTTACCCGTTTTCCTAGGTTCCTCCCCACCCCCAATCTTTACCCATCTTTCTGTCTCAGCTCATTTACTTTAACATTTTCCTTGATGTCCCACTTGTTCTCCAGCTGTCTTTGAATTTTTTTCCCACTTCACTTAAGCAGTCATCATTTCTATATAAGCCTTCTGTCCTGTGTTAGATAATAAATTCCTAGGATGTCAGACATTAGTAAGGAGAAAGCAAAGAAGGCAGCTGCGCAACTAGGGGCTAGAGGCTGAGTGTCACCTACCTGCCAACAAGAGGAGCCTAAGAGGCTTTCTAACCCCACCCTCACTCTTACAAATTACTTCATTTTATTTTAATTGATACTTGAGGCTTTTCATTTTATTCCAAGACATTTTATTTCCCCAATTACATGTAATAACAATTTTCAACATGTTTTCTGAAATTATAAGATCTATATTGTCACCCTCCTTCCATTCCCTCACCCTTGTTGGAGATGGTAAGTAATCTGATTTGGGATATACATGTATTATCACGGAAAATTTACTTCCATGTTGGTCATTGTTGTAAGAGAATATTCATCTAAAACCAAATCCCCCAAATAAATCCATAAATAGACTAATGTTAAGTTGGAGAACTTAATGAGAACAAATGCTTTGATCTGAATCTGATTCTTAATAGTTTTTTCTCTGGAGGTAGATAGCATTCCCCATCATAAGACCTTTAGAATTGTACTAGACCATTGCATTGCTGAGAGTAGCCTAATTTTTCCAATTGATCATCCTACAGGGTTGCTGTGACTGTGTACAATGTTCCCCCAGTTCTGCTTATTTTGCTCTGCATTGGTTCATGTAGCTCTTTCCAGATTTTCTGAAATCATCCCGATTATCATTTCTTATAACACAATAATATTCCATTACCAACATGTACCACGATTTGTTCAGCCATTCCCCTTTATTTCTAATTCTTTGCCACCATAGGAAGAGCCACTATAAATATTTTTGTACAAGTAGGTCCTTTCCCCATTTTTAATTATCTCTTTGGGATACAGACCCAATACTGGTCAAGGGTATACAATTTTATAGCTCTTTGTTACCCTCACATTTAAAGTGGATTGACTTGTCTAAGGTCACTCATTAAGGCATTATGTGGTATAAATATGGCATCTATACCCAGGCTGTGAATCCAAATAGCCTTGAGGAAATCCATTGGCTACTCAGGGGCTGTATGCTACCAGCATATAAAGTTAGATAGTAATAGGGCTCAAGTTGATGGGGTTTTTTGTGTGTTTACTTGTTTGACATTCAATTTCTTTCTCAATTGCACACAAACAAACATTCCATATGCTTTCCCTTTCTCCTTCCTCTCTCCTCTCCTTGAGAAAGAAAGCAAGCAATTTGATTTAGATTATACATGTGCAATCATGCAAAACATTTCCATATTAGCCATATTGCAAAAGAAAATGCAGACCAAAACCCCAAGAATAATAAAGTAAAAAAGAATGCCTCAGTTACATTCATATTCAATGAATTCTTTTTCTGGAGGTGAGTAGCATTTTTTATCATAAGTCATTTGGGGTTGTCTTAGATCATTGTATTGCCAAAAAAATCTCTTTTAAGTCATTCATTATTGGTCTTCATACAAAATTGCTGCTATTTTGCACAATGTTCTCCTGGTTCTACTCACTTTATTCTACATCAGTTCATGTGAGTCCAGTTTTTTCCTCTTTCTCCCCCTTTTTTTCTGAAATCATTCTGCTCTATTTTCATGTAGCACACTATTACTGTATCACAATCATATGACACAACTTCTTTAGCCATTCTGCCATTCCTCAATTGATAGCTATCCCTTCAATTCCTAAATCTTTGCCACCACAAAAAGAGCTTCTATAAATATTTTTGTATAAATAGTGTCAACCCCCAACCAAAGAAATCTCTTTGGGATATAGACCTCATGGTGGTATTGTTGCCTCAAACGGTATGAACTATTGGACACTGTTCTCCAGAATTGTTGAATCAGTTCTCAACTCCACCAACAGTGCACTAGTGTCCCAATTTTCTTACATCTCCAACATTTTTTATTTTTCTTTATTGTCACATCAGCCAGTCTGTTAGGGGAAAGTGGTACCTCAGAGTTGTTTTAATTTACATTTCTTCAATCAATAGTGATTTAGAACATTTTTTCATATGACTTTAGGGAGAATTGATTTCTTCTGAGAATTGCTTGTACTTATTCTTTGACCATTTATCCATTGAAGAGTAACTTGTATTCTTTTTTTTAAAATTTATTTAGTCAATTTAGAACGTTATTCCTTGGTTACAAGAATCATCTTCTTTCCCTCCCTCCCCTCCTCCCACCCCTTCCTATAGCCAGTGCACAATTCCACTGGGTTTTACATGTGTCCTTGATCAGAACCTATTTCCATGTTGTTGGTGTTTGCATTAGGATGATCATTTAGAGTCTACATCCTTAGTCATATCCCCTCGACTCATGTGATCAAGCAGTTGTTTTTCTTTGGTGTTTCTACTCCCACAGTTTTTCCTCTGGATGTGGATAGTGTTCTTTCTCGTAGATCCCTCTGGGTTGTTCAGGATGACTGCATTGACACTAATGGAGAAGTCCATTACATTCGATTGTACCACAGTGTATCAGTCTCTGTGTACAATGTTTTCCTGGTTCTGCTCCTCTCACTCTGCATCACTTCCTGTAGGTTGTTCTCGTTCACATGGAATCCCTCCCATTTATTATTCCTTACAGCACAATAGTATTCCATCACCAACATATACCGCAACTTGTTCAGCCATTCCCCAATTGAAGGGCATCCCCTCATTTTCCAATTTTTTTGCCACCACAAAAAGAGCAGCTATGAATATTCTTGTATATGTCTTTTTCCTTTTTATCTCTTTGGGGTATAAACCCAGCAGTGGTATGACTGGATCAAAGAGCAGATAGTCTTTTAGTGCCCTTTGGGCATAGTTCTAAGTTGCCCTCCAGAATGGTTGGATCAGTTCACCAGCAGTGCATTAATTTCCCAACTTTGCCATATCCTCTCCAGCATCCATTACATTCCTTTGCTGTCATGTTAGCCAATCTGCTAGGTGTGAGGTGATACTTTAGAGTTGTTTTGATTTGCATCTCTCTGATTATAAGAGATGTAGAACACTTCTTCATGTGCTTGTTAATAGTTTTGAGTTCTTTATCTGAAAACTGCCTATTCATGTCCCTTGCCCATTTATCAATTAGAGAATGGATTGATTTTTTGTACAATTGGTTTAGCTCTTTATAAATTTGAGTAATTAGACCTTTGTCAGAAGTTTTTGTTATGAATATCGTTTCCCAGTTTGTTGCTTCCCTTCTAATTTTGGTTGCATTGGTTTTGTGTTGTACAAAACCTTTTTAATTTAATATAATCAAAATTATTTATTTTACATTTTGTGATTTTTTTCTAAGTCTTGCTTGGTCTTTAAAACTTTCCTTTCCCAAAGATCTGACAAGTATACTATTCTGTGTTCACCTAATTTACTTAGAGTTTCCTCCTTTATATTCAAGTCATTCACCCATTCTGAGTTTATCTTGGTGTAGGGTGTGAGATGTTGATCCAAACCTAATCTCTCCCATACTGTCTTCCAATTTTCCCAGCAGTTTTTATCAAATAGTGGATTTTTGGTCCAAAAAGCTGGGATCTTTGGGCTTATCATAGACAGTCTTGCTGAGGGAGTGACTTGTATTCTTGAGGCCTTTATGAGAGACCATTGCTGTAAAAATTCTTCCCAGGTTTCTGCTTAAATTTAACAATTGTAGAATTACCTCAAAACTGAGAAAGCAAGAGCCTACACATCATAGTTCAAGAAATCTTAAAAGGTCCCATATCTTTTAGAACCAGAGGGCAAAATGGAAAAAAAAAGTAATACATCAGTTACTTTCTGAAAGAAATCCCCAAAATGAAAATGCCTTAAGGACATTGTAGCCCAATTTCAAAGCTCCTAGATCAAATAAAAAATATTGAAAGGAGCCAGAAACAAAGATTTCGCATTCTGTAGATCCCTATTCAGGGTCACAGAAGATTAGAAATAGCCACTTTTAAGGAACAGATAGCTTGGAATACCATATTCCAGAAGACAAAGAATATGGGATTATAGGCAAGAATTACCCAGCAAGACTTAGTCTAATCATAGAGGGAAAAATAGAACTTTAATGAAATAGAGTACTTATAGATTTTTTTTTAAGTGTGTTATTCTCATTTCATTTCCAAGTAGGTAGATCATAGGATCATAATTTTTTTTCTGGTTTATGTATTATCATGCAAAATATATTTCTATATTATTCATTTTTGTAAGTGAATAATGTTGTAAAACCAAAGCCCCAAATAACCCAAATAAGCAAGTGATACTGCAATAGTTCTTTCTCTAAAGGTGGATAGCATTCTTTTTTGTAAATCCCTCAGAATTGTCCTGAACCATTGTATTGCTTTTAGTAGCAAAGATTTCTAGGCCTTCCTGATGAAAAGGCTAGAGCTGTGCTAATACAAATGAACAGTGATAAAGGACTAAGCTAGGAAAAACTGCTTTTATTTTCTCATACAAGGTAAAGAATATATGTCTTTCCTTTGAATCTTATTATCAGGATCATGGAGTAATTAAAAGACTTGTGTGTGACTGTTATATTTGGATAATTTTAAAAGAATAATGAAATGGGAGGTGAAGAGAAATAAACAGATTGGGGGAGGGAAAAAGAAAGGAAAACTATTTCATATAATCAGGGTGCACATGTAGACATCTAGATAATTAAGGAAGGAATGAGGAAAACGGGCTCACAAAACCTCACTCATTGGAATTGGTCAGAGCTCTAAGAACACACAGTTAGCTACAGAAAAAGATTTCATTCAATTGGAAAATAGGAGGTAAAAGGGGAGAAAGGGAACTTAGAGTGAGGGTACATTAAAGGTCTCATTAGTCCTAAGCAAAACATGCCCTAAAGATATATGAAAATATTTATGGCTTTTAAAAATAATTTATTTTTTCCAATGACATGTAATAACAATTTAAAACATTTTCAAAAACTATAAAATTCAAATTGTCTCCCTTTTCTGCTTCCTCCCTCATCCCAGAGATGATAAACAATTTGATTTGCTTTTTACATGTATTATCATGCAAAAAACACTTCTACATTGGTCATTGTTGTAAGAAAATACTCACTTAAAACTAAAACCCAAATAAACCAAAGTGAAAAGTAGTATGATTTGATTTACTTTCCAACTCCCCACGGTTCCTTCTCTGGAGGAGGATAGCATTCTTTGACACGAGTTCCTTAGAATTGATCTGGATCACTGTATTGGTGAGAATATCTAACTAAGTCTTTTATAGTTGATCTTTATACAATATTACTAACTGTGTACAATGTTCTTCTGATTCTGCTTATTTCACTTTGCATCAGTAGGTTTTTTCTGCCCACCAGTAGGTCTTTCTGAAGACCAGCTCTTTCTGAAATCATCCTGTTCATTTCTCACAGCATAATAGTATTCTATCACCATCATACACCACAATTTGTTCAGCTGGGCTCCAATGGAGGGATATTCCTTCAATTTCCAATTCTTTGCCACCACAAAGAGAGCTGCTTTAAATATTTTTGTACAACTAAGTCCTTCCCCCTTTTATCTTTTTATCTCTTTGGGAAACAGACCTAGTATTGGTATTACTGGATCAAAGGGTATATGCACAGTTTTATAGCCCTTTGGCATAGTTCCAAGTTGCCCTCCAGAATGGTTGGATCAGTTCACCATTCCACTGAAAATGCATTAGTGTCCCAATTTCCCCACATCCCCACCAACTTTACTGTCACATTAGCCAATATGATAGGTGTGAGTTGGTACCACAGAGTTGTTTTAATCTGCATTTCTCTAAGTGATTTAGAACTTTTTTCATGTGATTATTGATAGCTTTGATTTCTTCATCTGAAAACTATCCATTCATATTCCTTAACCATTTGTCAATTGGGAAATGGCTTGTATTCTTATAAATTTGACTGAGTTCTCAATAGATTTGAGAAATTAGAGCTTTAATCAAGAAATTTGCTGTAAGGATTTTTTTCCTAGGTTGTTGTTTCCCTAAAAATCTTGGTTACACTGGTTTTGTTTGTATTTTAGCTCTTTTTGAGGTAGCAAAGTATGAGAATCTTAGGGGGTTCTCCTAAGCTGGGGAATGGCTGAACAAGTTATTATGAATAGATATGATGGAATACTATTGTGTTTTAAGAATTGATGAAGGGGATCGTGTCAGAGAAACCTGAAAAGACATGCAAACTCATGCAGCATGAAGTGAAGAGAACCTGAAGAAAAACTTATCAAAAGACAACCATATGTCAAAGACAAACATCTTTGAAAGAATTAGAGACTAGTGGAATGCTTAGCCATGATTGTAGAGATTTAATGAAACATTCTTTCCATGAGCACAGAATTTCTTTCCTCAGAGCACAGAATACATATTACACAGGCACACACAGATGCACATATACAGTCAACATATATATATATATATATATATATATACATACGCACTTATCAATGAGGACATTTGTTTTGCTTAACTATATGTGTAATAAAGATTTTATTTTTTCTTAGTTCACAGTGGGGGACTGGATGTGTTTATGTGAAGGGAGAAAGGGTAAAGATTTTTGCTGATTTGAAAAAATATGATTAAAAAAGGAAAATCAGAAGGTCCTTTGAGAGGCTATATATAAAGAATTTAAAAAGCCCACATTCTGTAGAATATGATCTTTTTATATATTTTAAATGAAAAACAATATAAGGACAATTTAAAGAAAACAATTACTTATTTCTGAGATTGAGTGACTTTTAAACAAAATTCAGTAGAAAAATATAAGAAACATTAACGTAGTTAGGATTTATGAGTTAGAATATTTATTGTTCTCTGACAGCTTATCATGGATTCTATGGCCTCTGCTTTTCATTTGATCCCCTTTCCCCAAGTGGTATATCTTCCTCTGTCAAAAAGTAGATTAGTACGTGTTAAAAGAGAATTTTTCTTTCTGATTTAATTAAATAGAAAGAGCCTTTGACTCTTTCTGAGAAGGGAGCCTTTAAAGAAAAGATGCTCAAATAATTTTGAGCTGAGAATTGAGAACAAAGATAATCTTTAAATTGTGTAGGGGAGAATATGACTCAAATTGAAACATAGTATGCCAATTAGTTTAACCAAAAGCAGAGGAGCCAAATGTGTTTATCTACGTCATTATATCTCCTACAGGATGACTTTTTGATTTTCATCTTTCCACTTAATTGCTCCTATCTATTATTAATGGTGATCTCCTAATTGTCAGAACTCTTAGGTTTTTTTTTTTTGTGTGTGTGTGTGTTTTTTTTAAACCCTTCCCTACTATCTTAAAATCAATATTAAATATTGGGCCCAAGTCAGAAGAGTGATAAGGGCTAGCCAACTGAGGTTATGTAACTTGCCCAGGGTGTAATAGAAATCTTAGGTACACATTCTGTTTGTCCATTGTCCTTGCCCACAACCTGATCTAGCCCTTTTTCCTTAATCAATTGCTCAAACACAGCCTTAATCATGCTTTCCAGGTTGTTATCAATAGCCAGTAGTAGCCAATAGCCAAGGGGAATCACAAATCTAAAGATCTTCTTCACTTGGGTTAGAGTCTGCAGGACAGCCATTAAGAGAACATAAACTTGAACCAGGACCTGCCAGAGTATAGGGTCTGTTTGGAATGGCAACTGCAAAATAGACATTGTTATGTTGCCCATATAATCAATAGATTCCATGATCATATGGGTTAATAGATAAAGATATTTCCTACCATCCACCCTTCACCTCCCAGTTTTCCACCCATGCCCTTCTGCCTTCCTTCCGCTCCTCCCTGTTACTCAGCCACCCTTCTAAGTAATTCAAAGGTGAACTGTAAGGTTTAGAGAAGAAAAACTCCTTTCTCTCCCTTTCTCAAGTAAGGGGGTTTATTGGGAAAAAACTGGACAAGGATGGAAATTGAGGTGAGAAGGATGAGATTTTCCCTAATCTATAATGAAGGTTAGGAGGATTTAGGAAATGTCAGTCCTGTCACAGCTGTGACACAAGTCTGTCAAGGAGACGGGAGGATCACTGTTTAATTTTCTTTCTTCTTCCTTCAAATTCAAATCTCAAATATACAATCTGTTCTTCACATTCTAAGCCACCAACAAAAGTTAATTTCTTCTCGGCCTAGCTCCAGAACCCTGCCCCCCAAGGGTCCTTCAGCCTAGGACAGAAGCTAACAGGGGTCCAGTTCAGAGCTTCTTCCCCCTTCTGCCTGGCTTGACTCTCCAACTGTGTTTCCTGGGAACATTCTATTTGGAATGTTCTTTCTTGATTGACAGCTGAGGTCCTTTACTTTGTTTTGCATGCATGAAATTCTCTCTTCCTTCATGCCTCTTCCACAAGGGTCACACAGCTAGGAAGCATCTGAGGCCAGATTTCAACTGAGGACCTCCCATCTCCAGGTCTGGTTCTCTACTCACTGAGCCACCTAGCTGTCCCCTCTTATCTTTTCTTAACCTTTATCCTTTTTGACGCTTATGCAGCATTTGACATTGTTGACCATCCTGTTCTAATTTCTCCTTTCTGGGTTTTCATAACATTGTTCTCTCTTGGTTGACTTCTTATATATGATAACTTTTCTCAGACTCCTTTGCTGGACCAACATTCATACCATGTCTCTTGTGATTGAACACCAGGCTCTGTCCTGGGACCTTTTCTCACTTGGTGACCTCAGTAATTCCTGTGGATTTCTATTTATGCAGATGGCTCCCATATCTATCTATATGTGTAGTCCATGTCCCTCCCCATCTTGTCCAGCATCACTAGTTGCCTATTGAACATTTTGAATTGGAAGTCTGATAGAAATGTTGCACTAAAAAACAGAATTCATCCCCATCCCTACCCCTCAAACCTACTCCTCTTCTAGTTGTCCCTAATTCTCTCAAGAGCATTACCATCCTCTAAGTTGACTGACATCACAGCCTTGTCATCCTTCTCTCCTTACATTCACTCATACTATCTATCCTGTTACCATAGCCTTTCTTCTACCTCCACAATGTCTCTAGAATGTATCTCCATTTGTCCAGTACACAGGTTGATTTCTTAGGAGCTTTAATGTGCCTGGGACATGAGCAACATATGTAAATAAATCACAGAGACTTTAAAAGAAAATAATATGTGATATAGAGTAACCAGATGATACAGTGGATATAATGTGGTGCCTAGAGTCAGGAAGACCTGAGTTCAAATCTGGCCTTAGTTTCCTCATCTGTAAAATAATCTGGAGATGGAAAAGACAAACCATTCCAATCTCTTTGCCATGAAAACCTGAAAAGAGATCATGAAAGTATGGACATAAGTGATATGATTGAACATAGTAATGATATATGTCACAAACAATGAACTAACTGCATATAATTTCTTCCCTTTGGCCTCTCCAAAAGTTTGCCTTTCTCTAGCATTCTTTTATGGGTGACTATACTTAAACACTCCTACCCTTTTAACTAGTATATTTGTTGAAACAAGTGTCTGTAATCCTTTTATACCTGTTAATGAAAAAGAAAAGGATGGTGCTTTGGGAATTTGAGTTTTTAGTTGAATAATCTAAAAAAATACACTTTTTCTTAGTCTCAGAATGGAAAGAATCTTTGGGTTCATCTAATGAAACTTCCCATCCAAAGAAAAAAATCTTCCTATAACCTTTCAAAAATATAGCTTTTTAGTTCTGAATGAATACTTATTCTGACAATGGGCTCACTGCCATTGATTTAACCCCTTTCATTGTTGAATAGTTCTAATTGGGGGGAAAATAATCTTTCCACCTTGAAATGAAAAAAGCCATTAGAATTGGGATTGAAAAACTTGAATTCATGTCCTGGCTCCACCACATTTTAGTTATGACCTTATATAAGCCAGCTAATGGAGAGACAACTAAGATGGCAGAGTAGGAAGAAACAATACAGTATACATGTCCCCCATAACTATGTCGCTAACCTAGTCTTGAGCCTCCAGTGCAGTACCAAGATGGGAAGCCCAGCAAAAGGGGGAGCCTGCAGTTCTGTTATTCTGATTCAACAGGGCTTTCTAGCTAACTGACCAGGGCTGAATATCATAGCAGTCTACTGGAGTTTCTCCAAGAGGCAAACTCATGGTTGTGTTGCTCAGATCCAAACCCAGCTCAGAAACTAGCAGAGCTCAGAACATGAAGACAGCACTCAGACTTTGCCCTTTCTCAAACAGCTTTGAGTAAACAAAATTTGTGGATTCTCAGGCTGAATGGTCCCTAATGTCCTGGAATAAGGCAATATTCACTACACCCAGAAAGAAGAAAACAGGACAAAAAGCAGGATCAGGAATAGCCCAGTCATTTCCTTGAGAGCCTGGCCTTAACACAATTCCAGAATCAGAAAGTCAATCTGGAAGAATGAGCCAAAAAGGAGAGAGTGGAAGAGGAATACACTGGGTGAAGCGGGGAGGAAAGAGAGAGGTTAGGGGAAATCATCTCATATAATTGCGGTGTATAAGTAGAATGTGTACAGACAAGGAAAGGGTGAGGGTGGCCGCAGATACTTGAACATCCCTCTCATCTGAATTGCTTAAAAAATGAAAGAATACACATTTGCGAAATTAGGAGTAGAAAGCACATTTCCCTAAAAGGGTAACAAAACAAGAAGGAAAGGAAAAGAGAAAAGAGAGGCTGAGAAGGAAATGAGGTTAGATACATCAGTTCTAAGCAAAGCAAACTATAAAAAATGTTGAAAAATATAGTTCTTTTTGTGATGCAAAGGTTTGGGAGGTAAGGGAATGCCTATCAGCCATGTAATGGATGGATAAATTATGCTACATAAATATGATGGAATACTCTAATGCTCTAAAAAACTATGAAAGAGGTGATTTCAGAGGAACTGAGAAGGCTCCTATGAAGTGATTGGATCTTCAGTCTAGTAAGGATTTTAAAAAAAGTTTTATCAGACAACACAATGACAATAAAGCTAACAACTTTGTAAGATTTAGGAATTCTTCTCATTATGATGAACAATCATGATTGCAGAGGACTTAGGCTAGTGATGGAGAACTTTTTAGAGATAGAGCGCAAGGCCACGGCCCCATCCTGCTCCCCAGGCCTTGTGCTGTGCCATCGCTCCCCCACTCCCACAGAGTGCTAGGGGTGCCCTGCCCCATCTTATTCCACCCAGGGGAGGGAGAAAGGGCTCCCATTGGACTGCTGGGTGAATGGGTGGGTGAAGTGAAGAATGTCCTCAGTCAGTGTAGGGGGGGAGGGGAACAGCTCCACCCAAAGCTCTCTGCCTCTCTAGCAACAAACTGTGCTTGCGTGTGGAATGAATAACTGCATGCCATGCTATCTTTGGCATCGTCTGTGCCATAGGTTCACCATCATTGACTTAGGAGGTAACTGACTACTAACCTCCAGATCTCAAGGTGAAGGGCTCAGTGCAAAAGAACTCTCTTCTCTTTCTCTGTCTTTCTCCTCTCTTCCCCCTCTCTCCCCTTTTCCTTCTTCCTTTTTCTCTCTACCTCCCCGTTCTCTCTCTTACTTGGCTATGGTGGAAATTTATCATGCTTGTATACATTTGTGATAGGGATGTGTTTTGTTTTCCTTTCTCCGTTTGGGGGAGGCAAAGAGGGAGGAGAGACAAGGTGGATTTATACTGATAAAAGAAATCATTTCAAAAAGAATCAATAAAATACTATGCCAAAGTTATTATTATTAAGAACAATAATTATTAGTCTTTTGTAATAACCCACCCTTGAGCCATTTTTTCTGCATGTCTCTTGATAGTCTTACTGGTTTTACATGTTAATTTCATCATGTTTTTATTCAGTTGTATAAGGAAAACCCATGATATTTTGATTGATACTATTTAATTATATAAATTATTTGGAGAATACTGTAGTTTTAATATATTAATCTTCAGTTTTGATTGACAAATGGCCTTCATTATAGTTTTTAGGTGTCATATATTAATACATATTAATCTCATCTATACACAAAGTAAATTAATTCCCAGAAATTTAAGTTTTTGTTATTATATAGTCTTTTTTATAAATTTTTCTTTGTTAGTAAATAAGAATCCAACTGATTTATATAGATTAATCTTGTATTTTGCATCTTTACAAAAAGCATTTATTGGCTGCACAATTTATTTATTTTCTTGAAATAACTGGTTTTTTAAGATATACTATAATGTTATTTGTATGTAATGACTTCTCTAATAATTTCACTGTTCCATGGAGTTCTTAACTTGGCGTTCATGAATTTGTTTTTTAAATGGTTTATGTTTATGTCATATAATTGATATCTTTCATTATAAAACATTATTTTATTCTGAGATAGAAGACCAGTTTTCATTAGGCTGCCAGAGAGGTCCATAACCCCTTCCACTAATAACTTTTTTCTCTCATTACAATTTGTAGAATTTCCAGTATCATATCAAATAACCAGTGAGGAGGATAAGTCTTTAGATGTTTGAATGAGTTAATTGAAATGATTTCTATATAAATGACAACCTTTTTTGTTTTATTGAAGGGAAATCTAAGTGGCATACTGGTGGAAAATCCAAGAGAACAATTCAGGGCACACATAAAACTGCTAAACAGGTGTAGTATAAACATTTCTCCTTAATGGCTTTCAACTAGGTCCTTAATGTTATGATATATGGATCTAATGACTCAGAAATTACATATGGCACATTTTGTTTTACAAACAAATTTGAATTTTAATTCAGTTAAGTACATTCTATAAAGTAATGTATTGTATTTTATTGATTTTTTTGTGAGTTCTTTTATTGTTCTTTCCTAATTGAAGCAGTTGTGGTATGGAAGGACTCCTGCATTAGAGTTTTGAGTTTTGGATTTTCTTCCTTTCTGTCCTGTTAATGACTTTGGGCAAGTCACTTAAGGCCTCAGTTTCTTAACCTAATTTTAGGGTATCAGAACACAAGTTTATCCCACTATATGAGACATTTCACATTGTAAGGATGGTATGTTGTTTTGTTGTGTTTTTTTTTTCACAAAAAGTTTTACTGATTTTTGTTTTTTTATGTCTTTGATTTTGGAATTTTTAAACGATGAATACTAATGATAATAATAACAAATAGCTAATTTACACAATACTTTAAAGTTTACACTTTTTAATATATATATCAGCTCATTTGGGTCTCACAATAGCCCTATGTTGATGTTATTATCTGCATTTCACAGGAAATTGAGGCACAGAGATGTTAAGTAACCTGCCCAGGGTCATATAGCTAATAAATGTCTAATGCTGAATTTGAACTCAGGTTTTCCTGATTATAAGTCTTGTGCTTTATCTACTGCTCTATTTCAGTGCCTTAGATGATATAGATGATTGATAATTATTGCTGTTCCCTTTCTGGCATTGGTGAAAGACCTAAGCTGGCACTGTGAATAATTACTGGTTACACTCAGGTGTTGTATGAGCCAAATTTGGGGAGAAGTGTTGCAAAATTGAGAAAAAATATGAATAATTCTTTAAAAATCAGTATTCACAGAACAAAGAATCACACAGATTGAGTTGTGTAGACTAATCCCTGCCCCTAAGGAGCTTACCATTTTAGAAAGGCATCATTTACATAATCATGCAATAGAAGGTCAGGAGGTGAGATTAGTTGGAGAAATGGAGTAGGAATATAAGCTAATACCTGAAGTATTCGCATCGTATACAAATCAAGTTAAAGTGCAACACAGGAGGAGACTAGAGAAACCTCCCTAGGAGGAGATGAATGAAAAGTGTGTGTGGAGGGTATGACATTCTTCTTTTGTGTAGAAGTATTAAGGAGTCTGGAGGCCTTGTAAGTAGTGGGAGAGAGACAACATACCAGACTCTTTAAGGCTGATATATGAACAGTTTGTAGTTGAGGTAAGAGTAGAGGGTAAACTGTGTTGTGATCTATGGAGGCCATGCAAGAAAGTTTAAGCCATGTTGGTAAAGCACTTTGAGACACTGGCATTTGATCCACAGTGAGGTAGCAAACTGGGACAGTGTAGGACTTTTTTTTTTTCCTTCTTAAACCCTTACCTTCTGTCTTGGAGTCAATACTGTGTATTGGCTCCAAGGCAGAAGAGTGGTAAGGGCTAGGCAATGAGGGTTAAATGACTTGCCCAGGGTCACACAGCTGGGAAGTGTCTGAGGCCACATTTGAACCCAGGACCTCCTGTCTCTAGGCCTGGCTCTCAATCCACTGAGCCACCCAGTTGCCCCCAGTGTAGGGACTTTTAAATGGGATGGTTTAAATTAAAGTGAGGATCAAAGATTATAACTGGAGTGGAGATGAGAATGGATTTATTGGCAAGAGGGAACTCTAGTAGAGGCAGTGTTTGTAATAGTTTTAGAATCAAACTTTTCTCACTTGAAAGTCTTTGGAGATTATCTAATCCAACCCTTTCATTTTACCACTGAGGAAGCTGGGGGGAAGTGATCTTCCTAGTAATCGCTAGGGCCTGAATTAGAGCCCATGTTTCATGACTTTAGTCTGATTTAAGCAGATGATGACAAATGAACCAAATTGAGGAAATAGTGTCTAGGAAAAAAAATGATTTGTCAGTTATTTAGACATATAGAATAAAGAATAATACTTGGTTGAGATTTAATCTCTAGATGTTGAAGGTCGGTGAGCTGATGATATTCTTCACCATGACAATGGAGGTTGGGTATGCAGATGTAGTAGAAGGAAGAAAAACCCATCTCCATCTCATAGAATTTTTTTTTTTTTGTGACAGTGATTCTAGCTTCTTTGTAGATTCTGTAATGAAATCAGTAGTAGGATTCCCCTGTGCAAAGAGAATGTTTGTAATAGATGGGAAGCAACATAACACTAATAGCCTAGGGCAGAAACATGACGTTCAAGGGCATAACATCTGTTGGTCGATGTTCTTACAGGTGGGGTGTCATCCATTAACAGACCCAGCTGGCATAGATTATTGCCTGTGCTGGAATAAGTCACATTTTAATCTTAATTCAATTTGTAAGATATCAGGGAATGATGTATAGTTTCTTACTTGGTGCTAAAATAAGTTTTGAATTTTCCACTTAGATAACTCAATAATAGTGCATGTGTTCTTTTCTTTTATATTAATCTTATTTTATCCATTAGTGTGCAAACATTTTCTAACACTCTGTATTTAGAAGGATGTTATTTTGTGTTTTATAAAAAGTTACTTTTAACCAGATTTATTAAATGTTTAATATATTTTATATGAGTGTGAATTCAGTTTCCTAATCCATAATCTGTTATCTTTATAGGTGATTCTAATTATGCTCATATTTTTTCACTTCTTCCTAGTATTCAGTATAGTTTTTATTTATCATGGGAAAAATAGTTTTAGGTGAAATTAAGGCATTGACTACCCATAGTACTTACTAGATTTGTGTCAACTCATTTTTTGAGTTAAATCAAGCAAATAAGTTTAATATATAAAGTGAATAATTGCCATTTCTCTTGTGGCGTTGTTATCTCATTTGAACCTAATAGCATCCCTAATAGGTAGGTATTCTATGGATTAATGCTTTTGTTTACAGATGAGAGGCTTGAGGTTTAGAGAGGTGAAGCAGCTTGTCCATGATCATATCACTAGTAAGTGTATGAAATGGAATTTGACCCTGTACTTTTCTGACCCCAAGTCTGGTACTCAGTGATCTAGGACTAACATTTGCAAATCAATATCTGTGCTCTACTTAGCATAGGTTTGTGATCTGTGAACATACCCACCCTGAGCAGTCACAAATGATGCTGATTTCCAACCCTTCTGTGTATTAGTAGATAACATTATGAATTGTTATGAACAAAAAATTCACTACCTTGTTCTGAGAATTGACTTCTCCATATTTAGCTGGTCTGGCCATAGAGAATAACTTGTCAGCATCCTGGAAGCAAATCTACCATGGTAGGAACTTTCAGAGCTTGTGTTAAACTAGCTGACAGACCTTTGAGAATCCAGAGTCACTGTCATGCCTTGAGGAATCTTTGAATTTGTGTTCCATTAAGCAAGGAAGCACATCTATGGCTATTCTTTTTGTTTTCAGAATATTTTCAACTATTGAACCTGACCTAAATATTTGCCAAATAATATTTGAAACAAAATGTGTTACCCATAAAACCCATTCCTTTAGATTAAGGTGAGAGACTTTGTTTTAGTTAAAATAGATCTAATATAGTATACATTGAAAAAAACACTATTTTGCTGAAAAATGTTTCAACATATTAAGTATATATTACATAAAATTAAATTCTCTTGGCAATAAAAATATTTTTCATATTTTTTCATTTTCTTTAGAATGTTACAGTAGATTGTAAAATAACATCATCCTCAGCTGGAGATAAACATTTTGAGAAAAGTCCCACTAAAACCAGGCACCCGCGGAAAATTGACTTAAGAGCTCGGTATTGGGCATTCCTTTTTGACAATCTTCGACGAGCAGTAGATGAAATCTATGTTACTTGTGAATCAGATCAGAGTGTGGTGGAATGTAAGGTAAGGTTCATTATGAAGTTCAATGCTTCATTTTAGGTTGTCTTTACATTATTCTCTTGAATATTTTTGAAATAATATTGTTAAACCATCCCCTGTATCTTATTTTGCCTGTTCACCACTTAAAAAAACAATATTAGCAGTATCTATTAGAAATTATTTGTTCTTTTGGTTTGATGCAAACCAAGTTGGTGGTTTAGTTTTGAATTCTCCCTTCTCATGAAAAGCATATTCATTTCTTGAACTAGCTTGACTTTCTCCATTCAGTGAAAAGTTTTCTAAAAAGCTATAATGACTGTAAGATGCAATGGATTGCAGTCAACTGCCCCTCCTAGTTTTGTTTTGTTTTGAAAAAACTTTAGCTGCATTCTCCATTTCTGCTGTAGGTGGCACTAGTAGGATTCTGTCTGTTTTCACATTCTTTGGTTTCCTGTTTAATGTCTTAATTATACATTGTACCCTTTGGGCTGAGATAGTTATCACTCTTCTAATTCACTCTGCTGGGAGAAAAAGTGAGATTGATAGCCAAGCATAAACAATGTCTGGGTGGGATGTCATTGTAAGGTGTGTTTTCTAATTTTAGATAACCTTAAGTTTGTAGTGGATATTAAACAGAGACCCAAAACATAAAAAATTCAATTGTGACCCTTTTAATAAGTATAAATTATATATTATGTTGTTTTATGGTGAATAAAACTATCATAAAAATTGAGAAAAACCAGAACAGTAGATCTTTACAGAAATATTAGAGACAACTTTTCCTTTTACATTAAACATGAATAAAAGTTCAACAAACTCTGGAAATCATTATGCAGTCTTTGAAATAGGGTCTAAAGTGAACTTGCATCTTATCACAGGAATCTATTTTTCCTTCTAAACCAAGAACCACCAAATTAGGTTTGAAATTAGTGTGTAAATATCAAAAGCAGTTTCAGAATGAACAGTAGCTACAAGTTTCCAAATTGGCGGCTAAATGACCACTTTTTAATGTTTTCAGTATAGAAAATGTTTTATGCTTGAGAAAAATGGTATATTTTGAAGTGGAATCCAATTCTTGACTTGTAGAGGTCTCATCCCCATGATTATAATTGGTTGAACAGCCTACCATGTTGTACTAGCAATACTTCTATCTTGAACTGAAACTACAGCTATAGAGTGAGGTGTGTCCAGAATTAAATTGGTGGAAGAGAGCAAGCTAGATTGCATTTGGGAAGTAGGGCAATATTTTTAAGGACCCTAGCCTTCTCATTGGAACAAAAACTTACCTTTTTTGACATCGGTGTTCTTCTGAGGCTGTGTGGCTACACACTGGAACTATATATTACTTTGGATGAGTATCCACACTTATGAAATAACAGATTCTGTTAACATGTTGAAGAATTGAAATTTGTAATATAATTGATAGCAAATTAGATCCATTTTCATATTGGGAAAGTTGTTTCCTATCTTCTTCTAACCAAACATAGTAAGGCTTCAATGGATACCTTGGAATCCTAGCAGCAGAGAAAGTTTGGGTAATCTGTATGATGACCCAGAGAGAATTCAGCCTAAACATTTCATTTTGGAGATGAGGGAACCCAGTGAAACCCAGTGAAAACATCGACTTGACCAAAAGGTCATATAGCCTGAGCTGCTGAGCTGGGAATTGAACTCAAGTCCCTTGATTCCAAGTTCAGTGGTCTCTTAACTTTTTCACTCTGCCTTGGTGGTGCTAGGGCTAGTCCAGAGTTTCAGATTATTTGTCACCTATCCTTATAGACATCTTCAGTGTATTTCTGACTTTTAGCTCAGTGTCTGGCCCCTAATAGATACTCAGTTAATAAATTCTCGTTAACTGATTAGCTGCTTGACTCCTGATTGGCCTCTTGCCCGCTGAAGTAGGCCAGTCCATAGTGGAGTCCATGAGAGGCTATGGAGCCTAGTGGGTAAAGCCTGGATTGAGGACTGAACTGAAAAAGTCTTGGTGAATCCTGCTTCAGACCCTTATTCGCTGTGTGCCCCTGGGCCAAAGTCTCTGAGGTGACTACATTTCATTATCTCTGAGGAGTGATAAGAATACCTTGCCTTGAGCACTGTAGTCTTGGCTAATTACTTGAACTGGTGAGTTTCACTTTGGTGTTCTAAGCAAGTAGGAAAGTAATATAGCCAGCCCCTTCTTTGTGGAATATGAGGATTCTTTGAGAAATCCTGAACAAAGTAGGAAACAAAGAAGATCCTATTTTCAGGGCTCTGTACAGATAGAGAGTTGACATCACAGAGGTTAAATAATACTTTTAGTGAAAATTAGCCATCTTGATTTTCTTTTGGGAAAATTCTTCCTCCTTTTTTAAAATAAGATCTGTAGAAAAGTCTTTGTTTTCATTGTGTATATATCAGAGGCATTTCCTTTGAAGGAACTCAAACTATTAGCAGTAGGCAGTAAGGAGCCCTCTGTCTTTGGAAAGGGCAACTTTGCTAGCATTTGGCATAGCAAATGAGCTAGTTTATGGAACTGATTAATCAACATGTCTTAAGAACCTACTGTGTTTCAGTCTTTAAAGTTCCATAGAAATGCCAGTTGTCATTGTTTGTAAACAAGGCCTGAGGATAATGTTCAGATAATCAGCCTATAAGAATTCTTTCTTTCCTTCCTCTACCATGTGTTTTTCCTCTCACCAAGTCAAAGGGTCATTCACATGTACCCTCTTAGGACTTTTTTCTCCCTTAAATGCTACTCTTAGTGTTCATTTGAAAATTTATTTTTATTTTGTCTTAAGATCATTTTTTCAATTAAAAACATTTTTTCCCTTTTACTCTCTTTCCCTAATTCATTCACCTCCCCACCAAGGAAACAAAATGAAAACACTTGTTAACTACTATATATAATTAAGCAAAGTCTACACCCTCATTGACCATATCCAGAAATGTTATGCTTTAGTTGTTGTGAATTCTTATTCTCTCAGTCATGGCGTGGGTGATGTGCCTCTTTATTCCTCTGCTATCAGGATTGCCCATTGCTTTGGTAAAGTTCTCACATCTTTGCAAATTGTTTTTCTTCATCATGTTGTTATGATATAAATGATTATCTTGGTTCTGGTTTCTTCACTGTATAGTCAGTCAGTCAATAAGCATTTTATTTAGTATTTATTTTGTGCCAGGCCCTGGGCTAAGTTCTGTAGCACAAACAGACCAAACTCTCCACCTGTCAAGAGATCACATTCTAATGTTGAGACAACACATAAATAGCTATATACATGCCTAAATGGTAAGTTCTGGGGGAAACAATGGGAAAATTTAGGTTGGGAAGAAGGTCCTTTCACGGAAAGTGAGAAATGAACTGAGGCTTGAGGGAAGCCAGGAGGTGTAATTGTGGTGTAGGGGCAGCCAGTAAAAAGTCTCAGATGGTATAGGAAGCTGGATAGTCTAGAATAAGGAATACCAAAAATGGAAACAGATGAAAATGAAAGCATATTAGAAACAAAAGGAACTCAGAGCTGAAGGTCTTTAAAAGACTCAGAGGATTTTTTGATTAATCCGGGAGGTAGTGAGAAGCACTGGAGCTTACTGATTCAGGGGAGTGGTGTTGTCAGACCAGCACTTGAGGTGCAGCTGGGAGGGACTGGAGATAGAGGGGTCCACCAGAAATGTGAAGCAATAGTGCAGGATTGAGGTGCTGAGGGCCTGCACTAGGGTGGTGGGTTTTGTGAGTGGAGAGAAGATGGACATAGGAGAGGTGGTGAAGTAGAAATGATGAGGCTTAGCAATAGGTAGAGTGAGTGTATGTGAAGGTCCAGGCCTGGGGGACTGTGAGGATGGGGATGCTCTTGATAATAACAGCAATGATGGCAAGAGGGGAGAACTTGAGAGGGGTTATAATAAATTCACTTTTAGACATGTTGAGGATGTGGATGGTTGGACATCTAGCTTAATATGTCTTATAGGCAATTGATGATATGAGCTCAGAGGTCAGGAGAGATGCTGATTAAACAGATCACCAAGGGAGATACTGTGGACAGAGAAGAGAAGAGAAGAGAAGAGAAGAGAAGAGAAGAGAAGAGAAGAGAAGAGAAGAGAAGAGAAGAGAAGAGAAGAGGACTCATGACTACACTTTGAGGGACACCCACAGGTAGTAGGTGTCATATGGAGGGAGATGAACAAAGGATACTAAAAAGGAGCAGTCAGGTAGAAGGAGAACCAGGAGACAGTAGCAAACAGTAAGAAGAGGGAGATTCAGAGCAGCAGAGGACAATTTGTTAGTTCAGTTCATGTATATCTTCTAAGTTTTCCCTGAAATTGTCTGTTTTGTTATTTCTTATGGCCTAAGAATATTCTGTGGTATTTGTGTACCATTTTTTTGTCCACTTCCCCTAACTTACAGTTATTTGATAGCCCAAAAGAGTGCTTAGGTTAGTTACTCTGTTACGATTTTGCACAGTTTTAGTGACTTATTTTTGGGGGGAGCGGGGCATTGTTCCAAATTGTTTCCCAGAATGCTAGACCAGTTACCTGTTTTTCTGAAACCCCTCTGACAGTTGTAATTTCACTTTTTTGTTAGCTTCACCATTTTATTGGATGTGAGATAGTTGCTTTAATTTGGGTTTTCTGATTTTTGTGATTTGGAACGTTTTGGTTTAAATTTCTTCCCTTGAGAATTGATCATTCATATACTTTGACCATTTATCATTGGAAAATGACTTGGATTTTTATAAGTTTGAATTTTTTTCTTAGATATTTTGGTGGTGAGAACTTTTTCAGAAAATTTTTCTGCAAAGATATTTTCCCCTGAATACATTTTTCCCTTCATCTTAGCTGCTTTGCCATTATTTGTGTAAAAAAATTTTTTTTTTAGTTTTATTTAGTCAAAATGGCCTGTTTTATTTTTTTGGAAATCCTTGATATCTCTTGTTTGATCGTAAATTCTTAGAATCTCAAAATCCAATGTATTTATCCAATCCAATCATATGTAAATCATGTTTCCATTGGTATATCTTAGAGCTTGTTTTAGTGTATAGTTTGAAGTCTAAATCTAATTTCTGCCAAACTGCTTTACAGTCTTCCCAGCAGACTTTGTCAAATGATAAGTCCTTTGCTCAGTTTTTGAATACTAAGTTACCAGATTTGTTTGCTTTTGCATATTATGTACCTGTTTTATTCCCCTAATTGTCATTCTCTTTCTTAACCAGTGCCAAAATGTTTTAATAATTATTACTTTGTATTGTGGTTCAAAATTTGGTACTTAACCACTTTTTTCATTATCTTTGAGGTTTTTGACCTATTGTTTCTGAAGTGAATTGTGTTGTAATTTTATAAAATAATTGTTAGGCAGTTTGATTGGTCTGTGGAGTAAGTAAAGTCATTTAGGTATTATTGTTATTTTTATGATATTAGTTGGACTTCCCGTGAACAATTAGTGTTTCTCAAAATACTTGGGTCTGTGTTTATTTTTGCAAAGAGTATTTGTAGTCGTATTGTTCCTTTGTGTTGTGGAAGGTAGACAACTGAGTGCTTGAAAGTCTTCTGTTTCATTAAAGATCCATTTCTTCCCCCATCTCCATGATTATATAGTTCCTGTTCTAACTTGTCACCACATGGTGCAAAATCACACAGTAATAACCATAGGGCTTATGGGGAAAATGGAATTAGGACATCAGACTCAAAAACTTCATTGGTGATTACGCCAAAGATGAAAACCGAATAAAAATGTTTAGCCCAGTTTGATACCTGTTAAATTGTTAAGAAATACATAAAAAACTATAATAAATAGTTAGGGCTTCCTCCATTTTAGCCTTCTGCTCTGCTTGCACCCTGGTTCCCATGGTCTGGGAAGGTGAGGGGTATATTGGAAGTGAGTGGATGGGGAATGAGGTTACTGAAAGAGTGTATGGAGGGAGAAGAGAAGAGGGCCTAGGACCAAATCTTACAGTGGACTGCATGCCCATAATTATGGGATGTGTGATGGACAGTGAGCCAGCAGATGAGAAGGAGCAGTCAGGCAGATAAGAGGAGAACCAGGAGAAAAGAGAATTAAAAAGCCAAGTGTCCAGGAGAAGAGAGTGCCAGCAGTGTCCATTGTGGCAGAGAGAACTGAGAAATGTGCATCAGATTTGTCAGTTCATTAATAACTTGGGAAGAAAGCAGGTTCATTTGAATGGTGTGACTTAGAAATCAGATTACAAAAGACTGGGGAGTAAATGAGAGGAGAAGAAATGTTTGTATTTGCATTTATTCTCTAGCTATTCATTCCTGTTTTTACAAAGATAGGTTTTAATAAAGTATTTGGCAGTCGGTCAAAGATGGTGAGCTGCAAGTTGGACCATAGGATGCTTGGGTACATTCAGAATTAATAGAAAGTTGCTTCTGGCTTCTAGCTTGAATAGACTCAAGAAATACTCACTAAAGATTCAGTGTTGGCATGTTAGGAAGTCCCTAGGGGTCTGTGTTTAGAGCATTTTATTTTATTTATTTATTTTAAACCCTTACCTTCCTCTTGGAATCAATACTGTGTATTGGTTCCAAGGCAAAAGTCTAGCTATTCATTCTATACATACTCAGCATCCATGCTTGTTGACTCCTCCCTGAGTAGAGCTTGTTCTATATTTTCTATTTTTATTCTCAGTGATCAGTCTTCTTTCCTGGAGCTTCATCTAAGTTGCACCCTCTACAGGGAAGTATCACCCCAAGTCTGTTCTAGGCTCTCTTCTTTTCTTCCTCTCTACCAGTGGTGGCAATTCTATGTCATGGTTGCCAAAGATGGCGTGAAGAGCACTCTGTGAGTTCCCTGCCTCCACCCTGGAGCTCATTACTAGAAAGGCAGAGCTGCTCCCCTCCCCCTCTCTGCTGTACCTGACAACATTTTTCACATGACCTGCCCCTCTATCCAGCAGCCAATGGGAGCACACAAAAGGGGAAGGTAGATGGCTCACAGGAGGCAGAGCTGGAGGGGAGTACAGTTTTCAGGCCACTCCCCTCCCCCTCCCTACACTCACTGAGGACATTCCTCACTTTACCCACCCCTATGCCCAGCAGCCCATTGGGAGTGCTTCCTCCCTCCCCTGGGTGGGGTAAGGGGAGTAGGACCCACCAGCACTCATTGGGGTTGGGGCATGGCACTTGGTCTCTGGGGGGGGGTTAGGTGGGGGCACCTCTAAAAGGTTCACCATCCCTGCTCTATACCCTTTCCCTTAGTGATCTCATCAACTCTCCTGCTGTCTGTGCTAATACTCAGATCTGCTTGTCCATCTTTAAAGTCTCTACTCTCCTCCAAACTTGCGTCTCCAACTGCTTATTGGATATTCTAAATGGATGTCCCATAGACATCTTAAACTTAGCATTTATAAAACTGAACTTATCTCTGTTCCCAAGTTACCACTCTCCCTTTCCAGACTTTGCTGTTACTGTTGAGAGCACCACCATCCCCTTCCCAGTCACCCAGGCTTACAACTTAAGAATCATTTTTCAATCCCTCATTCTCTTTCACCTCTTATATTCAGTATATTGCCAAGTCCTGTCTGTTTTACCTTCATGATCCCTCTTATATATACCCCTTCTCTCCTTTGACACTGTCATCACCCTGGTGCAGATCCTCATCACCTTATTCTTGAACTATTGCAGTAACCTGCTTGTGGATCTGCCTGCCTCAAACTCTCCCCTCTCTAGTTCAGCTTCTATTCAGCTACCACATCAATCTTCCCAAAGCACAGATCTGACTGTCATCCCTCTGGTCCTCTCTCCAGCTCTTCTGGCCTTTTTTACACCTTACTCTATCTCTGTGCTATCTTGGGTCACTGGCCTTCTTGCTGATTCTTGAATAAGACACTCCCATCTCTTAGTTCTGGCCATTTTCTCCTACCTGGAATGCTCTTCTCCTCCTCCTCCTCCTCCTTGTTTCCCTGGATTCCTTCAAGGCGGAGATGAAATCCTATCTTCTAATCCCTTTCCCCATCAAGCATTGATATTTGTGTCTTTACTTAGCTCAAACAAAATATGCAGCATGACTCAGTTTAATAAACAAACATATCTTCCATAGACTAAACAAATGTCTTTCCTTATATATGTATTGGTATTTTTCAGATGTATTTAGAAACTATTAATAATATTAAAATTCACTAAAAAATGTTAGTGAATTATTAGTAGCTTTTTTTTGCTCTATATTTCCCCAATCAATAGTATTGATATATTGCCACTATCACATGAGGGTCCATAAAGACTTTTTATATTTAAAAAAGGGTCTGCATAGTTGACCAAGTGGGGAACCACTCTTGTTTATGTTATTTGGTTCTTGTTAAAAATCCTAACGTCTCAGGAGTGTCCATAGTGGACACTTCTTTAGTTATGACAGACCTTCCATTTTAAAAGTAACTTTTAGCTGGGAAAAAAATCTAATCAGGCCAAATTGTAAGGGATTTTTAAGGAACAAATTAGAATATAGAATAACAGTAGTCATTGCATTAAGATGTTTCCCTTAACAAACGAAAAGTTATTCAGATGACCCACTGGTGTGTATTTTGAAGACATTTACTCTAGTGCAAGTAGATGGTATTCTATAGCTGCTTTTAACTTATAAGCTGTGAAAAATGGTGAAAAATCTTAGTGCCTAGAACATAGTAGGCGCTTATTGGTTTGACTTTGACCTGACCTTCCTATTTAGACACTTACATCAAAATGGATAGAAGAGACTCTTCAGAGCAGTGGCTTAAAATAGAAAGCATCTGTGGTGGATTTATTATTAGGAAAAGTACATAGTGGACATTTTCTTTCCAAGTGGGCCGGGTTGTTCTGAAAAAAAAATAGCAACACTGAAAACTTACCTAGGGTCTTGGAGAGCTCTCACTCATACACAGATTTTCTTTTGTTGGAGCTTTGCTTGCTACCTGATAAAAGTCTCCATTGCTTCAGCACCATCAAGTATATTCTAGTACACGAACTACTATAGGTAAACCAGGGAGCTCTATGGATGTCCTGGGCCCCAGGGCCTAGGCACCAGTATTGTGTGTCAGGAGGACAAAGGGATGGCGCCAACCAGCCTGCTGTATGCGCCAGTAACTAGAATGAATTACAAACCAATCGAATCCGTTGCAGCCAATTGGTAAACTAATTGGTAATTTTAGCTGTACATCTATATGTCGTTATCTGGATGCCTGTAATGTTGCTTTCAGAGCTACTTTTGTTCAGCTTCATCCTGCTTGACAAAATGGCCTTCATAGCTTTAGGGAGAAAGATGTGCATCAGTGAGTATGGGGCCGCTCCAGCTGCTTGTCTTGTTTGTATTCCCCTGTTCGTAAAACATGACTCGGATTACAGCTGCGTGGTAGTGCTCTGATCCCTTCTGATAATGTTGAGCTAAACATTCCTTAAAATAGGTTGTTTAAGCCATCAAATATACTTTCTGTGGGCCAACTGTAGTATCAGAAATTCAGCTGCTTATATTGTACATTTTTAATTTTCTAGGAACAAAAAAGTGAAATCAGTAGCAAACTTTCTTGATAATTTATTCTGAGTGCAATCTTTCTGATCTCCAATGTTAGTGATTTAAGTTGCATGAACTTAAAGAATTAAAATTGTATTTGTAGAATTGAAAGTAGTTTGTTAAAACACTTCATTTATTCTTTTCTTGATTGTACTAGACTTATTTCTAGTGAATTGGCACCAACAATTGCCTTTGATAGGAAGAAAACAGTACTTCTTTGTTCAGAGAATTTTTTTAAGAGAAGTATACCTTTTAAATATGAAATAATGGTGTTGATAAGCATCATTGTTGAAAATTGTGGTATTACCATCCTTGAATCTGTTCTTTCCAAGATTGGGTGCTATGTGTAAATTGATATAAAATCATAATGAAAATTCCGTGCTACTGGGAAGATAACTGAAAACTGTTTCAGGAAGTTGGTTTTTGAACCAATGACAGTAATCTGTATAACTACTTGACATTTTCTATTGGGAAATTAGAAAATGAGCCTTTTCCAATATAGTGAAAATGATGTGTATGACTTTTATCGTGAGTAAATCCCAAAGACCTACAACATATTGTGTCCTTAAATTTCAACTGTAGCCATTATCTTTGTGCCCAATCATCCAGCTACCCCTTTATGTACAGGAATGGATACTTTAGTTGAAGGTCTTGTTATCATTTCTTCTCCAAAACTCTCTTTGCCACCCATATATTTATGAATTGGGGCCAAGGCATAATTGCTGCCAGATGAACATTACATGGTGTCACACTAATGTAATTTCAGATTATCTAAAGAAGAGAATTAGAAGTAAAATAATAGTAATTATGACAAATGTGTGCAGTAGAGCACAGTGATCTTGTCTTCTTAGTTCCATAAGCTGATTTAAAAAGAATTCCCCACCATAGACATTCATTTCAAATTTCTTCTATCTTTGGAAACTCATTCATGATAGGAAGGCTATATTTTAAAGCATAGACTCAAGGAACCCCAGAATTGTAAGGGACTTAGAAACCCTCTCTCCTGGACATTTCCTCTCTAGTTGTGATGCAGTGGGGCAGAGGGAGGGTACTTGGCAACAACATATTGGGCCCCATGCATAGGGACACCAAGCTCTGTTTCCTAGGTCTTAACCAATAGCTTATTGGATTATTCATTCCTGTATGGGTATTTTAACTAATCTTTTTTTTTTCTGCTTCCTCTTAGAGATTTGTAAGATCTACCTATATTCTGTCCTATTGTAGTATAGTAGAAAGAGCTTTTGAATTATAGAAAACAAAAGTAAAAAATATGCTCTTGCCTTTTCTCTGTTTTACTAAAGGAAGCAAGAGCTTCCTGAAAAAAATACGTAGCAATACCATTTATATTCATTTAACTCTGTAATGTTTTTGGAGACTAGCCCTAAGACAATTTGTAGAGACACCACGCTCTTTGTCTGATTTTCTAACAGTTGCATCATTTTTAATAGCTGTTAGTAAATCTTAAAACAATTATATTTCAGTGATTATCTTCTCAGACTAGTAATAGTTTGAGAACTCGATAGCTAAAAGTGCTCAAATGATTTTCCTATTTAGTTGATAATCAGTTTAAAAGCTACTGCTAATACTCAAGTATAACATTTGGAAAGGATCCTGGCCTGGTAATCAGATGTTACAAATTCTAGACCTGGGTCTGCCACTTGGTCTCCAGAGTGTGGACAAGTCATTTAAACTACACGAATCTGAGTTTGCCCATTTGTTAAGTGAATATGGTAATATTTGCATTGCTTTTTTCTCCTGTGGTGTCAAAGACTCACTCTAGACTCTGTGTCCATTGACATACTCCTTTCTTCCTTTTGCTCTTTTCCCATTCAGAGACCACAGGGGCTTCAGAGCTGGGCCATTTTGGTGACCCACATCTGCCTGGCTTTTCTTTATTTTACTGACCAGTTACATAGTCTAGGGAGATCCCTTGCATGCTCATTCTTCCCACACTACCAAATCTTCTGGGGCCCTTACCTAAATATACTTACAATTTTCTGGGAGTACCAGTCAGCCAAACTAAGTCATAGCTTGCACACATTCAGGCCATTCTCTAAGGATACTTTCCAGTCAAAGCCTCTACCTGTGTATAAAAGGGCATGCTGAAAGCTTTAGTAAGAGGAAGGAGGGAATGATGGTCACCAGAACTCCCAGGTTGATAGGTGTTGTCACACAGGATGTCTATGGCAGAGTAAAGACTGTAAACCTCAAATTTCCTTAGACTTATAATTGTTGAAAATTTCACCATTGGGATATTTCATACTTGGAAAATTTCTTACTGATAGTCTATTGGAATGGGAACTCCATTGGCATGGGAGGTTCCTTCTCTTCCCTTCTTAAGATTACTTTAGGACAGAAACCCTTTGCTGAACAATGGAAAGGACTTTGACCTATGCTTAAGCATAGAACAGGAATTTCTTTGAGTCTTGATTGATTTAGAATTGATACAATGGAGATACTTGGAATCAATCTCCACCCTATTCAGTCCTAATAGGATTGAGTAAGGGCTGCAGCCTAGATCAAAATTTAATTATTCCAATCTCTACCATACTCAAGTTAACAGGATTTAGAAAGGGCTGTAGCAAAGGAGTATAGATTTAATCATTTGAAAAATATGACCTTCAAAAGACATGTGCAAAAGCCAGAAACCTCTGGGCGGTCCTGGGTTAAGGGAGAGCCTCCATTGACAGGGAAATTGATGAAGAGTGATTGGTAGATGTGAGGAATGAGGGGAGGCAACTTGGATGGTGTCCTTAAAGATAGGAGGGTCTGGAGACTGGGGAGGTGGTGGATTGAGTTTTTGGTCGGTGTGGTTCCTGGGCTCTGAGGAAGCTTGCTCTGAAGGAAGCTGAAGGTGGGGGCCTCTGAGACTGTTTCTCCATTTTGGACACGTGAGTGAAAGGGACTGATCTCTTTTCTTTGCCCCAGCTATCTAAGGGCTTGGGCCTTTTGGCCCAGCCTAAACAGAAGGGGTATTTAAGCCCTATTCCCTTCTCTCCCCTTTCTCTCTCTATATATATCTCTAATTCCTTTCTTGCTCCTATTGTAATTAAACTCCAAAAAAAGGCTGACGGCTGACTTGAGTTTTTCATTTAGGAATTACATAGCTGATTCCTTGGCGACCTTAAATTAATATATATCAGTCTTTTAAAGTGATTCCCTTGTAACAAGACTCAATCCAGTTTCCTTGACTGTTGGCTTCTTTTCAGTACGAATGGAGAAACCAAGAGTCCCATAGAGATGATATACTCTACCCAGAGTCTGATACCTAATGGAAAGGCAGAGAGACCAAGGAGAAAAGCTTCTGGATATTCATTTATATAGGACTTTCTGGTTACAAAGTGATTTATATCATGTATCTCATTTTAGACTCGCAATAAGCCTAGATTGAAATCTGAATGGAGAACACCTCTGCTCCCAAGAGAAGAGTTCTCTCCCTGGTCTAATGAAATTCTAAATTTTCTCTCCTACCCTCTACTGCCTCCTACTCATTGAGAAGGCAAGAAATATGATACCCATTATTTATATGCAGTCCCACATTCGCCAATTTACATATCATTGTTAATTGAGATTTTAATTTTGGAATATAGCTGGCAGTTTTGTTCATTAACTAAGCTAATTAGTTCTTCAGAATTATGCTTTCTGAAGTGGATAACACTTAAATGGACTTTTATGCTATTTTAAATAGGCATAAATGACTCCCTCATTCATTTCATGGAGTTATATTTTTAAAATGGTTAAATAATAATTGGACCTATGACAGTGCTTTCATTAAATGAGCCAAAATTTTAGAAGGATCTTCCTTAATTTTACTTGGACCCAGTAAGCACCTAGGGGGACTTGCCCACAGTCACTTTCTAGGTAGTAGACTTTGCCCTCATTCTTTGAGCTTGAATGACTGTTTTGAAAGGTATTAAGAAAGAACAGCACCAATACCACATGTTCTCTAAGCTGTTCTTCTCAGTACCTCCAATCTTTTATGACTGATAAAAAGACAAAAGCTTAAAGGGTATGTTAATTCCCTGCATGAAGAGATAATGCAAAAACATGGTTTAGGAACACATTTGGATCTTCCTTGGATTTTTATTCATCTCAAAGTACAATGTAATTAGAAACATTATATGCCCCAAACAGGAGGTGCTGATGATGCTGGACAATTATGTAAGAGATTTCAAAGCCCTAATTGACTGGATACAACTTCAAGAAAAACTAGAGAAGGCAGATGCTCAAAGCAGGTAATGATATTTTGGCTATACAGTTATCCTTTTATTCTGATTAAGAGGGTAAAGGTTGGGAGCTGGACCTGACCCCCTGTTTTTCTGAGATGGCACATTAGAATCTAAGACATGGGTCACTGAGCATTTTGAAGACTTTCATTCTCATTTAGCACCCTTTGGCATTTCTAGGTATTCTGGGAAACTTTGAATACAGTGTAGTTTAGTCCAGACTGATGCCAAGGCAACAGTCTTCAGTATCATGGTCTTTTTTATTTATTTGGCAGATGGAACATGCTGCTAATTGTGAAAATGAGAGTGGGATAGTAGTGACTTGTAAAAAGCCAAGCCTTGATACTAAGGCGAGCCCTACTGATTTGAATCAGATCAGGGTTGGGGGCATGGTATTGTCTTGATTACTCTGTTCCTAATCGTGGGCTGTAATAGGGTCCACTGAAGTAATATGTAATACACATTGCACATCAGAAAATGATCTAAAAATGCTGGCTTACAGCAATTAGTAGTAGTAGTGGTCTTGCTTACAATATGAGACTGGACATCTTTGCTACTTCTCCCTGGCATTCTGGTAAATTTCCTGTTGAGTAGTACTTGGAGCCAGTTGAGTTATGGACATATTTTAACCTACAAAAATTCAACTAATCTCTTACATGTTCATTTTTGATATATTAATAAGTTTATCTTGAATTGCAGGCCCACTTCATTGGCATGGGAAGTAAAGAAAATGTCCCCAGGACGTCATGTAATTCCCAGCCCATCAACAGATAGAATCAATGTGACATCAAATGCTCGAAGAAGCTTAAATTTTGGGTAAGATGCAAAGAACCTTTCAAGAAAAAATACTCCTATTGCTAGTATTTAGGAATACTTTTCTTCATGTCATGAAGTGGTTCAGACCTAGATTGTTAATCCATATTTCTGTTACCATGTTGCTGATTGCTCCTACTCAAGGATATATATGACAGATAAGAGAGACTTTAAATTAAATGATAATTTTCTGTTTAGCAGATTCTTTAGTATATGTAGAAAGAAGCTCAAGAAAACTGGACATTGAAAGTTTAGGAGTATTTAGTTCTGAGAAAATGAGTTCTGACTGAATTTAGAAATTTTGGCAAAGTTCAGTTATCAATATGTGTGAAAGCAAAGGTCAGGGCTATATTCATAGACTTAGAGTTGGAAAGAACTTTAGAAGAGTCTATCCAACCTAACCCTCTTGTTTCACAGATGATGAAGGTTGACCATTGCCAAGGTCATATAGTTAGGAAATGGAAGATCCATATTCAAACCCTGCCATCCCAATTTCAATCCAGAGCTCTTTTTTCACTGCTTCATTCTACCTCCTTTAATGAAATCAGATCATTATTTTGCATTATCCAACTGTAATCTTGGGCAAGTTCTGGGTCTCTATTCCTTCATATATAAAATGAGAAGGTTGAACTGAATGACCTTTTAGCACTGATATTCCATGATTCTATACTGACATATTTTTTTAAAAAATCTCCTATGAAACAATGTCAGTTCATCTTATGGGAAATGTGATGATATATTCCTGAGCAAACTATCTCCAAGGAAGAAAATCAATAGATTTCATTTTTGATAGATTTTGACAATATTTATGTTTTTATGTCACCTTCATCCTTCCTTTTTCCCTTTTCCCTAGAAATATTCCTTATAATAAAATTTTTTTAAAAAGAGGAATAAAAAAATTTTTTTTTAGCAAAACCATCTACCCATCAGAAAAAAAAATTGATGTCATATGCTGTGTTGCACACTCTCAGACCCTTACTCTGAAATGGCATTAGATGGAGGGGATTTCTCACCCTGTTTTTTTGGGACTGATCTTGTTATTCATGATTTCACATTAGGTTTTTGTTTTTTAAACTCTTACTTTCTTTCCTAGAATCAATACTATGCATTGATTCCAAGGTAGAAGAGCAGTAAGGGCTAGGCAATGGGGGTTAAGTAACTTGCTCAGGGTCACAAACTAGGCCAGATTGAAACCCAGGGCTTCCCATCTCCAGGCCTGGATCTCTATCTACTGATCCGCCTAGCTGCCCCCATGTTAAATTTTCTTGATTTTGTAGTAGTACTTTCCATTACATTTTTGCATTTATTAGGTATCTTGTTTCTTTGTCTCCACTTATTTTACTCTACTTCAGCTGCCTTGTTTTCTTACAATGGAGTAGTAATGTTTGATTATATTTGTTCCCCGTTCACTAGTCTATAGACATCTACTTTGTTTTCAGTTTATTTGCTACCACAGAAAGTATTATGTGTGTGGTCAGAATGACCTTTTTGGGGAATGTGCCAGAAGCAGAATCTCTGAATCACTTTATTGGCATAATTCTAACTTGTTTTTGAGAATGATCATACTGGTTCCCCCCTCCACCAGCAATGTGGAGCTTCCCTTGGCATAACCTTCCCTGTATTTACTTTTTTGCCTTTTGTTTTCTTTGCCAGTTTGCTGGGTGTGGAATATATTTAATTTTCAATGATCTCAGGTCTCTTCCTTCCTTTAGTTTCTCACTGCCTCCATCCTGGTTCAGGTTCCTCTCACTCATCAGGTTATCCTAAGAGCTTCTGCACTGTTCTTTGTGCTTCTGGCCTTTCCTCCTTTGGCCCATTGTTCACTCACTTGCCAAAACACATTCTGAATGCCCAGCTCTAAGTGTTTCCGTCACCCTGTTATGACTTTCTCATTAGCCTTTTTGTGCTCTCCTGTTACAGCCAAACTGTTAACAGGTTCATCCTACCCTTCTTTGCCTTTGTGTCAGTAGTCTTTGCCCTTGATCTGGAATTTCTTTGTCTTTATCTTCTCTTCATTCATTCAGTGCAATCTGTGTGCTTGTCCAAACTGTGGCCTCTGGGTGACTACCTGCCATGTGCTGGGCCCTGGAAATGCAAAGAGGAAAATGAAGCAGTTCCAGGCCTCAAGGAACTTACATTCTGTTGGCAAGAAACAACATTCTCAGATAGGTAGATGTCAAATAGAGGCAAAATAATTAGAAAGTAATATTGGGGGCTACTCCTAGTGGGGGATCAGGAATGGCCTGTCTTTTTATGCCAAGTCTTGAAGGAAGCTGGAAGCCCAAGGGATGGAGGCAAGGACAGAGCATCCTAGGCCTAAGAGGAGGGGAGGGGAGGATTCTCCTGCTGAATACAGCAAATGACCACCTGCCTAGCTATGCTGTCCCCTCTTCCCAGGAGCCATGTCTTTGTTCCTGGCTTAAAGCAATCTGTGCCTCCTTTTATTTTCCTAAAGCACCTTGTCTGGCTGTCTTCTGGGCTCCTATCCCATTCTAGTTTGTATTAAGAGTTCATTTGCATACACTTTTTGTCTCTGCTGAAGATTACAAGCTTCTTGAGGGAAAAAAACCCAATGTCTAGCACTTAACTGTTGTCATTTATATGTGATTACACGTACCTGGCACATACACAGCTATCTTAGCCTGACAAACCTCTATTTGTTAAAAACTATCAAAATTTATTCCTTCCATAAACATTTATTAAATCTGGTGTAAGAGACTTATGCTCTGCAGTCCCAGGGCCCAAGAGTGCTCTGCCTGTGACTCCCCCCAGGGTGGAGGTGATCCGGGTTTGGACAGGGAGTGCACTTTGAGCAGGGTCAGGGGAAGCAGCATGAAGTTGCCTTAATTTTCTCTGCTATCCACACTCTCCACTGTTGCAGAGAGCAGCCTCTCCAGCCCGTCTTTGTCTAAATCCTCCCTAGAGTCTCAGTGCCTTTTATTCTGGTTGCCTCAGCATGAAATGGAGATGAAGATGGTGAGAATGAGGTGACCATCTATGGAGGAGAGGCCTTGGGGCAGCCCTGGGGGGTCTGCAGAATTTCCATTTGTGGGAAGAGTGGGACATCCCAGCTTATTCAGCCCATGTTCTGGGCAGGTCAGTTCACAAGCATTCAGTGCTTCATCACAACAGCTGCCACCTGGTGCCTGTTCTGAAGGTGCTGAAAGTGGAGTAGAAGCAGCATCTGCAGGGTTAGATCTGCCGCTGCACAGTAGCACCACTGGGACAGATGCTGCGCTTCTTCTGTTTTTGTTTGTTTTAATGCTGGGAATAATAGTAGGTCATGCAGGTGTCAGTCTTCAGCCTGGCCTCCTCTCCTGGTCATTCCTATTCTGCACCAGTCATCATTGGTAACCTCCTTCCATCTGTCTGGGCTCGTTGTTCACTTCCTTGGCTCCCTCTAAGGAGGGAGGGGAACCAGCATTTATTTAGCTTATTTGTTATGTGCCAGTCACTGTGCAAACACTTTTACAAATTGAATGCACTGAATGCTCGCAATGGCCAGCCCTTCAAGGTAGGGGCTCTTATTCTTGTTTTAAATATGATGAAACTGAGGCAAGAGTCACAAAGCTAGTAAGTGCCTGAGACCAGATTTGAACTCGTCTTTCTCATTTTAGTCCAGCCCTCTGTTCTGTTGTTCACTTAGCTGCTTCAGCATTGAATGAATGAATCAGGAAAGATTTGTCATGTGTGAAACACCACAAAGCACTGGGTATACAAAGAGAAAAGTCGGATGGTTCCTGCTGCCTAGGAGGGAAGGCTCAAGCTGCCAGCAGATGGAAAGGTCTCATGGACATTAGATCTCAGCAGGCCAGAGTGCTTCTTTAAATGGCATCTCCACTCAGAAAATCAGTCGTTTCTGATTTGTTCCATTTGATAGTACCAAAGACATAGGACCAGGAACTTTTAGTTTGGGGGGCTTCTGTAGTTGGGACTGCAGTGCCTATAGAAGAAGAGCTGCCTTTTCATGTGAAACTGGCTGAAGGTGAGATCGTGGGAGGTAAGGAGCTCTCTGCATGCCCACAACTTTTTCAGAGAAATATTATCACCTTGTCTGAAGAGAAATGGAAAGCTCAGCCATAGGATTATAAAGATGTATCCTTGCATGGAAAATTTTCAGTGAAAATCTAGATCATAGGAACATGGATTGAAAGACAGAAGCTTCCTCAGGTGTCATCTAAGCCCAACTCTCCATTTTACAGATGAGAAGACTTATGCCTAAAGACGCTGCTACTTACCTAATGTCATTCCAGCCCAACCAATCATTCAGGGAGCATCTATTATGAAGCACCTAAAGTGGGATGGTGGAGGGAGTGCTGGGCCTCGAGTCAGGAAACCCTGAGTTCAAATATGGCCTCATTCTGGGCTAGCATTTAGTCTCTGTTGGCTTCAGTTTCCTCAGTTATAAAGTGGAGATAACAACAGTACCATTTTTCAGGGTTGTGATGATCAAATGAGATAATATAGATTATAAGATACTTAGCACTCTGCATACCATATAGTTGGTGCTATATAAATGCATATTCCTTCCTTCCTGTTTATTAAACACTTACTGTGTGCTAGTCCTTGGATCTTCTTACTCCATATCCAGCATATTTTCTGGAGCAGCACCCTTCCACTCGAGGCCCCTGTTTGTTTTCATTGCTTGTGGTTTTAGTTCTTGCACACATCATTTTAATAAAGATTTTATAGAGATGAAAAAGCAAGTACCTGGGTCAGCAATTGCTAATGTATTATTTTTAGAGAAAAAAATCAACATTTTATTGATGCTCACTATTTTTTTTAATATCAAAGTCATTTCTGTTTATATTTCCATCCTTCAGATTAACCTTCCCTTTTAGCAAAGAAAAATAGTTAACCAAAACTGTCCCAGTGACCGTTTCTGATAGAGGAGACATGTCTTTCTTTTATTTATTCATTCATTCATTCATTCATTCATTCATTCATTTATTTATTTGCTGATTTATTTATTTGTTTGTTTGTTTATTCATTCATTCATTCATTCATTCATTCATTTATTTGCTGATTTATTTATTTGTTTGTTTGTTTGTTTGTTTATTCATTCATTCATTCATTTATTTATTTTGGTCTGGAAACTTTTATTTATTTAATTAATTAATTTAGAGTAGTTTTCCATGGTTGAAAGGTTCATGTTCTTTCCCTTCCCTTCCCCCATACCCCTCCTGTAGCTGATGTACAATTCTACTGGGTTTTACATGTGAGGAGACAACATTTAAAAAGGAGGTACTTCTCTTTGGGGACAAGTTTAGTCTTAACTACCCAGCCTGAGATACTGGTATTTGATACTCTTCATCTTTCTTTCCTTGTAAAAGTATAGTAAGCTCTTTTATTCTCATCTATTTTCTTTGAATCTTACTCTGAGAAATCTTTCAAATTGATTCTTGGGGGCTTTAAAAGTCTTCTTATTTTCTTCCTCCTCCATCCTAGAACCAGTTCCTTAGCACAGCTGATACTGCAGAGGCAGCCTCATGGTGGCTCCATGGTCCTCACCTGTTGTGTGCCTTTCTGCAGTGCTTTGTTGTCCTTTGAAGGGCGTCTCAGAGCACTCTCGAGGTGATTGGGCTTTGAGGTCTCCTCTTCTCCTCAGCTCTATTTCAGTGTGGTAGGAGTGGATGTTGCTCGGCCTCCACCTTGTGTCCTCAATCAGTGTTGGCTTTGGTGTTGCCTTCATGTCTTCTCACCTGCTTAAGAAGATTATGTGTTTGCTTAGTGATTTATCATCATTAGTATTATTATTGTAGCAACTGTTTTATATTACATGTATGCGGGTGTAATGATTCTTTGTTTGATGGTAGTAACTGACTGTGAGGAAGCTATAACGTGTGGACCTATGAGTGAGGAAAGGTAGGAGTCTAGGTGGAATGACTCCAATAGTACTTTCTTACACTCACTTCTTGGGCTGTGATAACAGAGGGTATAACTTGAGTAATTGAGGATCCCTAGTGGTAAGTTGGTGTTGGTGAGTTGAAGGGAGGTCCCCCCTATTGGATGATGGAGGGGGTACCCCCAAAATACCCAAGCATGAATAGCCTAGGAAGACAAGCCCCCTCCCCCCACTGACTCAGCGGGGGAGGGGTCTTGACCAGTACTTAGTGATGGCTGATCAGTAACCTCAGAGAGTTGCCTCCTTCAGTCTCCTTGAATAAATCTCTTCCTTTCAATCTGACTTCAGTTTAAATTGCTTTAATAAACACAAGATGTCTGGAAGTAGAGGGGAGGTTGGTTTGAGGTAAGCAGTGTCCCTATCTCTGACCCAACAAGGTCCTTCTTTCTGATAGCTTCAGAGCAAATCAGAAATTCTCACCTCCCAACTATCTCTCAAGCTAAATTAAAATACCGAGGGATCAAGGTAAGAGTAAGGCAGGTGCTATAAGGCTGGGAGGGGCCCCAACTCCAAGGCTCTGAGTCTGAGGCTCCCACAGGTCCTAAGAGACCTGAATCTCTCTGTAGATGTTACTAGAGATATCAGGATACTGTAAAACTCTTCTTGAGAAGTCCCAGGGCTATTTCTCTTGAATATCTTTCAGTTGGCTCTTGACTGATCTCTCCAGCAAGGTAAGAAACTTCCTCTCACCTCAAGATCAAATCTCAAAAGTCCCATCCTTCTCTCAGAACTCCCCCAGGTCGATTTTTCTCTCCCATACTCCTCTGCTTTTACTGGTCTTTGTCCGTCAATCACGTCTTCTTCCAATGTTCCATCCTTACCTTTGCATGCTGCTCTTACAGTGAGAAATAGAGATGGAATCAAGGCTACTCCTTTTGTCTGTTTGTTGTTGGGTAGTACTGACCACTTTTTTAAATAGGATGGGTTGAGTTCATGTATTCTTTCTCATAAGTTATCCTCAAGCTATTTTTATCCTGTCTTTAAATTTAGTATATCCTTTGACCTTTTGTGTAGCCATTTGATGTTTTAATCACATACAGATAACTGATTCTTAAAACATGGTTTTTACTATAAACAGCTGTTTCCTACATAATTGGTTTAATTTTTAATCATGTCACTTGATGTTTGCTGTGTTTTTCATCCTTTGACTATTTTTTTAATATTAAAAATTTTTCCATAGTTTTTTGATTCTTATTGTCTCCCTCCTCCCCAAGGTGTTATACTTAAATTAACACTCAACTCCTGCATGTTATTCATTTTTGTAATTCGTTTTTAAAACAAAAACCCCAAATCTTATACCCCTATAAACAAGTGATAAATTATATATTTTCTTCTGGATTTTTACTCTTACAGTTCTTTCTTCTGATGTGGATAGCATTATTTTGCATAGTCCTTCAAGGTTGTCCTGCATCATTGCATTGCTTTTAGAAGCAAAGTCTGCTACATTTGATCATTCCACGGTGTTTTTAGTTACTGTGTACATTCTGCTCATTTCACTCTGCATCAGTTCATGAAGGTCTTTAACTCTCTTTTTGAAGAAAATATTTAGGACATCCCAGCATGAGCATTCTGAGTTGCTGTGGCTGGAGCCATGGTGGTTTTCAGTAGTCTTTGCTTGGCCACATTTTCATTAAAATCATCAAGCATTAAAATATAGGACCTATTTGGAGGAACTTGTCCAGAACTCTTATCTATTTCTGAAGAGTATGATACCATCCTCTTGGGGATTGTTTGTTTGCTTGTATTCATTGTGGCCACCAAAGGGGAAGATGTTCAAGTGCCTCACAAATGACATTTCTTTTTTAAGCTGCAGGAGGAACCTAACATTGCCAACCCTTTTATTTGTTTTTTTGAGAACTGGAGAGCTATTTTTCCATTTAATTGCAATTTCTTACTGTTTTCTGGTTTCACTTTTAACATCAACATAGATGTTGTAAAGTTGCTTCAGTAATGTTTCAGTTCATTGATTGCTGGGCAAAGAAAGACATTTTAAGAATCATTAAAATTGTTTTTGGATTAAATCTGGAAAATGAGGGGATGTCCATCAATTGGGGAATGGCTGAGCAAATTGTGGTATCTGTTGGTGATGGAATACTATTGTACTGTAAGGAATGATGAACTGGAGGGATTCCATGGAGACTGGAACAACCTCCAGGAAGTGATGCAGAGCGAGAGGAACAGAACCAGGAGAACATTGTACACAGAGACTAATACACTGTGGTATAATCGAATGTAATGGACTTCTCCATTAGTAGTGGTGTAATATCCCTGAACAATCTGCAGGGATCTAGGAGAAAAAACACTATGCATAAGCAAAGGATAAACTATGGGAGTGGAAACACCGAGGAAAAGCAACTGCCTGAATACAGCGGTTGAGGGGACATGACAGAGGAGAGACTCTAAACGAAACTCTAATGCAAATATCAACAACATGGAAATGGGTTCGAATCAAGAACACATGTGACACCCAGTGGAATCACGCGTTGGCTATAGGGGGTAGGGGGAGGAGGAAAAGAAAATGATCTTTGTCTTTAATGAATAATGCTTGGAAATGATCAAATAAAATATTATTTTTTAAAAAATTGTTTTTGGATTGTCTAAGAAATGCATGATTTTATCATCTGTCCTCTTATCAGCCATTCACTCAGTATCTTTGCAGAAGAAGAGGAGACTATGTGAGATAAAGAATTCCTTTTGTTTTTTGTTTTTGCTTTATTTCATGAGTCATTGCAACTAAGAAAAAATTTTACCAGTTACTTGGCAGTCAGATTTTGGGTAATAAGCTTTTTGGTATTCAGACTAAGTCTTGGAACAGCTCAAATTCTGTTGACAAACCCTTATTTGAAGTCTCTCTTCTGGAAAATTGACCAGATCTTAGCATATTTGAGGAAGAAGGCTCATTTTTTTTTACCTATTTTGGTGATGGGGTAGGACTTCATTAGTTTAGAATAATCACTTTTCATTAAATGGGAGAGGCAAATAATCATTTTACAGAAAAATCTGCACATTGGTATTATGAATTATCTAGTAAAGTTACATCCATTCATGCCCTGGAGAGCTAACAGTTACTTGGCAGAGCTTTGGACATGTTTATTTATTGGGATGTGGTTCTGGAAGGGTGATGTTCATTGAGTCATCCAGGCAGTCATTTAAGTTCTCATTGTAAAGTAGGAAATTAAGATGGCCTCTCATTCCTAAATTTTACTTGAAAGTATTTAAGGATTACCTTATTCAGAATGAACCTTGATGTTAAGTCCATTCTTCACAAGAGGAGGGAAAGTAGATGTGTTTTGTTTTTATAATTAATATTACTTTCTGACTTCAGTATTGAGCAATTACATTGAAATCAATTGGGAAAATATCATTGGTTCTCAGGCATCACAAATTTATTTATAGTCACTAGAATAGGGGAAAAAAACAAAATAAACAAATACCAGTTTTCTTGACATCTCTGTCACCATTTTAGTTCTCCTTGCTCCTGCCTTAATTTGGACTTGTAATAGTCTCCTAGTCTAGCCATGTCCTTCACCTTTTTTAATGGGTCTTCAAGTTCTTAGTCTTGGAGCCTTGTATCCTCCTTGAAGCAACTTACCATATCTAGTTAGCTGCTAGCTCTTGTCTTCTTCCTGCTGGAGATCTAGTTGCCTTCTCCACCCCTCTTCTACCTCCTGTCCTGGCTATATAACTAAATCATTGCCTCCATTATCCTCTGGATCTATTCACCCTCCCTGGGACTCTACAGCCTTAAACTCTCTTCATATGTTTTGTCTTCCCCCTTTTGAATGTGACCACCCCATGCCACAGATTCTCTCTTCCATTTGTTATTTAAAAAATGACTAGTGAACACCTGGAAAAAAGTAGCCATAGTCCTCAGAAATTAGCTTAGATTACTCAGGAAGGAGACCAGCCTTGACTAATTCTCCTTGTCTCAGGTGTGCCTGCACTTTGTCAGCATGTTTATGCCAGTTGCTCATTGTAGTTCAACAAGTCTTTGGCATAGTGAGTTCCTCCTAGGGGAACAGTCTTTGCCCTCTAAGGAGCTTATGCTCTGTACAGATAAGTAGATACAAAAAATACCCAAAGAAATAGGGCATTATTGGGGGAATTAGGCAGAAAGGCTGTTTAGAGGAAATGGCACTTGAGCAGTATTTTGGAGTGGGGTAGGGATCCCTAGAACTAGAGGTAAGCAGAAATGCATTCTAGAGGTGGTTTCTTTGCCAGAAACAGTTGTGAAGATAGGATTAACTCTTCCCCCAGTCCATTTTTAGCTAATCAAATCAAGAATTCAAAGAACCCCTACTTAATCATTAAGTACCAGAGTTCACAAATCACTTACTAGAGTAAGTGACACCTGCAAAGGTCACTGCCCCCCCCCCCCCAACTCCTCAACCCTCCCAGTGCTAGGCAAATTGGGAGGCTGGGTTGGTTCCTATAAAGTGGGCAGTGACAGGAAGTGATGTGGAGAAAGCTGCTTTAAAAAGGCCAGCCCGAGGATTCAGTCATTCATTCTGTGTAGGTGAGCCGGGTTGGAGGAGGATTCTTTGCTTCCTTGGCTTTGGAGGAGACTCTTTACCTGCATCCTGCGTTGGCCTACTGGATGAGTGTCTGAGATTCCTGCCTCTGCTTTGGAGAAGGCTGCTCTGGCTGAAGACTGAAGGGAGATCAGACTTAGGGAAGCCTCCTGCCTGGGTGCTGAATTGGGCTTCACCTCACAGGAGAAACACTAGGCTTGTTCAGAATCTGTCTCTTTATCTACATTTTCCACTTTTACTCTTTCTACTTCTTTGTAAATAAAAGCTACTAAAAGTCATTTTGACCTAAGCTATAATATTTTAAAATTAGTGACCATAATATAACTTTATAACTCTCTTACTGAGTCAAAACCCCAATTTTAATCCTTACACAGGGAAGTTCAAAGAAGGAGAAGATTTAGGCAGAAAGATTTAGTTTGTATTGTGTTTTAGAAGCTTACAGAGTGCTGAGTTCTCTACAGAGATCTGGGAGTTAGGTCTTTGGGCTGATGCTGTCATCTAGAGATGGTGCAGGAGCATGAGAGACGCTGAGAACAGAGCCCTAGGAGCCCCTACAAAGAGTGGGTGACTTGGTGGGCCTGCTCCAGACTCTGCTTTGAGCTTATTGTCTCTGACACCTTCAGTGTTCTTCCTTTTCATTTGTCTTGTCCTTCTAGATTCTACTCAGATGCCTGCATGAGACCTCCATTGATCCTTAGATGAATTGAGCTCTTCTCATATGCCAAGAATTCTGTGAAGCACCAGAGATAGAAATAGAAAAGTGATTTGGTCTCTTCAAAAGTCCCAGGGCAGGGTGGTTGGAAAGATCTGGAAGTCCTGAGAATTGCTGGTCAGGGCTGAAGACAGAATGCTTAGGTTGTAGAAGCAGATCAGATGGCCATGACAGGGGATGTGTAGGGCCCTGAGACAGGCACCTGGCAAAGCCATGAGGACTTTAGGATCTCCTCTGACTTTGTTTTTGGTTTGTATAGTTTGCATTTACTTATCTGTGTACGTCATTCTGACCACCTCAGTGCCTCAGTTTCCTCATGGGTGGATAGTGGGTGTGACAACATAAACCTCTATGGACCTTTGTAGCTTTAACTCTGTGATCATGTGATCTTGTGATAATTCTGTCAGCAGCAGACTGCTGGTTCTGTTCTGTTTACCATTTTTATCCATTATTTGTATGAAGACATACCCTTTTAGATGCTCCTATTTGGGGATGATGTTGTGTTGATTATATCAAACTTTAGGACTTTGAAAAGCCTCCTTACTAGAATTCATAATTACTCAAAATAGTTTTATCTAACTAAGCATACAAGAAAAACTAAGTGGATGAAGATTATCTACATATTGTCTCAATTATACTCTACAACTCACTAGGCAGCCTTGTCCATTAGTATGTCTTATTTAGTGGAGAGAATGCAAATGCATAATAAGCTAGGTCTGTAATTAAAGGCAGAGGAGGGGTCGAGATTGCATTGATTTTGGGAAAGGGAATCTTTTTTTTTTTTAATGACTCCACACTTCTCCCTGAAACAAAAGCTGCTCTTTTTTGATACCATAGTTTGGCTTTTGAAGTTGTGTAGCTTCAAGTCAGAGAATAATGCAGCCTCTAGAGAGATGAAGTTGGGCATCATTTGAAAGCCATCTGCCGTCTTCTACAAATGAAAAGTTGTACAACAAAAGCAGTTGTTGAGTTAGGTGATGTAGTGGATAGTCAGTGTCATAATCTATTACCATTTTTGCATGGCAGGGCTGCCATTGCATTGAGTAAACCCTCATGAGGAATTTTCAGTAGGATGTAGATGAGTCACATAAGATGACCTGGTTTAGATGGGCTGTGAGCCATATCTTTGGAGGAAATGCCTGCATCGATGGGATCTCATGGCACCAAAATATTGGAATACAAGTACTAGGAGATATTAAGACTTATTTGCATCAGAAAACAGACCTACAAGTCATTGTTGTATATTTCAGAGTGTCAGAATTTAGTTGGATATAAGAAAAACTTCCTTGAAAATAGAGAAGTCTCAAAGGGAATGGTTTGCCCTTATAGGTAGTGGATTATCTTTTGGAAAAGGACTTCATTTGCATGGAAGCTAGATGTCTTCTTGTTGGATCCATTGTAGTGTGAGTACTTGCTCATAGTTGAATTGGACTCAATGACCTCTTAGGAACCCTTGCAAGTCTAAGTCATGATTCCATGACTCCTCTCCCTACAGATTCCAGGAAGCCTCTGTCTCCAGTTCCTAATTATGCAGAATCTCAGCACGGGAGCCTCTCATTGCGCACCTATTTGCTCACAGCATCACAATTAGATGGTCATCCGGTCCCTCTTTAAAACCTCTGAGGTCAGAAGTAGTCCATTTAACTTTTGGACACCTCCCTTATATCAAGCTGAACTTGGCATCTCTGAAGCTTCTATTCCTTGCTCCTTAGTGTTATCCTTTAGGCCCAAACGGAATACATCATATCCTTCTCCTATATGAGAGTGTTCCTAGTGCTTGAAGACAGTTGGTATCTCCTCTCCTTTTACCCCAAGTCTTCTCTTGGCAAAAAGAAAAAATTCTCTCTTCAGCCTGTTCTTATTTGTTATGTTCTTAATGAACTTCCTTCTTATTCTTGTTTCCATTCTCCCAAGACTGTTAACACAAAGGGTGTAATTAAGGGGCATTTTGTCCTTAGTGGGAATTATTAGCACGGCAAGATATAAGAAGGCCTTTTTGCCCCGGGGTGGGTGGAAGAGATGATAGAATCATATACTCTCAAACTAAAATAATCTTCTCAGAGATTCTAGTCCAAATCATACCTGATCAGCAATCTCCTTTACAATGTCCTCAACAAGTGGTTATGAAAATTTGCAGTAATGAGTACTATTCATGACCTCCAGTGGTACTTCATTCCTTTTAGGGGTGGCAGTCCTTATGTGGAACTGAAATCTGCTTTTCTGATATTTCCATCTGTTATTTCTTTGATATGGTGTCTGCCATTCATGTACTTATATTGCACTGAATTATATAATACATCTTTCTTTAACAAAGGAATCCATAACACATTATTCATGTCCCTTCCTCCCAAAAACTCAAGTGGAATTTTCTATAAGTAATAACCAACTAAGAGAATACATAGTATATATTTGATAAATTTCTATGATTTCTATGGGGCAAGCAGAAAAGGTCTGATCTTTTTTTCCTCTTGATAACTCTTTAACTACTTCAAAGCTGTGAACCCATCCTCCTAAGTATTCTGTTTTCTAAACATTTCCCATTTTTTCAGTGGCTCCCATGATGGCATGGTTTCTGGTCTTATGATCATCCTGGTCACCTCTCTGTGAATAATTGCTCCCATTCAGATTGGTTTTTCTGTGAATGAGGGTTCTGACCCTTTGGTACTTCCCACTGCTCCTTGTTATCCTCGTGACATTGAAGGAGTTACTTCACTCTTCTGGGTTTATTTTCCTGTTTATAAATAAACTGAGGGGCCTAGAATAAATGGTATCTCAAGTTCCTTCTAGGTCCACATCTTATGATCTCTCCATCTTTCAAATTCTTGTAGAGATTGGCTCCTATTTCTTTAGTGTATTTACATTTTATTTTACTTTCTAGTTATTTTTATCTCTCATTAAAGTATAACTTTCTCAAGGGCAGAGACTATATGCCTCATTTAACTTTGTTGGATATTTGTATATTTGAGTGAATGAATGAATGAATGCAAAAATAAGCAAACAAAAAACCAATCACAAACATTTATGTTAACTTAACTTGAGGCCTTCACTATACTATAAATTCAGATCTATTGTGGTGTCTGCCACTCATGTACTTATGTTGCACTGAATTATATATAATACATCTTTCTTTAACAAAGGAATCCATAACACATTATTCATGTCTCTTCCTCCCAAAAACTCAAGTGGAATTTTCTGTAAGTAATAACCAACTAAGAGAATACATAGCGTATATTTAATAAAATCCCTCTGATTTTGTTTTTGTAACTTTAAAAATAAGGTTTCTCCTATCTAAATTATAAATATAATTATCATTTCTCTAGGGGTCCATCTGGGCCAATTGCTGCTACTCGTCTGGCTCCAGCAGGTGTAAGTTGGGCTGACAAAGTGAAAGCTAACCATTCAGTGACTGCTGCTCCTGCAAATACAGCACCTGTACAAAGTTGCCCACCTGTGACAGTACAGAAAGCCTCCCGGAGAAATGGCAAGTGATTTTGGATGTTCATTTTGGTACTAAAACACACCTGTCTGCATAGTCACCTGAACTGCAATGATCAAATGGAACTAAAGAAACTTATTTTCAGTATTTTAGAAATGATCAAGTTATTCTAGTTCCAGAGAAGCCATACAAAGCTTTAAGGTGAAGGAAATCTTTTACCAACTCAAAACTTGCTTTCAGATTTTGATTCAGTAAATTAAAAATAAAAGTTAATCAAGTCACAAGGTAACACATACATTTAAATAACAAATCTAGAGGAAAATAATGATATGGTTATTATTTTGGTTTAGTAAAAATATTTTCTTCATATTCTCTTATGTATCTATTTTCTTCATGTCATTAGGATTACTAAGGAAGAGAAATAAATAGAAGTGTCACTTTTCAGAAGAAATAGTTGATTCTGGAAATATTTTTAGTGAAATATTTTCTAATAGTTTAAGATAGATTTTTAAAGAGTTCTCTGTGAAGTACCATGGAATTTAGAATGATGCTAAAAAGGTGATAACAGATGCCTAAGCAATTAGTTCAGTTTTTTGTACCAGAAATAGTTTTCCTGGAAATAGTTAAAAGAATTGCTACCTCTGCATTCTAATTGGTTCTGAAATTGTTTTTGTTAGAGAGTCATGGTTTGCTCCTGGGAGATTTCCTTGTTCTTTTTTTTTTTGTCCCAATTCACTGCTTTTTCATATAGACAAAACTGAGGAAAACTCAAGACAAAGAAAGTAAATCTCTCTTACGTAAAGATATGACCCTGGAAATTATAAACTAAAAAGCTGCCTCCTAGTTGTTGTAGCCAACATGGTTTATCACCAAGTCACCAGTCTGGGAATTAGCCCCTCTAAAATTTGGCTGGCTAGTTCTTTCTTTCAAAAAACTTAGATTTTCTCCAGGCCCTCATAATTATAGACTTCATGGTAGGACTTGCCTGAGTTTGTGCTTCCTTGCTATAATCTTCAAGAAGTAAAGGTTACCTTCATGCCACAATGAGGCATGATAAAGGACTTCAATGTAGGCTAGCTTCTGTACTTTTGAAAAACCATCACAAAATCAACTGGCAAAAACTTGAGGAAAACAATAATAATTAACAAACTGGCATGGCTATGCTAAGAACATATGCTTGTATCATTATTCTAATTCCTTGAATAATAAGTCCAGTAGATTAAAGAAGATGATAGACATAATTTCACTTTATGTTAATAAGGCTTTTATAAAACAGCCATTTGCAGCTGAGAAAGATATAGTTAAGATAATACAAGTGACTAGAAGGATAAATCATGTGAAGGCGTTATCTTTGGACTTTTTCTAGGGTGAGACCTAAGGCTTTGCAAGTAGTCTTCTACTAGAGTTCTTAGACTTGGGAAAGAATCTCACACAGTTTATATTTTGATCAAAGTCATATATTAACGACTGATGAATGTAGTTTAGAGCAGAAGACAATTACTCCTATCTCTTAATGTAATAACTTGAAATAAAGTCTTATTGCATTGTATATATTTTGATAACATTTTAAAACTTGATTGCATTATTTTAAAGCTTTGAAAAATAAGCTTTTGAAAGCATCTTTGATTTATTTTAAGTGCAAACATTTACAATATCACAAGTATGTTTATAATCTTTCTGTTGTCATTGCTACTTAAAATTGGTGCACATTTTGTTTCTATGTCCAAAGGGTTTAATTTTTAAGAATGAGAATAAATCTGTTATACTTATACCATCTCTTTAAATAATTTAAAAATTGAAGTATTATACAGTCTTGAGTTATTTAATCTATTTCAGCACAGCATAAATCAAACATATCTTTGGACTTCTTTTTTTAAAACCCTTAACCTTTTGTCTTGGAATCAATACTGTGGATTGGCTCCAAGGCAGAAGAGTGGTAAGGGCTAGGTAATGGGGGTCAAGTGACTCGCCCAGGGTCACACAACTGGGAAGTGTCTGAAGTCAGATTTGAACCTAGGACCTCCCATCTTTAGGCCTGGCTCTCAATTCACTGAGCTACCCAGCTGTTCCTATCTTTGGACTTTTAATAGAAAAAGTCGATTTCAATATTTCTGATTCAGGCTGTCTAAAAGCTTCAAACAGCAAACTCATTTGAAGTCCTGCAGCCATTGTGAAGATGGAATTTAGCCTAATCTTTTTGAAACTTTTCTTCAGATTAAATCAGGAAATGTGGAAATAGTGTTAGGTATTGTAGTAGTGTAGGTAAAAACTAATTAAAGCCAAGTTTTTTAACAGTCACTTGTCAACAGGCATCTATTTCAGGCACTGTGAGATTTTTGATTTGCTCAAGGTTGCTCAGTGGTCAAATGAGATGCATTTTAAGGCCAGACTGAAGTGTAGCTATCCCTATAATTCTGGTAAGAAAACATTTCTGCTCTCTTGGCCACTGAGATTGAACGCTAATGAAGTAATCAAAGACAATCTCATACTTAAAGCTCATAATAAAAGGTGACAATAACACAGTATTTTATGGTTTACAAATTGTTTATATCTGTTATTTCATTTGATTTTTTCAGCCATCTGTGAAATAGTTACAAACTCTTAATTGGGGTAAAAAGCTGATTTGTGAATATTTAGTTCCATTCACTTTAACATTAATGGAACCAGTCTTTTTTTATACCATACTAAATTAAGTACTTAACCTAGAAATTGCTCAGTTCACAAACATCTATTAAGCACCTGTTGTGTGCAAAGCACTATTGCTGGATTATAAAGCCTCAAAGACTTTTTGACCAACTGGGAGATTAGATACCAACAGAATTGACTGTAGCACACAATGCTATACAATAAGTACTTTAGGAGATGCAAAAAAGCATTTTATGTGTCATTTCAAGGGGGAAGTCATGACTAACTATGAGGTCCAAGTTGCCAGAATTGGTATTTGAGTTGGTTCTTTAAGGGTCATCAGTCACATAAAGGAGGTGAGAGGCAAGGGAGGAGCAGTCTCATGAGACCTGCAGGGTGTGGTTAGAGGGCACCTGCTCTCTAGAAACTTGTAGTCATTCCAAAATGGGAAATCATCTCTAGTTGAAAAAGTGGAATCGCAGAAACTCTTTTAGGTAGAGATTATTGTAAGGAGTAAGCCTTGAAGTGCCCAGTGAATCGATCCCAAGGATGAAACAATGACCAACATGTAAAACACAGGAGGGAGTTTATTAAACAAACTGCAGCTTGGGCTCAGCACTCCAAAAATGGCTGGAGCCCTGATTCTGGGGCTTGAAGGTCCTTTTATACACTGGAGTGACCAGGAACTTCTTTAGTAGGGGGAGTGCACAGGAATTCCTGGGGTGGGGGGGAGTGAACAGGAACTTGACCGGAACTTCTGGGGCTGGGATCATTATCAGTTCCTAGCACATTCCAGGGTGTGGTAACTGGTCCTTCATTAACTTGCCTGCAGGGGCTCTAGGGGCCAGGAGGTCAGGGAAGGGAGAAAATAGGTTCCAGGGCTGGTCCTTCAGCCTGGCATATACCAGAAAGTAGCACACCCTCATGCCCTTTATTGTGTGAAAAATTTTAAAAAGGAGTCATGTAAGTCAGTTGTTAACAGTTTCTACTTAAAAGTTAAAATGTCTTATTTAAAGTAAGAATAAAAACCAATCAATGATACTAAATACTTTATCCTTAGGATGGGGTTAGGAATAGGCCTTGAAACTAATTTTAAGGCAGGTAAATGGGACAGTGATGCAAGCTGTAAAGTTCATGCTGTATATTGTATTTTTATTTATATTGTTAAACATTCCCCAATTATGTTGTAATCTGGTTGGGTCAGTGATTTGATAGCCCTGGGATAGGGAATTCCTGATGAAGAAACTCCTTCAGCAATGCAGATCTTCAAGTTTCAGTCTTAGAGACTATCCTATGGACAGAAAGTCTGTGACTTCCCCAGAGCCCCAGAGCCAGGATATGTCCACGGTCTTTGCTGTTCTCTAAAAGCTTTTTGACCATTTATTTAATTGCATGATTTTCTGACTTATAATATTCTTCATTAAAACTTTCTACTTTTTGATTGTAGTAATTTTTCAAAATAGTTCATATTAAAGGCATATTAAAATGTTATTTATTCATGGCAACCTAAATTATGTTTCCTGTATTGTGACACTCCTCTCAACTTATTTCAATTATTATTTTAACTTTTTTAGGTGGTAGTGTTTGTGTTGGCCATTTCATTGGTTAACTTAGTCTGGTCTATGTCCTAAATAGTATTTCTGATTACAAGAAAACTTCTAAATTTGTGGTGGTGTTGTTTTTTTAAATAAAGAGATTAATGATCATATTCATAGAAGTTAGAACAAAACAATCTTTTATTTTGAACATTTTAGAGTACTACTCTGTTCCCTTTGAATCCAGTTTTAAAAGCTTTCTTTTCTTCATCTTTATTAATTTGTTTGCCATCATTTGTTTTAAAGGCCAATAAAGCATCAGTTTCTGTTAATAGGGAAAAATATGATATTATGAGAACAAAGCTAGACTTATTACCAATAGACATGAGTTGAAGTTCTAGAGCTACTACATAATAGTGCTATGACCTGAGGCAAATAAATTCATTTCTCAGAGACTTGATTTCCTGATGCATGAGATAAATTTGTTTGACTAAGATGATTTTTTAGGTCCCTTTCAATCCTGGGTCTTTGTGATTTTGTTGAGCCGCTCATGACTATTTCCCATTTGGATTATATCCAAGCTATTGAGATGGAATGTTTTAACATATTCACGACATAACAATTTAAAAAATTTAATGTATGTATTTTTATTCATTAAAATGATCACTGATAAGAAATTATCATAAATGACAAAGATCATTTTCAAAAATCTTTATTGAAAATTTATTGAATGATCACCTGAAGTAATATTATTAGATAGATCAGAGCAATCTCTGGCCTAAACAACCCAACAATGAATCTTATAATCTGATAACATTACAAGATGTTCACAGTTGAGTGAAGATTCCTAGCTAGTGATGAACCATATACTTTTAGCTAATTTTGTAAAGTACAAGCCTTCCTTCTCTGAATCAATTGAGAAGAAATGCAGGGATAAGAAAAGAAGCTAGCCTTTGAGGACCCCATTTGTGTTTCCTGGACCTGCCTCCTCCCAGCTGGCAATGGACACAGATGGTAGTGCCCAGTACAATAGTCTAGCTGCAGAATTGATTCAAGATAATGAGGTCCTGGAGAGCTTGGCTCCTGGAGGTGGCATTTCACTCCAGATCCCAGATCCTGCTGGCATAGGATAGAGGTTTTGGTTCTAAAAGTGTATGGATGGACCTTACACCAGGATTTCATCTCTGCCCAAAGCTGGAGATGAGGGAAACTAGCAGTGCCCCTAGGGTATAGGTAAAGTTCTGAAACTGTGTGGCTATATGGTTTTTTTTCAAACCCAAAGTGTAAATGGTGGAGTCCACTGGCAGAAGGGAGCAGAATCAGGGACCCTGTGGAGAGGCTTAGCTACTAACCGACTAAAATAAGGACATTTTGAAAAGACATCCTGGAGCCTTGTGGTGTAGGAGGGACAAGCTGCTTTTGCTACAAGAGTTCCCTCAGTGAGCTTCAGTGTTGAATGCCTTTTGGAAGAGGCCAGATGACATTTTTTTAGGAATGTTGTATAGAGAATTCATGTTCAGTTATAGGTTAGGTGTGATAGCCTGCTATCCTGTTCTTTGACCCAGGTATACCACTGCTGGGTTTGTACCCCAAAGAGATAATAGGGAAAAATACGTGTACAAAAATACTTACAGCTGCACTCTTTGTGGTGGCAAAAAATTGGAAAATGAGGGGATGCCCTTCAGTTGGGGGATGGCTGAACAAATTGTGGTATCTGTTGGTGATGGAATACTATTGTGCTCAAAGTAATAATGAACTGGAGGAATTCCATGGGGACTGGAAGGACCTCCATGAACGATGCAGAGCAAAAGGAGCAGAGCCAGGAGGACATTGTACACAGAAAGTAAAACATTGTGGAACAATCCACTGTAATGGACTTTGCCTACTAGTAGCAGTGCAGCAAGCCAGGACACTCCTGAAGGATTTTTGGGAAAGAATGCTAACCACAGTGAGAGAAAGAATTATGGGAGGAGAAATGCAAAACAAGACTATATGGCATCACTTATCACATGTATATATGGGTACGTGATTTGGGATTTAGGCTTTAAAAAATTGCTCTATAGCAAAAATGAATAATATGGAAATAGGTATCAAGTGACAACGTTTGTACAATCCAAAGGAATTGCTTGTCAGCTCTGGGAGGGGGAAGGGAAAGAAAATGAATCATGTAAACATGAAAAATATTTAAAAAGAAAAAAAAACAAAGAAAAACCCTTGGATAGTTGAGTGAGTGGAAGAGTTATGGCTTCAAAATTTATTGCAAATTTTAAAAATTATCATTTTAAATAAATCTTGATGCTTTTTTTTATACTGGTTCCACAGACCGGAAGGATGCCGAGGGCTGGGAGACTGTGCAGAGAGGGAGACCTGTCCGTTCTCGATCTACAGCAGTGGCCCCCAAAGAGCCGGTCATTACAGAACCTCTGAGGTCTAAAGATGACAGCGATAAGGAGAATGTGCTTCTATTTCCTGTGGAGAGCCAGCAGAAAGGCGGACTTCCTGGGGAAGGCCCATCTGCCATCATAGAGCCTCAGCCCAAGGATCCTGTAGCTCCCTGTGAGCACCCTCTGGCTGAAAGAACCCAGGTAGGGCCTTGCAGAAGCCTAGGACTGCTTTGGTTCTAGAGGAGCTTTAGGCATGGCTGTATTGAGATTGGCTATTTTTTATCCATACATTGATAGCTTCTTGCTAGTTTGTTTAAATTAATCATTTTGAAGTGCTTTAATTATTAGATTTGGACTCAAGTTCTCCCTCCGCCATTACCTCAACATATCAGCAATAACTCCTAGATTTTTCCTTTTTTTAAAAAAATCCATCTTAGAATCAATGTTGGTCCCCAGCCATAAGAGAGATAAAGGCTAGGCATTTGAGGTTAAGTGACTTGCACAGGGTCACACAACTAGGAAGTGAGACCAGATTTAAGAACTTTTGTCTTCAGACTGGCTTTCTATTCTTGGTGACTTCTAGATGTTTGAAAGCCAGGGCCATAGAGAACAAATCCAGGTGGAACCTGCTGAGCTTGGAGTATGGGCCATAGGACAGATGGGAGGACTCTTTTTTCAGGACTACCCCCACAAATATTGATTATGAACTTGCTATGGTTTAGGCACTAGTAGAGGGGCTTACATGTAGGAAGATAAAAATGCTGTGGTTTCTGCTTATGAGGGACCCAGGCATACCTAAGTCCCCTAGCTGAGACTGGGGAATGCTCATTGCTGGACAGATTCAGCTTGTCCATTGTTTCACTGCTCTGGAAGGCTGTCCTACTGACATGGAGGGAGTGGTAGAGGGAGCTCCAAATACTGATGACATTTGATTCGGGACCATAGCCTTGCCCCATGGGATGAGGCAGAGCCAGAAACCATGGCCCCTGGTTTGAGGAGGAGTCTAAGGCCTTGTCGGGAATCGGGCTTCTTTGCTGCAGGCACTGGGCTAAGGGCATGGGGACACAGATATAAGCAAAAAGAAAGCAGTGCCCAAGGAGCTTATATTCTGAAGAACACAGAGGAACCCCCAGGTAGGCTTTCAGAGGGTCACGGAGTGAGAAGGATGCTGAAGCAGTATAGGAGTGAGACTATTTCAGAATCCATAAGAGCTGATGAGATCATGAAATGAGAAAGAGAAGAGGGCCTAGGAAATGACAGTTTTTATATGCTGGAGCCAAGAAATAGAGTAAATGTAGTTAAATAGTAAAGAATACAGTTAATTTCTTTTTAAAATCTATAATTTTAAATTATGAATATAATAGAATCTGATAATAAATGATAGACAGATTTGTGTGATATTAGTATTTCAGGAACAATTTGTGAAAAGTAATAAGGTTGTGCTAGGTGGCTAGTGGGTAGAGAGCCAGGCCTAGAGATGGAAGATCCTGGGTTCAAATATGGTCTCAAATACTTTCTAGCTATGTAACTTAAGGCCCATTACCTAGCCCTTACTGCTCTTTTGCCATGAAAACAAAAAACAGTATTGATTCTAAGATAGAAGGAAAGGGTTTAAAAAAATAGAAAAGTCATAGTATTTTGCCCCAAATATTATTCTGGTCCTGGCCAATAAGAGTTCATTATTCAAGGTTTCCAAGTTCTTAATATTTGTTGTCTCATTGTCAATTAGAAGATTGAGTCGTCATGTTTTTATCTTTTTTCAACATGTCTTTATGCTTTTAGCATTGATTTTTCCCATATAAATTGTATTGATCTAGTTATATACAATGTTGACTATATTGTAAATAGCAGTGGGCTAATATAAATATTGCCAACAAGATGATAAACCATAGTGACTGTAGTATAAATAATGTTGATGGACCATAAATGTCATGATGTGATTTAAATAATGCTTATGCTAAAAATCAACACCACTGAATACCTTAGATTTTGACCAATTGTGGAATTATAAAAGCCTGTTTATAGAATCTAGATTTTTAAAAATATTTACATACAAATCAATATGATCATTTTTATGGCCTTTGCAATATGTAGCTTTAAAAAAAAGAAATGTGTCTATATTAGCACATACATAATTCACAAATTTTTAAACAAATTGTAAACAATGTGGAGTTTGTAGTTTTACACATAATTTCTTTTGCATTCAATTGTTGAGATGTTTGTTTTGTTGGTGGTGGTTACTAAGTATATAATAAAAATTAATTTTAAAAAATTCTTCAGGGATTTGTTTTGTAGTAAGAGAAAAATAAACTTCCTCATATATTTCTAAAAAAAAAAAAGACTTATTGATACAATTGTCATACTTGCTCAAAGAGCCATGGAAATAAGTCAAGTCCCTTTGTGTCCGTCTGCAAGAGCAGGGATTCTCTGGCTGCCCTTGAAGTGAGAAAGGCCCGGGAACAGATTCTACTGCTAACACTTTCTAGCTTTGTGATCATGGGCCAATCACTTAACTCCTCTATGCCTCTTTTACCTCATCTATAAAACGAGGATAGTAAGAACTACAATATCTACTTCCAAGTGTTGTTGTGACACTCAAATGAGATAATGTACATAAAGTACTTTACAAGTTTTATCAGCAGGAGTGTGCTCATATAATGTAACTGGTTATATACACAACACACTTTTAAGTTTAATCTGCATTATTGATATTTTCTCCATCACTATCAAATCTAGACATTCAGCCAAACAATTAATTAGGCCCTGACTTGTAGCCTTTGCCAATATCTGAGGTATAAATGCTCACTCTGAAAATTTAACCATCGGTTCTCATGAGGTGGTTTGAGCTGGTTCCAGCACAAACTCTGAATCATTTTACTGTTATAATTATTTTTTAAGTCCCCAGAAGAGCATGCTGTTGATTAATTTATTCCTTGCCATTTTTCCACTGACTGAATGCTCCAGTAACTTTTAGGAAAAATGGTTATAAGGTTTTCATTTCTGTCTCAAGTCATGCAGATGGATTTAAAATCATATTCTGCTAATAAATAATAGTGTTCTCAAGAAAGAATGATGTGACTATGATTTAAATTTTAGTTCTTACTACTCAGTTTTGTTCTTGGAAATGATTTCATTTTAATAATGTAATTGTAAAAGCTTTCTGTTCTTTATTTTGTTGGTTCAACCTATAATTTAGATATTATTTATCACAATTAAGGTCAAATTTATTTAGAGTGAATTTTAGAAATTGGATTTGTATTTGTTAAATTAGTAAAACTATTATTGTCTTTTTATTAATGATAACATGGACACAAAAGGGAATAGTAAAGTGAAGGAGATACATAAATTTGAAGTGTGGACATTAACAATCCTCGAGTATGGAATTGGTGCGCTCATATATTATATCATTTTATTACATGTATTTTAGAACCTGAGAATTAATACTCTTCATCAAGCTGACATTAATTACAAATGCTAATTAGTGATACTGAATTCATAGTGTTATCTTGAAGAGATCTCAAATATGTTATTTTTTAAAAAATATGTTCTCTGGGTATTTCCTAAGCCACCAAAATAGCTTGACAGGAATGTATCTGCAAGTTTTCTTAAAAGAAGCCAAGATAGCTATTCCACTGAATATACACATATGAGAAGTCTTATGGATTTCATCAGTGTGAAAAATTCTCAGTAGGGGATCCTTTTCCACCAACACTGATTACAACCTATTTATGACCTGGAAGATACATCCTAGGAAGTTGCTTGAGTCCCAGGGAAGCTAGTTGACTTTCCTGGGGTCATATCCCTGTAAGTGTCAGAGGTGGCCTCAGAACCAGGTCTTCTTAAGTCCAAACCTAGGCTAAATATACTTGCCTACCCTGCACCCAGCTTCTCTTCTATACTGTACTCTGATTCCTTGCTTGAATTTGTTAGAAATGGGCAAAATACTGACTGTGATTAGGTTTTATATTCTTGGAATTAATAACAACGGCTTTCCATTTTTACAGTAAATAAATTATTGTATTTTTGAGAAAGCTCATTCCAGAGCTACTTGCAGCCCTTCAGATACATACTGGCAAGGACCCCAAGGAAGCTAAGTCCTTTCTCTGGTTGTGAAGAAATCTCTTTGTAAACTAGGAAGCATATTATTACCCTTATCACTGATCCATTCTGTCAATGTGTTCTGTTAGTTCACAGTGTGCACATCAGATGACAGCAGGAGCTCGGGCAGTGGTTTAGTCCCAGAAAATTCTTTGCAGAATTCTTGTGAAATACCTGCACTTCATGTGGATGCTGAGTGCATTCCAGATACTCCACAGACGGATCCTTCTCCTTTGCAGTCACCCACAGACCAGTTTCCAGCAGAGAAAGCCCAAATAGAAAGTGAAATGGACCCTTCCGATATTTCAAATGTGAGTGCCGCTCGATTGGTAAGAAGACATTCTCAGAATTCCAAGTAAATATCATTTAGAACTATGTTCCTTCTTTGAACTCATTACAATATTATATGCAGAAGAAAACATGAGTCTAGGCATTTTCTAAATTCTCAAATAGTGCATTTTAAGAGATAATTAGATAGTTCAGTGGAAAGAGAGAGCCTGGAGACCAGAGATCCTGGATTCAATTGTGCCCTCAGATACTTCTTAGTCATGTGACCCTGGGCAAGTCACAGAATCCCAGTTACCTAGTCCTTACTGCTCTTCTGTCTTGGAAACAATACTTAGTATTGCTTGTAAGATGGAAGATAATGAGTCAAAAGAGGATAAAGATGATTTTAAGTACTTCATTTTTTTATTTCTTTTACTTCAGATATTCAGCTAAAAGTGAACTATTAGAAATTTGGGTCTATTTAAGAATTGAGTTGATATTTTAGAAGCTTAAATATGAAGACTTGCTTATAATATCAAGTTGCAGTCTTTTTAATGTTCCTAAGGGAGTTTCATCTAAACCTAGATAAAATATGAGTTGGTTTGTGTTATTTTGGTCAAGGCACTTCTTTCTGTGGCTGTGGATAAGTGATTTATTGCTTAGACTCAATATGGGAAGATGTAATAAACTGCCACATTGTTGAGTAGAGCATTTCTCTCTTTTCTTTTTGAGTATTGTCAGATGATCTAACATAGGTAAAAATTATTTCTAGCACTTGTCATTTATTTAGCTAAAACTCAAGCAAAGAAATAACTGAATGAGTATTTTTCTTTTTTTTTTTAAACCCTTACCTTCTGTCTTGGAGCCAATACTGTGTATTGGCTCCAAGGCAGAAGAGTAGTAAGGGCTAGGCAATGGGGGTTAAGTGACTTGCCCAGCTGGGAAGTGTCTGAGGCCAGATTTGAACTTAGGACCTCCCATCTCTAGGCCTGACTCTCAATCCACTGAGCCACCCAACTGCCCCTGAGTATTTTTCTATTTAAAATCAATCTTCACAATCCTGAAGAAAATGGGCTGTTAGGAAATCTTCATTGCCCTGTTTACACTATCTCTTGTGAGGACCTGTTTTATGGAAAAGTTAAAAAAAAAGGGGGGGGTGAGGTGAAGGATACTATTTGAAGTTTCCTGCTGATGAAAATAATAACAATTGAATTCTGTCCTGTTTGTTGATAGGCTAAAGTTATGATTACTTCTAGAATTAAGAGTCATTTAAAGTTTGTAATTATAGGCTTTAGCCATAGTCATTAAACTTAGAGCACATGTTTTTGGGGAAATAAATTCACTTGCAAAGAAAGAGAGATTTTTCTCTATCTTTTATCATGATTCTTTATATGCCTGTAACCTTTCTGTGCTCTACTTGATTATTTGGAATTTTTCATTTTCCTTTTTGTTAGTTTGAATGAAATGATGGATGAGAAACTTTATGTTTGTTTTTATTTACAGATTATGTAAAATACCTAATATGATCAAATCATACCTTGCTGAATTTTTGCAAGTTATAGTTTTATTGTAGTAATTTTAAAGACCATACAGAAGGGTCTGGTTCTTCAAGGGCATATGTATAGTTGTGGCATTGTATACTGAAAGATATTGCATTATTGCGTTTTAATGATTATTATCCCATGCAACAAAGTGTTCCTTTGATGTCTCATTACCTAGTGTGACCTTTGGTTTTCTAAGGCTATGGCAGCCTAGTAAGTGCTCTAGTACTTAGGATACTGTTTACCTGGAGAGGTTTATAATAAAGGCCCAGCAGTGCCCATTATTTGAAGATCAGCAAAACTCAATTCAGGGAGAAGTAAGACCAGACTGTCTGTCTATTCAGCCACAAGTGGGGAAAACTTTTTTTTGCAAAAGCCACTCATGAACGTAATCTCAGAATTTTAATCTTTATCAGTATAGGGAGGGATTACACATGGATAAAAATCAGAAGATTATTAAAGTATTGAATTGATATTGATATTGTTATTATATATAAAACTTAAATGGTACATTTTAGCATATACAATATTATTCATGTCATGAATTTTTAACTTAATGAATTTAATTATATTGTTATAACTTATTGAGTATATTTAAATTTATCACTTTTTGTTTTGAAGTTTGACATCTGAGCTAACTGAATTTCACAGATTAAATTTCCATTAACTTGAAAATGAATAGGCTCCACATCTGGTACATTAAAAAGTAAATGAAAGATTAACCTCCCAAATGATCAGTGATTTCTCATTATTCTACAGTCAATGGCAGAAGTTCTTGCTAAAAAAGAGGAATTAGCAGATCGCCTAGAAAAAGCTAATGAAGAAGCCATTGCTAGTGCAATTGCAGAAGAGGAGCAGCTAACCCGGGAAATCGAGGCAGAAGAAAACAATGACATTAATCTGGAAGCGGACAATGACAGTGATTTTTCTGTGAGCATTCAGAGTGTTCATTGTATGCATAGGATTTTACTTGTTTCAAAGAAATTCATTCCTTAACGTATTCTTGTTAAAAACACAAGCAAGGTATTGAATTTGAATGTCTATTGAATCAGTTATAGACTTTTTAAAACAAATTCTTTCCTAAAGAAAATTTTAGTATATTTTGTATATAATGGACTATACTGACCAGTTAGAAATTAATTATGAATAAATCAGTTTTATATTGAAGGTGTATCATATATAATTTGTCTAAATTCCTAGCCAAATAGTGAAGGAAACAGAATATATTTCTTCTTGAAGAAAGTATCTACTCTTTGGAGATGGATTTTATGGATCCCAGCAAGAGACAGATGAACCCTTTACTTGGCTACATGGATAGATCTGTGATGTCATCTATTTAAATATTTGTGCCATAGATACCACATATCCTTTCTCATTCTATCTGTTGTAGGTTTTGCTGGTGTTCTCCTGTAAATTATCTATGAGGGTTTCATTCAATATGCTTGGGTCTTGATACAATGCATAGGATTATGAAGGAATCCAGTTATGTCAAAATACTGTTATCAAATATACAAAAAAATTCATCTCAGGTTAAAAATTCTTCAGTCTAGCTCTGTTGAAATTACATGGATATAAATGGAATGTGCATAGCATATAGTGCTTATCTCTTGTTCTTACCATATGACATTTTCACCTTTTCCAATTATGTATCTCTGGGATTACATACTATATATTACTTTTTCCGTGCAATTCTTTACTAATTGTCCCACTATTTTAATTCTTTATACTTTCATTTCCACGACTAGCATCCATTCTTCAACATTACTGGAAAAATATTGTTAAAATTGGGGGCCTTTGTTTTAGGGAGAACCTTGGATTAATTAAAATGACTGTGCAATTTCCTAAAGATAAAACAGGCTGCTTTCCTCTTTGATTTTGGATTCATCATAGTGCTTGTTGGTAGATGAATTCTGTAGGTCATCTATCTAATTGCATATCAAAATCTGGACAATTTGCATTCTTCATTTACTCAGTTTTTCTTATGTGAATAGTTACAGTGAACTCTTCCCAGTGATTTTGGAACTCAGCAAGCTTTGAATCTAGTGTTTGATGAAGTCCATCAGTGTTTATCAAAAAGTATTTAAGCCTCTACCAAATGTACTGTGCTGGGTATACAAGTTCATGAGGAAAACGGTTGCTGTTCTTTGGTAGCTCAATTTTGAATGGGAGAGAAGTTAGAGACACAGCTCAAGTTATGCAGATTTTTCCCCAATTTTGCCAGTCTCCTTTAAACTTGTTTGTTCTTTTATTGCGTCTAGCTGTTTTTTATCTAGGGATATTGCTCACATCCTTCCACTTCCCCCTTAAGATTTTGTCAAGTTTATGTTCCAAACTACTGCTGCATGTCAGCATGGCTGGCATGTCAATTAGTCAATTAAGAAGTATTTATCATATACTTTCTTTGTGTCTGGATACCAATAGAGAGGATAAAAAAATTTTCACCCTAACAGACCCTACATTCATTTAACTGAGGGTTACAGCAAGCACTTAGAGAATATGTACAGCACAAATAGAAATATGTCCAAAGCTGTTAAATTCAGAGTATTTTGGGAAGGTGGGTGCTAGCACTGGGAAAGGTTACCTGCCGAAGATGGGCCTGGGCTGCATTTAAAGGACAAGAGGGAGGGAGGTGAGGGGGAGTGGGCATTCCAGGCCTGGGGAATTCAAAAATCTCTGTGGTAGGAATAGAGTGTTGTGTGGATGACGAGCAGAGGAATGTTTATTTGGATCCCAGAGTACAGGAAGGGAAATCATGTGAGGCCAGACTGTGTAGGGCTTTAGGAACGAAATAGAGCAATTTATATTTTGCCTCCAAAGCTCTAAGAAGCTACTGGATCTGAGTTGATTGTATAGAGGAGCCAATGGTCACATGTGAGCTTAAGGAAAATTATTTTGGAAGCAAATGAATTAGAGTGGGGAGAGATGTGTGACAGAAATATTTGGTCAGCTGGCTGTCACAGTGTTCAAGGTGAAAGGTGTTGTGAGCTTGAACCAAGGTGGTAGATGTCTGTGAGCAGAGAAAAAAAAATTAGATGTGTGAGATGTTAGGAAAATGAGAATGGCACAATTTGGCAGTTGATTGGATAAAGTAGAATGAAGGGGAAAGAGGCATCTGGGATAATACTATGAGCATAGATTTGTTTTTGTCTTTTCTGGAAGTTCTCTGTGCATCTTTTTGATTGCCGTTTTGTCTTCTGTATTCAGAGATTCTGAGTAATTTCCTTATGTTAGTTCTTGAATTATAATGTTTAAAATTTTTGACTTATGTTCTTCTGGGAGACATGTAATCCTTAATGTATCTTTGCATATCCTATCTAAAAGATGAATATGTTTGATTTTATAGAAATTATGTTTTCTCCTAACATTATTGCTTTTTGTTTCTTTTCTTTCAAGATTGTCTTTTACTTCTGTGCATTTGCAGATATGATTGACAAACCACTGTCAATAATATTTGAAAAGTTGTGGAGAATAGGAAAGGTTCCCCAGGATTAGAAAAAACCAAATGTGGTTCATTTGTTCAGAAAAGGGACATGGATGGAGTCCATGAAATCCTGGACCAAGAGTTTGACTTTGATCCCTGGCAAAAGTTTAGACCATGTTATTAAAATAGTGGTTAGGGAATATTTAGAAAAGGAAACAGTTATTACAAAGAACCAGTGTGTCAAGATGTCTTTATTAAGAATAGGTCATGCCCATTTTAATCTTATTTCCTTTTTTGACCAGGCTACTAAACAGCTAGGCCAGGGTATTACAGTTTACCAAGATTTTATCAAAGTTTCTGTTTGATAAAATATCTCTAGCAATGCTTGTGGGAAAGGAGAGATATGGGCTATACAATAGTTCATTATGAATGCATTTAGAATTGATTTGACTAGAATAAAAAATTAATGATTAATGGTTTCATATTGGCTTGGAAGGAGATATTCAGTGTAGTGCCCCAGAGATATTTGCTTTGGGTATCACATTCTTTTCCAAATATGTTCCTTCCCTCTCTTTCCTTTTTTCCTTTCTTTTTCTTATCCTCCCTTGGAACAGTAATTAAAAAAAAAAGAAAAACAATTTAACGAAGCTGAACTACATTTATTCCTAGTTGTTGAGCTTCTTCCCATTCTTCAGCTTCTAGCTCATCATATCTCCATGGAGGTTTCATTCCTCAGAACTGTCAGAGCACTTTGTCAGGTTCTGCCATGTAGCAATTATGTATGTACACATCTCCTGTGCCTCAAAAACAAGGTGACCCGTACTCACCTTTGAAACTGCTACAGGGCCTAACAGTGTCTTTCACAAAGGCTCTCAAGTAAGTGTTGAACAATGGAGAAAAAACGACTACATCTGACATTGTGTGCACCATTCCACACCCATAGACTCCTGTTCATCAATGAAGGAAGGGGGAACATTTCCCTAGCTCTTATCCAGGGCCCTTCTCAGTCATAATTAAGCTGTTTATTTTTATTCTTAGTGTCTTGCTTGTCTTGTTTTCTTCTGTTTGATCCTCTTAGAATAATGAAGAGTGAGTGATGTTCTTTGCAGGGGAAAAAGTCCATGAGGCCACAGCTCTATTAGAAAATTCTTTTCACTTGTCCTACAGCTGCTACTTTCCTTAGTTCACACTGAATATCTGTTTACAGTTTGCAAGTAACATGAGAAGAGTAAATATGAAGGTGATGGAAAGAGCAGTGGCCTTGGCAGTTAGAAGTCTTGCCTAGACTTCTCACTAGCTGTCTGTCATCAGATAAGTCTTCACTTTGGGGACTGTCATTCTCTCATCCAAAAGATGAAAATATTTCTCTCCCTCTCTATCATACACAATTGTGAGGGACAGGCTTCACCAACCTTAAAGTATAAATGTGAGCCATTGTTCTATGAATGTGGCCCATTATTGGTATTTCTCTGTTTACTCTCTACTTCTAACAGCTTATGCAGACACATCATATGCAGTGGGATTTCAGTCAGGTACTCATTCTAATCATTGTTTAGGAAATTTGATGAGAACTTTTAAAACTGTTTCAGTTTATAATTATTTTCTCACTATAGTTTTCCCTGTTAAGATTTTTATTAAATTGACATTCCAAATTTTTAACTAATTAAAAGAGACTTCACACACACAGTTATCTTTAGTAGCTTAGAATTTTATTTGATGATTTATATTTAAATTTTCCTTACTACCTTTCAGGCAAGTGTAAGCAGTGGAAGTATATCTTTCTGTGGCATGTCTATGGACTGGAATGATGTCCTTGCTGATTATGAAGGTATACATAGCAAGCAAATGTGCATGTGTATGTGCTTGATAAGTTGAGATAAACCTATTAGATAATTTTTTTTCTTTTTAAAACATGTTTTATTGATTCCTTTTGTCTTTATTTGAGAGTCATTTCCCATTCCCTCCAGATAGAACTTTTCCTTGTGAGAAAGAAAAATAATTAAATGTTTATTAGAGTGACCACATCTGGCTGTGTATAGGTTTTAGGGGTTTGAGAAGAACTGCCTGGCATTGTGGTATTGTAGTTTGGAGGAACAAGCATTCTCATTCTTGTTCTCTCTGGAGAGACATTTGGGACTATGGCAATTTTTAGGCCAGAGGGCAGAATAGAATCTTTCTTGGGAGTTTGATAGACAACTGCCCAGTTTTCAAGAGACAGAGAGTTAGAGGTGAAAACTGTTTAGAGCTGAGCAGCAACAGTGGGCAGTGGGCCCCCTGAACTATGCCAGGCATCATAACTTAGACTAGAAAAATTGGTGGGCCATAACTGAAATGGGAACAAGAGGAGAAATTAAAAAGGGAACCCAAAAGGAGGGCCTGCCTATGAAAAAGCAAAGGCAAGATCAGGGTGAACTATCTTTGAACAAACAGCTTGGGCAGGAGCTGTTGGACTCATCTCCTCAGGGACAGAGGCACAGTCCCTCCAAAGACCTCTTCTCTTCCTCTTTCCCCCAGAGCAGTCACACTATACCAGTAATGGTGAACTTTTTTGATATGGAGAGCCAGACCTTGCCCCTGCCCTGGCCCCCTAATAACTATGTGCTAAGACCCCACCCACACACATACACACAAGTGCCAGGTATGCCATACTCCTCTTCCCCCCTTACTCCACATAGGAGAGGGAGGAAGCACTTCCATTGGGCTACTAGGTAGAGGGGTGGGTGAAGTGAGGAATGTTCTTAGCCAGTATAGCGAGGGGGAGGGGAGTCACCCAAGTGCTCTGGTCCCCTCCAACTCTGCCTCCTGTGAGCTACCCACCTTGCTCTCCTGCCCCCTCCCCCCCTCGTGTGTTCCCATTGGGTGGCTGGGCGGGAGTGGGGAGGGGATCAACTCTGGCAGGGGAGGGCAACTACATGCCCACAGAGAGCTCTCTGAGTGCCATCTTTGGCACCTGTGCCATAGGTTTGCCATTACTGCACCATACTATTCTTTGCCATTTTTTTTACCTAAATGTTCCTACATTTTTATTTTTCTTCAGACATAAAGAGACTATACTAGGTTGGTGTTAGCTAGAGAAACACAAAATTTTAAATTGCTCTAAAGTGCTCACACTTTGGTCTGAATGCTAGATTTCTAAGTGAACTCTGCATGTCTGTGATTGAACCAACAGCTTTTTGTCCAATATAACTAAAACAGCAGGAGCAGTACTGACCTGAGAGCCATTCTATTGCCCCTAGACTCCAAGTGACATAGCTGCTGTAACAGAACGTGAATAATGAAATCTCCAGCCCCTGCCCTGGACCAGAGCCTCATCACCTCATGCTGAGACTGTTTCTATAGTCCACTGGTCAATCTTCCTCCCTCCTCATTCCAATCCGTCCTCCTCTCAGCTGTCAAATTGATTGTCCTAGAGTTGTCCAACAAGTTGACCAGGTTACCCTCTCCCCTATCCAGAACCCTTTCTGGGAGCAAAGATAAAATGCCCTCTTTGCTTTTTAAGTTTGCCTGGGCCCCCACCCCATGATCTGTCAACTTTCCATCTCTCCAGTATTCCTGCCTCATACAATTCCACCCCCTCCTGGGTTCCTGCTCTAACTCAAATGAGGCCCTGGGCCAGTTTCACCTTCTGTCCTTTGTATCTGGGATGCTCTGCCTCCTCTCCACCTCCTAACTTCCCCAACTTCCTTCATATATGAGTAAAATTCTACCTTTCCATAAGATGCTTCTTGCAGGCCCCCTTAATGCTAGTGCCAATTGATCAGTAACGTTTATTGAATACCTGTGCTGTGCCAGGCGCTGTGCTAAGTAGGGGTACAGGTTAAAAAAAAAAAGAAAGTCATTTCCCTGAAGGAGCTTAATGCTCTAAAGGAGGAAGACTTCATACGAAAAGAACCTGAAAATCCAGGGAGGGGAGAGGAATGAGAGAAAGAAAGCACCCTTGAGGAATGATGGAGAAGTCAGAGAAGTCCCAGAGTAGGGAAGCCATGTTAGAAATGAGGAAACATGTAAGCCAAACTTGTCTTGAAATGGTAGTTTGGGAGTTTGTGGCTCCACTCTCCAACCAGAGGAACCTTTGAGGGTGGTGAGGGCTCTTGTGGGAGCTTCTTGGGGCATGGTGGAGTGATCAGAGAAGTTCTGGAGTAGGGCAGCCAGGTGAGGGCCCTCCCTCCCATGATGATCTTCATTCAGCTGGAGATCATCTGCAGTGCTATCTCCCCATTACAATGTGAATTCTTGAGAACCAGGACTCTTCTTTTTGTATCCCCTGTCCTTAGCACAGTGCCTGACAATAATAGGCACCTGATAAACATTTACTGACTGATTGACAGATGTGAAAAAAGAAAGAGGGCAGAGTGGAAACAAGTGAAGCCTAAATGAGAGTTCCTCCACCCTTCCAGACAGGAGAAGTGGTACCTTCTACAGGGCCATTCACCAGTGTTCGTGTGTGTATTTATGTATATGCATGTGTATGTTGCGGGCTTCCTGCATATTATTTTCTCTGTTGTGCACATTTTGTTCCGAAATCAAATGCCCAGATCTGGAATAGCCCTTAGAAGGAAGTCATCTGTTCTAGTTCCTACTTTTACAGATGAGGAAACTGTCGTATAGATCTTTGATCTTCCCATGCTCATGCAAATTCCTGATATTCCTTGTGTATTACTCTTGCCTTGCTGAGATCATGACTGCTACTCTGGCTTTTTGGAGTTAGCAGTTTAAAATATGATGGGATAATATAACATAAGATCCTCCTATTCCAAGGGATTCATTGTGTAAAGAAACTCATAAATGGATTCAGGCAAGATGATAGAGTGAGAGATTTTCTGGATGCACTGTCTCCTTACAGCAAATAATAGAAGTGAAATAAATGTCTTCAGATTGAGAAAACCCACCACATAGAACATAACTGAAAGAACTTGTCACAAGGCAATTTTTGCAGAGTAATCAGCAGTCTAACTCAATAGTCTCTCACTCCTTTCTCTATCTTTTTTTTTCTTTTTTAACTCCTAGTAAATTTGCCACTCTTGTGTAGCTTTTCCCCATAATCAGAACAGTTCTGAACTCTCTGGACTGATATAATCACAGGCACCCTCTTTTGGAGTTGACTCTTTTATTACTTTGAGTGGAGGATTGTTGCATCCCTGCCTCCAGGGTTTCTGGTGTCCTGATGACTCTTTGGGACTTATATTCTTTTTCACTTATCTCTCCTTATCCCATATTTTTTCTATAAGAATTACTTTGTGGTGGAGTTTTTTCATTTTTCTTCTTTCTGACATTGTAGAATTTTTTCCCCTTGGGGCTCTTGTATTATTTAGTGTGTTGAGAGGAGTTTCTACTAAAATGTTATTATCTTTTCTCCTTAGAATTCCCTTAGAGTTTCCTCTTTAAGAATCATTCAGAGTAGGACGAAATAGATGCTGTCTTTTCAAATAGCTAGTTTCAAAGCCACGATTTTCAAAATGGATGTTCTCTACATAGTAATAAAAAAGAACTGATTTTTTTGTTTGGAACAGCTCGGGAGTCCTGGCGTCAAAATACATCCTGGGGTGATATAGTTGAGGAAGAACCTGCCAGACCTCCAGGACATGGGATTCACATGCATGAAAAGCTTTCTTCACCTTCACGCAAAAGGTTTGAACTTTCAAATATGATTTAATATCTTTTCTATCAAAAGAAACCGCCCAGGTAAAAGCATTAAAAACAATCGTCACTTAATCTTTTAAGACCCATTGCCCCTGAAAAAATGCTGACACATTCAGAACTTCATGACTAAAATAAATAAGATGTGGGCAAGAGCAGGATTTATTTTCCAATAATTTTAACTGTTGATATGAGTATTGGTTTTTTTCCATTAAAGCTTATGTTTGTCCCTTGTATCTTCATTATGTGGCCATAGGACAATAGCAGAATCCAAGAAGAAGCATGAAGAAAAGCAGATGAAAGCTCAGCAGCTCAGGGAAAAACTGCGGGAAGAGAAAACATTGAAGCTTCAGAAGTTGTTAGAACGGGTAAGCTTTCTTATCAGGGGAAAGGAAGTTTCCTTTCATGTCAGGAACGTAGTGATCGAGCCTCAAGACTGATTGTTCCCTATAGCTATGTCCATTATCTTCTGGATCTGCTTCAGTTGCTGCCAGGCAGAATCTCTTGCCTCAAGTTTTTCCTAACTGTAAATGTAATTTAAATGAGTCACAGAAAGAAGTCATAAAACTATAATAATAGGGAACCTACATTTACCTCTCTCAGACCTAGATAACTAAAAAAATTTTTAAGGGACCCAAGTAGAATTTTAGAAAAAATTAAATAAAATTAGAACTCCAGAGATTATTGAATGGGCCTTCTGTGTTGTAGGAAAGGGTTGTGACATTTGCGGATAAGTTCTATTAATAAAGAAATTAAAAATAAAATAAAAACTATTAGCAAAGTAGATTTAAAAAATGAAAAAATCCTCAATATCAAAAGTGAAAAGAATAAATTCACAACCACTGAAGATGGCATGAAAGTAATTATTAGAAGTGATTTTTGTACAAAAATATTAACTGCCCAGATTAATGTAACAATAAATCAAGGATTTACATAACCTTGTCTTAAAAAAAGAAATTAAACAAGCCATAACCAAATTCCCCCCACCAAAAAACAAATAAATAAAAGGAACAAATGAATTTGCACATAAATTCTATCAAACATTTAAAGAGAAATTATTTCCAAACTAGCAAAAGAGATACTATAAATTTTTTCTGTGATTCAATTATGGTCTTTTTTTTTTAATCCTTACCTTCTATCGTAGAATTAATACTAGGTATTGGTTCTGAAGCAGAAATGTGATAAGGGTTAGTTAGGCATTTGGGGTTAAATGACTTGCCCAGGGTCACACAGGTAGGAAGTGGCCAAATTTAAACCCAGAACCTCTCATCTCTAGGCCAGGCTCTCAATCCATTGAACCACCTAGTTGCCCCCAAATATAGTCCTGATAACCTAAGCTAGAATGAGACAAAACAAAAAAAAAGTTATAGGCCAAAGTCCATAATAAATATGTAAAAAATATATGTGTAAATAAGGAAACTATAATAATTTTAACACAAAGATCATACAGTATTTGCCAGATTGAATTTACCAGGAATGCCAGGCTGGTCAATATTCAGAAAATTGGAGCTATTGGAGCTCCAGCTATTGAAGCAAGAACTCACTATTTGACAAACTTGGGAAACCACAAAGCAGTCTGGCAGACACTATACATAGATCAACATCTTTTACTGTCTACCAAGATAAACTCCAAATGGGTACATACCTTAGCCATAAAAGATGAGAGTATAAACAAATTAGAAGAGGAAGGAAGAAATTACCCATCAAATTTATGGAGAGTGGAATCATTTATGACCAAATGAGAGAAAAGGGATTGCAGATGATAAAATAGATAATTTTCATTACATGACATAAAAGTTTTTGCATAAACAAAACCAGTGCAGCTAAAAGTAGAAGAAAAGCAGGCAAATGGAAAACAAAATACTTTGTAGCACTTGGTTGTAGAATTTTTTTATTTTTGGAAACAAACATCAAAATAAAATACAGGCATTCATCAAAAATTTTTTTTTCATCAAATTTTTCTGATGTATATACAGGGAACTGAGTCAGATTTATGAGAATGAATGGCATCTCCCAGTTGATAAATGGTTAGGTTATTAATGAAGTTTAAATTTTTTATTTTATATTTTATTTTTTTATATGATTCTACATAATTTTCCAAAGCTATATGATCCAAATTGTGTCCCTTCCCTCCCCCCTCCCAGAGATGGGAAGCAATTTGATCTGGGTTAAACATGTATTATCATGCAAAACATTTTCATATCGCTCACTTTTATAAGTGAATAATATAAAACTAAAACCCCAAATAAGTGAAAAATTGAGTGCTTTCATCTGAGCAGTTTTTGAAGGAAGAAATTCAACCTATTCAAAGTCATAAAAATGCTCTAAATTATGGCTAATTAGAGAAATGCAAATTAAAACAACTTTGAGTTTTCACTTCACTTCCATCAGATTGAAACTGTTAACAAAACAAGAAAGTGAGAAATGCTGGAGGGATTATTGTAAAACAGGTATATTGATACTTGAACTATGGACTGGCCCAGATATTCTTTTTTTTTGGCAATGGGGGTCAAGTGACTTGCCCAGGGTCACACAGCTGGGAAGGGTCTGAGGCCAGATTTGAACCTAGGACCTCCCGTCTCTAGGCCTGGCTCTGGCCCAGATATTCTGCCAAGCAATTTGGAATTATGCCCCCAGAACTATTGAACTGCACATACCCTTTGACCCCCAATACTACTTGTAAATCTGTGTTTCGTAGAGATCAAAGAAAAAGTATTAATATATACAGAAGTAGTAAAAATGAGGTGGCAAAGAATTGGAAAACAATGCAGTGTACATCAGTTGGGGAATGGCTGAATGAGTAATAATTTATGAAGGTGATAAAATACTATGGTTCTATAAGAGATACTGAAGGAGATGGTTTTAGAAAATCCTTGGGAGGTATATATGAATTGACACAAAGTGAAATGAGTAGAAACAGAATTGTTAAGATAAACAACCTTGAAAGACTAGGATTTCTGATCAACAGAGAGTCTCACTAGAGAATACCCCCCTGGTGGGGGTTACTGATGGACTCAGGGCATGCACATGTTCTTCTTACGTGGCCAATGAAGCAGTTTGTTGTGCTTTACTGATGGTTTTGTTACTTGCTCTCTCACTGGAAGATAGATTGGAGATAGGATGGAAATAAAATGTTTCTTTGTGAAATTACAGTAAAATTTAATTTTTAAAAACTTAGGGTGAAGAAATAATTTTCCTTCCTTCTTGAAGAGCTACTATGTGAATGAAGATTTAAATTTTATGTGTTTGACTCTTATCAGATAATTATTCATGATGTAATCATATGATATAAAATACCCTCACATTTAGAGTATATTTCTGTATGTGTGTATATATGTTAAAACCCTTGCCGTCTGTCTTAGAATCAAGGCAGAAGAGTGGTAAGAGTTGGGCATCTGGGGTTAAGTGACTTGCCCAGGGTCACACAGCTAGGAAGTGTCCATTTAGCTGCCCCACATTTAGCATATTTTGTGTATTACAGATAAAGTGAAATCTCTTTACAGATATGAGGGAGCCAAAGACAGAGGCATAGAAAGAGGATTGGAGGATTGAAAGAGATGGGGGGGGGGGAGAGAAAGAGAGAGAGAGAGAGAGAGAGAGAGAGAGAGAGAGAGAGAGAGAGAGAGAGAGAGAGAGAGAGAGAGAGAGAGAGAGAGAGAGAGAGAGCAAGAGAGGATTTTATTTTAAAGTTAGCCTTTCTCTATGTTCTTATTATGTATTGTAGAAGATAATTTGATTTATGCTCTGTCAGAATTTAATAATGATCTGTGTCCCAGTGGGGTAATGATGCACAAAACTGGCTTCAAAATACTATGCCAAATAAAAAAAGGAAAATAGTTCAAAGATTTTTGATTAGTAGTATAATCACTTATTTATCATTATTTTTGTTTTAATTATTAATCATATAGCAGAAATTCAAATGATTCATGGTAATAAACTATAAGTTTTTACTTTAAGTCTTTAAGTAACTTATTTTTGTAGAAGTTCCCTAATAATGGTGGTTTCTTTTCTTCTTGGATGTTGAAACTGAAATAGAAATTATTCATGATTTCTCATTCCATTTCAGAGCATTCTCGAAAAACCAAGCCATAGAACTATAGAGTTGTGTTGTTGGAAGGAATGTTAGTTACACCTTACTCAACCTGTTATTCAGGCATTTTCCCCTAATGAAAGTGCCACTTTATATTTATATAGGACTTTATGGTTTTCATTGTTTTTGCATGTATTATGTTTTTCAAGACAAGTCCATGAATGGTAATTTAGAAGATAGATGCCAGTCTTGTTTTATACTTTAGAAAAGTCAAGGTATTTGAAAATTCCATAGCTTAGAAGTGCTTGAGCTGGAATCAGAACACACATCTTCTGACTTTATTCTGTATTCCCCACCTTGTCTCTGCATCTTGTACTGAAGCAAGACATTGAACAGACGGAGGCCATTGAAGGTAGTGGAAGGTCTACACATGGAGAGACTTAGACCTGGATTCAACTCTACCTTCTTCATTGGAGAATATGAGTGGTCCTCACCTAATTAGTGTACTCCTCTGGGCCTTCCTTTTCTCATCTCTAAATTGAGGGCACTGAACTAGATAAAGTCTCCACTCATCTTCCACCCCTTTTATCTTGATCTGGTCAGCCTGCTTTGGATTCCTAGATGGTGGTCCTTCAGGCATGTGCTCCTTCTGTGATGTAGCCCCTTCCAGCATACAAAGATTGCTGTTGTGGCTTCCTAAAGTCTTCTCTTAGTTTGACAGGAGAAACATGGCTTTAAAAAATTATCTAGGCTATCTTAAAAAAAATTGAGAGAGATTTTTCTCCATCTTCTGGTTGCCATAAATTTAAAAATTAAAATTAATCTCTACTAAAAATATTATAAAAAATAAATATTAAGAGATTTATTAATGAGCATTAGAAATTAAGGAATAAAGAAGATACAACATAAAAACCATGTGCCCATGGCTGATCAGCCAGTTCAAACACCTGCCTTACTACCACCAAGCTCGGGACAGGAAGTAAAGAGGTGGGACCTTCCACGTCCCTGCCTAATATCCCCTATCTACAGGAAGTCTGTAATGACAGGAAGTCAGTGGGCTCCTGTGAAATGTAGTTCTTTCTTAGGGTAACAGATTTTCAATTATACAGCTAACCAAACACCCCCAGTATCTTCAATTGCTGTTTCTATAACAATTGAGGTTCATACAGCAAAATGATGACATTTCTTGGTTGGGAACTGGAAAATGACAGGAGGTAGAGCTGTGTGACAGCTTTGGGATAGATGAGAAGAGAAACACATTGAACTTTAGATACTCTCCATTTGTTCTGTCCCTTTCTTTTGTTATAGATCAGGAATCAGTAGAAGAAAGGTGCCCAAATCCTGCATGTTTATATGAAATGCAATTTTCTCATTATTTGTGGGAAATAAGGAAAATAAATTAAATAAAGCTAAGGGCTTGGTTTAGACAAATAATGTTAATTCTTCATATGCAGGAGAAAGATGTCCGAAAGTGGAAGGAAGAGTTACTGGATCAGCGTCGGAGAATGATGGAGGAGAAATTACTTCATGCCGAATTCAAGCGGGAAGTACAGTTACAAGCCATTGTGAAAAAGGCTCAAGAGGAAGAAGCCAAGGTACCTTTCCAGGGCAGTAAATGTGGGCATTTCCTTTTTTAAAGATATTCATCATTTTTATCAAACTTGATCATTTTCCAAAGGTCATAAGTAGGACCGTCTTAGTCCAAATGTGTGTCCCTTTATACAGATTGCATTCTTTTTTAAGTTGTCCTGTTCATTGTCTCAGGATATTGGAGGCACTGGGAATGTTGCACTGACACCTCAAAATGGTTGCCATCTTTGTGAGTCACTAAGACCAACTCTGGTGAGAAATCTGTCTTTTGCTATGTCTGGCCTTTCCACACAGCCCCTAATCTGGGAGTCAGAATTTCAGTTTTCCTGGGCCTTTGGAATTCTAGGATCACTTCTCTGCTGTTCTCAAGAGTCAGAATAGGACTTAAATGGAAGCTATATTTTTTCCTCCCTCTCCTCCCCTCCCCTCTATCCAGGTAGTACAGAGAAAACTAGATCTGTCTTGTCAGAATATTCATTTTTTGAAAGGCAAAAATATCTGAATATTGATGTTCTTATTTCACTTGTTGGTTATTTTTCACATTGTTTAAATGGATCCAACTTTGTTTAATTTTCTAACACATTTACCTTCATTATTATTTTTTATGTTGATGTGACTTCCATAATCATATTAAGGAAAACATGGTTTACATAGTTTCTCTTTTATTCTTTCTTTTTATTTAATATATTTTATTTGATCATTTCCAAGCATTATTCGTTAAAGACATAGATCATTTTCTTTTCCTCCCCCCCACCCCCCATAGCCAACGCGTAAGTCCACTGGGCATTAGATGTTTTCTTGATTTGAACCCATTGCTTTGTTGATAGTATTTGCATTAGAGTGTTCATTTAGAGTCTCTCCTCTGTCATGTCCCCTCAACCTCTGTATTCAGGCAGTTGCTTTTTCTCGGTGTTTCCACTCCCATAGTTTATCCTTTGCTTATGAATGGTGTTTTTTTCTCCTGGATCCCTGCAAGTTGTTCAGGGACATTACACCGCCACTAATGGAGAAGTCCATTACGTTCGATTATACCACAGTGTGTCAGTCTCTGTGTACAATGTTCTCCTGGTTCTGCTCCTCTCGCTCTGCATCACTTCCTGGAGGTTGTTCCAGTCTCCATGGAACTTCTCCACTTTATTATTCCTTTTAGCACAATAGTACTCCATCACCAACATATACCACAGTTTGTTCAGCCATTCCCCAATTGATGGGCATCCCCTTGTTTTCCAGTTTTGGGCCACCACAAAGAGCGCAGCTATGAATATTTTTGTACAAGTCTTTGTGTCCATTATCTCTTTGGGGTACAGACCCAGCAGTGCTATGGCTGGGTCAAAGGGTAGATATTCTTTTGTCGCCCTTTGGGCATAGTTCCAAATTGCCCTCCAGAATGGTTGGATCAATTCACAACTCCACCAGCAATGAATTAATGTCCCTACTTTGCCACATCCCCTCCAGCATTCATTACTTTCCTCTGCTGTTATGTTAGCCAATCTGCTAGGTGTGAGGTGATACCTCAGAGTTGTTTTGATTTGCATCTCTCTGATTATAAAGAGATGTAGAACACTTCTTCATGTGCTTGTTAATAGTTTTGATTTCTTTATCTGAGAACTGCCTATCCATTTCCCTTGCCCATTTATCAATTGGAGAATGGCTTGATTTTTTGTACAATTGATTTAGCTCATTATAAATATGAGTAATTAAACCTTTGTCAGAGGTTTCTATGAAGATTTTTTCCCAATTTGTTGTTTCCCTTCTGATTTTAGTTACATTGGTTTTGTTTGTACAAAAGCTTTTTAGTTTGATGTAGTCAAAATTATTTATTTTACATTTTGTGATTCTTTCTATATCTTGCTTGGTTTTAAAGCCTTTCCCCTCCCAAAGGTCTGACATGTATACTATTCTGTGTTTACCCAATTTACTTATGGTTTCCTTCTTTATGTTTAAGTCACTCACCCATTTTGAATTTATCTTGGTGTAGGGTGTGAGGTGTTGATCTATTCCTAGTCTCTCCCACACTGTCTTCCAATTTTCCCAGCAGTTTTTATCGAATAGTGGATTTTTGTCCCAAAAGCTGGGATCTTTGGGTTTATCGTATACTGTCTTGCTGAGGTCGCTTTCCCCCAGTCTATTCCACTGATCTTCCTTTCTGTTTCTTAGCCAGTACCAAATTGTTTTGATGACTGCTGCTTTGTAATATAGTTTTAGGTCAGGGACTGCAAGGCCCCCATCGTATGTGTTTTTTTTCATTATTTCCCTGGATATCCTTGATCTTTTGTTCTTCCAAATGAACTTTGTTATGGTTTTTTCTAAATCAGTGAAGAAGTATTTTGGTAGTTCAATGGGTATGGCACTAAATAGATAAATAAGTCTGGGTAGGATGGTCATTTTTATTATATTGGCTCATCCTATCCATGAACAGTTAATGTTTTTCCATTTGTTCAAGTCTAGTTTTAGTTGTGTGGCGAGTGTTTTGTAGTTGTGTTCATATAGTTCCTGTGTTTGTCTTGGGAGATAGATTCCTAGGTATTTTATTTTTTCTCTTTTATTCTTAAAAATCCAATTTAATTGAGCCAAAAAGCTCAGTCATTCAAGATTATAAAATGCCCCCTTAAAAGAACAGTTTATGGGAAGAAATGTTTTATTAGAGTATATTAAAGGTTTATATGGTTTTTATTTTATTTATTTAAAAAAAAAAAACCTTCCCTTCCATCTTTAGAAACAAGAAATATTGCACTGATAGTTCAATGGATTTATGATGTCATCAGTATTGGTACTCCTTCCCAGGATACAGATTATACAATTGATCTACCCTTCCTCATTTTCTGTGATTGTTTGTCATGTTTTTGTGTAAATCCTTTGCAAAGTGTTTGCCCAGAAAATGAAATGACTGCCCGATGTTTACCTTTGGCTCTTGCTGTTTTACTAACTCACTTCCTCTTCTGAGCAAACATTTCTTTCTTGATATCTCCTATGATATTTTCCTTGATGAGTTCTTTGTTGACAGTATATTATAACTTACTCCTGCCCATCATGTACTTCTCCACTATCATTTTGGTAACTTACAGCTTTAATTTATTTTCTCCATTTGAATTAGTTTTTTAAGTCAATTTAGAACATTATTCCTTGGGTGGGACGAGCTAACATGTAAAAATTACAATCCTATCCAAATTAATTTACTTATTTACTGCCATATCCATTGAACTACCAAAAAACTTTTTTACTGAATTAGAAAAAATCATAACAAAGTTCATTTGGAAGAACAAAGGATCAAGGATATCCAGGGAAATCATGAAAAAAATGCAAAGGAAGGAGGACTTTCAGTCCCAGATCTCAAACTATATGATAAAGCAGTGGTCATCAAAACAATTTGGTACTGGCTAAGAGACAGAAAGGAGGATCAGTGGAATAGACTTGGGGTAAATGACCTAAGCAAGACAGTCTACGATGAGCCCAAAGATCCCAGTTTTTGGGACCAAAACACACTATTTGATAAAAACATCTGGGAAAATTGGAAGACAGTGTGGGAGAGATTAGGTTTGGATCAACATCTCACACCCTACACCAAGATAAACTCAGAATGGGTGAATGACCTGAATATAAAGAAGGAGACTATAAGTAAATTAGGCAAACACAGAATAGTATACTTGTCAGATCTTTGGGAAAGGAAAGACTTTAAAACCAAGCAAGAGCTAGAAAACAATCACAAAATGTAAAATCAGTAATTTTGATTATTAAAAAGTTTTTGTACAAACAAAACAAATGCATCCAAAATTAGAAGGGAAGCAATCTTCATTACAAAAACCTCTAACAAAGGTCTAATTACTCAAATTTATAAAGAGCTAAACCAATTGTACAAGAAATCAAGCCATTCTCCAATTGATAAATGGGCAAGGGACATGAATAGGCAATTTTCAGTTAAAGAAATCAAAACTATTAATAAGAACATGAAAAAGTGTTCTAAATCTCTTATAATCAGAGAAATGCAAATCAAAACAACTCTGAGGTATCACCTCACGCCTAGCAGATTGACTAACATGACAGCAAAGGAAAGTAATGAATGCTGGAGGGGATGTGGCAAAGTTGGGACATTAATGCACTGCTGGTGGAGTTGTGAATTGATCCAACCATTCTGGGGGGCAATTTGGAACTATGCCCAAAGGGTGATAAAAGTCTGTCCTTTGATCCAGCCATAGCACTGCTGGGTTTGTACCCCAAATAGATAATAAGGAAAAAGACTTGTACAAGAATATTCATAGCTGCACTCTTTGTGGTGGCCAAAAATTGGAAAATGAGGGGATGCCCTTCATTTGGGGAATGGCTGAACAAATTGTGGTATATGTTGGTGATGGAATACTATTGTGCTCAAAGGAATAATAAAGTGGAGGAATTCCATGGAGACTGGAACACCCTCCAGGAACTGATGCAGAGTGAGAGGAGCAGAACCAGGAGAACATTGTGCACAGAGACTGATACACTGTGGTACAATTGAATGTAATGGACTTCTCCATTAGTGGCAATGCAGTGACCCTGAACAACCTGGAGGAATCTACGAGAAAAACCAGTATCCACATTCAGAGGAAACACTGTGGGAGTAAAAACACCGAAGAAAAACAACTGCTTGAATACATGGATCGAAGGGATATGTTTGGGGATATAGACTCTAAATGAACATCCTAGTGTAAACAGCAACATGGAAATAGGTTCTGATCAAGGACACAAGTAATACCCAATGAAAGTTTGTGTTGGCTATGGGAAGGGTGGGTGGAGGGGAGGGAGGGAAATAATGTGATTATTACAGCTTTAATTTTTCAGAACCAGTGGCATTCTATCCTTTTAGATATACATGGCATGAAAAAATATTTAAAAGATAATCTTTTATTATTAAAGTCATTAAAGCACTGTTTAGTTACTTAAAGTCCATCAAGCCTTTTCTCCATCCTTTGACTCTGGGCCTAGTTCATTGTCCATCTACAGTATCTAGAACTAGGCTAAAGTGACCAGTAATTTGTTCCAATTGAAAATTTTCTTTAGAGTGAAAAATTCAGAAGATTCTGACAGTACCTGTATTCCTTCAAGGAAGGAGTAGTAGGGCAGAGCATGGTGATAGAATGTAAACAGGGGTAGGAATAACTCAGACCTGTTTCCTGCTCTTTGAGATAAAGTGATTTAACTAGATGACCCCTAATGCCCTTTCCTACTTCAGTCTTCTTTCCTGACACTTTGTTCATATGTTATACAATACATATTTCCATGTTCATCATGTTGTAAAAGAAGACAGATATTGCTTACATTAGAGAAGAAATAAAGTGAAGAATGATATTCTCCAATCTGCATCCAGACTCCATCAATTCCTTCTATAGCAGTGAATAGACTTTTCTGTCATGAGTCCTTTGGAGTTTTCCTAGGGCCTTGCATTGCTGGAAATAGTTGTCTTTTCCCTCTTCAGTCCATTGTCCCTTCAGCTGTCTAAGTGATCTTTCTGAAGTGCAGGTGTGACTGCATCATCCCTTTCTCAATCTACCAGTGCCCCCTATCACTTCTAGGATGCTACATAAAATCTTGTTTCACACTCTAGGCTTTTCATAGCCTAGCCCCTTCTTCCCTTTCTAGGCTCCTCCCTACATATGCTGTTTGCTGCTAATGATTAGCACTCCAGTTTCATTCCTTCTTCTGTGACATTGGCCTTAAATATTTCCCATCTCAATTCCAGGCACTTTCTCTACTTGTCTGCATTCCTAGAAGGCCCTCCCTCCTCATCTCTGCCTCCTGTCTTCCCTGGCTTTCTTCAAGTTCTAGATCATATCCCACCTTCTATAGGAGTCTTTCCCAATCCCCCTCTTGCCCCTTTATTCTAGTGCCTCCCCTCTGTTGGTTATTCCCAATGTAACCTTTCTGGAGTTTGTAATTATTCTTATGTATCTTGTTAGAATTGCCTAAAGAGCAATGGCTATTCTTTTTTTGTTTCCCTAGCACTTAGCAAAGCTCCTAGTAAATTGTAGGCACCAAAAAGTATTTATTGACTTTAACTGAGCTTAATTGTATAAAAGAGGAACAAGATTCCAGGACTAGGCAGTTGAGTTGAGGTCCTTTCTAGCATATGTTGTCTGGGCCTACTTATATAACCTTAAGGCTTAGTTGTGGTAATGTCCATAAGGTGAAGAAAAGATCACTTTAGTTATCTACTTATATTTTGAGATCCATTCCAGAATGCTTATTAGCATGCGTCTGTTGGTTTATAAAGTGTATTTGGCATTTTCTTTTGGTAGCGGAGTTATCTATTTTTCCACTAATAGCTTCATATTGGAAGGCTGTGCTACTGAAGGGCTGATTTTGGAAGGGCATGTCAAACTGGAAATATATCCCTAAAAGTGGGTTCTTGTAAACAAAGCTCAACCTGAGTTCAGAGAGGCTTGTTATCAGAAGTTAGTTACATGATCATTTACCCCAAAATTCATGAAGGATCTTTTACTAATGTGTACAGGACATTGGGGATGATTTTATCTTCATCCTTGGAAGAAAGACCCATTGTTGATTAGATCACTGGTAATTTATAATCTCAAATCGATTTGAATCCAATTTGAAAGATATTGTGTCATCTATTGCTTTTATTACAGGTAAATGAAATTGCTTTTATAAATACCTTAGAAGCCCAGAATAAACGTCATGATGTGCTTTCCAAACTGAAAGAATATGAACAGCGACTGAATGAATTACAGGAAGAACGCCAGAGAAGACAGGAGGAAAAGCAAGCCCGAGATGAAGCTGTACAGGTAAAATTTAGCTCCAAATAATAATTTCTTAGAGTTATTAACATTTTTTTAAACCCTTGCCTTCTGTCTTAGAATTGGTAGTAAGTATAGGTTCCAAAGTAGAAGAGTGTGAAGGGCTAGGCAGTTGGGATCAAGTGAATTATCCAGGCTCACACAGTTAAGAAATGTCTGAGGCTAGTTTTGAACCCAGGATCTCTTCTCTCCAGGTCTGACTCTCTATCCACTGAGCCACCTACCTGTTCCAAGTAATTAACTTTTATTTGGCACATCCTAGAGTCCTTGAGACATGTATAGAAATACTTTGGACTCACTTTTCTAGAGAAAGGTTGTCTGTTGGGATGTTTCTTCTCTAAACCTATTGACTCAAGCCCCCATTGAGTGTGTTTGCCCCTCCTCACCACTAGTGATTAGCACCCCAATTTTCATTTAACCAGTTAATTTACATTAGCATTTACAAGGGAATATTTACTAGAAAGATATAGCAAGAACAGAAATATAATCTTACCCATCCTCCACCCCCCAAAAAAACTTTGGACCACACTTTCCCACAAACCATCTTGAACTTTGGGATAGCTTGTGAACTCATCACAATTCCTATATAGAATTTTCCTCTCTGGTTTCATTTGCAACCCTGGGACAGCCATAAATAAGTCCCCATCTCTGCTTGTATTCAACAAGATCAGTTGGGACTCTGCTCCTAGAGCAGTGATGGTGAACCTTTTATAGCCATTAGAGACTGAGTGTCCACACGGCACCCTCATGCCACATATGAGCTCCCTACCTTACTCCAGACAGGGGAGGGAGGAAATGCTCCCATTGGGCTGCTGGGTAGAGGGGTGGGGGAGTGAGAGAAATCTTCTCAGGCACGGTGGAGAGAGGGAGGAACACAGCCACTCCGGCATACCTGCCATAGGTTCACCAACATGGTCCTAGAGTTTGGAGAAGGAAAGTTCTGAGAGTTTACGTAGCACCTTTGTGTGCTTCAATTGAGATGCAGACAGAGTTTCGGGGACTTGCCTTTCCATGTGGAATCTGGCTTCTGTCCTGTGGTAGCTTGCTCTCTTCTGTTTTCTAAGCTGATACCATCTCAGCCATTTCCAATCTCCTATACTCAAAGCAGAAAAGAAAAAATGCCAAGAGGCAAAGGGCAGAGATCTGTGTTTACATTGACTTCAAGTGGGGAGGCCCAAGTGCTCTCTGCTGATGTTATTGTTTCTTTCACACAAGTGGGGAGGAAAAAACACAAGTGACTATCAAAGTTTAGTTTGCCTCTGCTAAGAATGAATAGCTAAAGCAGAAATCTATTACTGTGTAACTAATATCTTGGTCTATGAAGAGTGGGATGACTTTTGTTATTTTGTAATTGCAAACCATTGTCTTTTAAAACAATGATTCTGGCATTAGGAACGCAAACGAGCTCTGGAAGCTGAACGGCAAGCCCGTGTGGAAGAGCTGCTGATGAAGAGGAGAGAGCAGGAGGCACGCATTGAACAGCAGAGACAAGAGAAAGAGAAAGCCCGTGAGGATGCAGCTCGGGAAAGAGCCAGGTAGCTCCCTCCCCTGTAGTAGTCATAGTGGTATGCTGCCTGCCACTGAGTCCTTTTCTTTTCCAAATGTCCCAAAATGTTAATTGAATTTACCAGAAGTTCTTATACTACAAAGAAAAGTGGTCGAAGAATGAATGTCTCCTGGATGGGTGGGCAGGAACTGCATCCTGAATTCTTCCCCATGTTGATAATGAATTTAGTATGCTGAACCCTAGTCCCAGACCCAGGCTCAGCACTCCAGAATTCTTCGATACTTTTCCCCACAGTCTAGGAGGACCATTACTCAGACTGCACCACTCAGGAGTCAAAGAAAGAGGAAAAGTATCCATGTGTCTTAAAATATTTACAGCTATTCTTTTCATGGTAGCAAAGAGTTGAAAACTGAAGGGATGTCCATTAACCGGGGAATGGCTGAACAAATTATGGCATATACTTGTCTGTGTGTGAGATGGAATCTTATTGAGTTATAAAAAATAACAAAGGGGGGTGGTTTTAGAAAAGCTTGCTTTTGTCTCCTGATGTGACTCAGGGTAGACTATTTAGGCAATAATCTAGCCCTTTCTTCTGCTGTGGCTCAGACTTAGACATGACATCCCTGGTCTGAACTCTCTTGGCTTCTTTGCACACTGTGCCTTTAGCTTGCCTTAGCTCCACTCATCTTGAGCCATCTTCTTGCATTTGTCTTTTACAGTCCTCAACTGGCATGGGAGTAAAAGGGCTGAGGGGAGAGCTTATAGTTACTTCTTTTTCAATTAAAAAAAAAATCATGTATGTTCCTTCTGACATATTGTATAACTTTTCTGTGATTTTCTAGGCAAATCTGGGTTCCTTTAGGTCCTAATGTGTCTCTCTTAATTGGAAATAAATACTCTTTCTTCTGATTCCTAGGAACATAATCCTTTTCCTCTATTTCTGCATTTGACAACAAAGCTCACTCCCTTTTCCTCTCATTTACTCCTTAACTTCCTACTGTCTGGCTTCTGGCCTCATCATTCAACTAAAATGGCTTTCAAAAGTTACTAATAATCTCTTAATTGCCAAAGCTCCTGGCCTGTTCTTAGTCTTTATTCTTGGCATCTCTGCAGCCTCTAACACTGTCAGTCACTCTCTTCTCCTTGATAGCCTTATTTCTAGGTTTTTGTGATACTAATCTCTCCTGTTTCTTCTCCTTTCTGAGTGCTCCTTCTTAGTCTCCTTTTAGCTTATACCTGCTATCCCCACTATACCCAGCTCCCACAAATCCAAATATCCTCTTTAAGCTGATGATTCACATCTAATTATCTAGCCCTAATTTTTCTGCTGATCTCCAGTTTTACATCCACAGCTGTCTATTGCATATCTTGTACTGGATGTCCTATGGACATAATAAGGTCAACATGTCCAAAGCTACTATCTTTCCCTAATAGCCCTTCCTTCTTTCATATCTCCCCATTACTCTTGAGGGCACTGCCATCTTCCCAGTCACCTAGATTTGGATCTTCAGTGTCATCCTCGATTCCTCACTCTCTTTCATCCCACCATAGGCAATCTTTTGTCAATTTTACCATCACCTGCCCTCTTCTGTTCTGAAACTTCCAGCTCTTTAGTGTACCTCCTCATCACCTCATGCCTGGTCTATTGTAATAGCTTGGTGAAGTGGGTCTAACTGCCTCCAGTTTCTCCCTGTTCTGGTCCCTCTGCCATTCAGCCATCAAAGTGATTTTCCACAAGCACAGGTCTGATCATGTCACCTCCTCTGTCTTCCTTTTGCTTCCATAATCAAATACAAAATCTTCCTTGACATTCAAGCCCTTCATAGCCTGCACCCTTCCCTTGTAGACTGCTCTCTCCTTATACACTCCCAGTATTCTTTGATCTAGTGACACTGGCCTCCTTGCCATTCTTCCATCAAGACACTCCATCTGTCAGTTCTAGCCCTTTTGACTGACTCTTGCCCATGCCTGGAATACTCTGTCTTATCCCTGCCTCTTAGCCTCCCCAGATTCCTTCTAGTTTCAACAAAACTCTTACCTTCTACAAGAAGGTTTCCTAGGCCCATTAATACCACAGTGCCTTCCCTTTGCTTTTCCTGTGTATATGTGATTTGTGCAGTGTTGTTTGCATTCTGTTTCTACCTTTAGATTATAAGCTGCCCTGTAGGGACTGCCTTTTTTCATGTACATTGCAATGTCTTTCCCTCAAGCCCACTCTCCTCTGAACTCCTCTGTTCCTGTTGAGGAAATCGCCACCTTTCCAAGCTCCCAGTTTTGCTACTCCAGCATTATCGTAGACTCTTCACCCTTCCTCACCCCAGATAACCAGTCAGTTGCCAAATCTGGTTTTTACCTCCATCACATTTCTTGCATTAGTCCCTTCTCATTATTTATGGAGCAACTACCTCAGTTCAATTCCTGATTACTTCTTACCTGAACTATTGCAATAATTTCATAATTGGTTTTCCTGCTTCACTTTTCTCCTCTTGCCAATCTATTCTTTTTAATGCTGCCCCAAACCAGAATGTCTGGCCACATCATTTCCCTACTCAGTTCTAGGAGTATTGGACAGCTAGGGGGTACAGTGCTTAGAGTACTATCAGGCCTGGAGTCAGGAAGATTCATTTTCCTGACTTTAAATTTGGCCTCATCACTCAGTAGCTGTGTCATTTAACCCTATTTGCCTCAGTTTCCTCATCTGTAAAATGAATTAGAGAAACAAATGGCAAACTACTCCATTATCTTTAACAGGAAAACCCCTGATGGGATCACTAAGAGTAGGACACTACTGGGAAAAAAATAAAGATAACAAATTCATTATTGTCTCTAGAATAAAATGGAGATTTCTGTTGGTCTTTTGAAAGCTTTTCATAACTTCAGCTTATCCTTCCTTGCCAGGTCCTTCCCTTACTGACATCTAGCTCACATGGACCTAATACTGTTTCCCACAGTTGATACTCTATCCTTTTTTCTTTTTCCCGTTTGTTATTTTTGTTGACCATGACTGATATCTGGAAGGTACTTCTCATCGCCTCTGCTTCTTGTATTTTTTACTTCCTGTAAGAATCTGCTCAGATCTACCTGATCCCAACAGTTGCTAGGGCTCTTTCTCCTAAAATTACTGTGTACTTATTTTGTATTAATTCCGTATACATTTATGTCTCTTCCCCCTGATAAACTGCTTAAGGGCAGGAATGATTTTCTTTTTATCTTATCTCTGTAACCTAGCCCAGAGTGTGGCACATCAGGGACACAATACATTTTTGTTGTTTAATTTAGCCTTTAAATCTTTTATAATAATGAATTAGAAGCATTGGACTTAAGGCTCAAACCTGGGAACTCTGGAACAATTACTTTTTGTGTAAATAGGTCTTATTTTCTGCCTCCAGTAATAATAGAATATCACATTCTTTGAAATACAAATTGTAATGGTTGATGCTTATTTACATTCATGGTTAGCTAGCTTTATCAGTTCTTTCTTGATTGCCTAAAACTCAGGAAGATTGAAAAACTCCTTTTCTCACTTTATCTAAAATATTTGAGTAATTTTTGAGATATATTTACTTACTAGAAATTACAAATGCATACTTATTTTTAAACAAACACATTAAGAATCATCTTGCTGAGGACAGCTAGGTGGCCCAGTGGATAGAGATAGGTTCAATTCTGTCCTCTGACACTGTCCTCTGTGTGACCTGGGCAAGTCTCTTAATACTCATTGCCTAGACCTTACTCTTCTGCCTTGGAACAGATACATCTTAGAAATTCTAAGATGGAAGGTAAAGGTTTTTAATTAAAAAAAAAAAGAATTTTGTTAATTTCAGTAAGACCATTACTGAAAATTATTTCCATATAGGTACTTTGTATATATAGAGAGGTATATGATTATGATCTTTGTTGCTTATAAGGGAAAGAAAAGGTTTTTTCATCCAATGTAATTAAATTTTCATAGATTTTTTAGACACTTGGCAGTGAAGTTTTTACTCATGAAAACTTTTAACACTTGAAAATGTGCCCTTTAAATAAAGCTGAACTAAATCAACATTTAGGTTCTGTATTTGGTCTAGTATTTTGCAAGAAAATAAATTATCTGTCTTTGTTTAGTTTGGCATGGTGTTCAGAAACACTTGTACTTATTATTTTAGCTCTGAGGATAAGAAAGTGATAAACTTACTTTAAATTAAACTGCAAGTCACAATATCATATGTGTATAACCTGGAAGGGAACTCAGAGGTTATCCAGTTCAATTTGCTCATTTTATACAACAGAAAATTGAGGCTTAGCAAGCTTAAGGCCACATAGTTTATAAGTAGCAGAATTGGAATTTGTGCTCAGATCCTTGGATTCCAGAGCACATTGCCTTCAGTTTTCAGATTTTAAGTTTTTTTTTTATCTTTTAACTCATCCCTTTTAGCTACATGGTTGCATATTTTATCATCTTTAGAATCTATTTTTTGCATATCATAATTGTTACTTAGAGCAGTTCTTTTGATCTAGTATACATAGGAGTCTGGTCTATACATTAAAATATAAATATTGGAAAATATTTGTAGTAGATAGAAATGAAGCTGTATAGCCTTACAACTACAACAACAATTATCACATGATTAATTGGTTTCAAAACCACAGGAACATTTCCTAAAAAAGCAGACATCAGTTCATTGAGCAATAGTAAAAGCTGTTAACAGGTACATGCCATTGGATTTTCACCAAAAGTGACTTACTTCCTCATTTTAGGCATGCAGAATAGCCAAAGGCCTAGGCTCAGGGACAAGAATATACTTGTAATGTACACACTTCCTTGCACAAAGGCTTGTCATGGAGTTGAAATCCTCTTATTTCTATCTTATTTGGATGAAGATTGTTAGAAGAAAGAAGGACTTGACCAAAAGAAGGAGGAAGAAATTATATTGGTGATTTGGGCTAGTGAAGCAAGTCAGAAGCTGAATTTTGGAAGGAGGAAACTGAAGAAAATTGGAAAGAAAACAGTCTTCAAGCCCAGAGACTGTTCCAGATTCTACTTCTGAGTTGAAATAGCTCTAGCCTAAGGAGAATCCAGGAACCAGAGAATAGAACCTGAAGTGAGGGGATTGAGAAGGAGACATAGAAGGCAAAAACAAAGCAAGCTTAAAAATAAAAGCAGTTTTTGGCTACAGCAAACTGATAGAATAAATTGGTAAGTGGGACCAAATGATCAAAGATGGAGGACATAAGGCTGAAGGGGGTTTTAGAGCTGTGCAGTTGTTGGGACTGAGGAGAGGAAGTTGGAGTTGTCAGGTTATTAAGAAGTCTGAAAGATTTAGTTAACTGAGTGCTCAAATTTAGGTATATCAAACCACAAGTAGATCAACAGAATCAAGGGCTAACCATTTGAACCATTCTGGAAAGGAGAGGAAATTGTGCAGGGACTTGCATCACCTAAATACTATATGTCTCCAAGGATGTTTTCAGTGAACCCACTGATAATGAGTTTATATTGTCATACCTTAAAACTCACCAAAAAATTTCATTAGCTTTGTGATATTCTAAAGAAATTAAACATAAAATGATAATGGCAGGATAATGGCTTGTCCTAGGACCAGGACCAGTTCCAGTTGAACTCTGTGGAACAAGATGACCAGAAAATATTTTAATAGAGATAATAGTAATAATGCAGTGGAATTTTTTTCCTTTATAAATTAATAGACAACCAATACTTCTGTGATACAAATATAGATCTCAACATATTCTTTTTTAAAAATTGATGTTTATTTTTCGCATTCATTTAAAATTTTTTTGAATTCCCAGTTCTCTCCCTTCAGCCCATCCCCCAACCATTGAGAAGATAAGCAATCTTCACCCATTATATTTGCGAAGTCATGCAAGACATATGTCTGTATTAGCCATGCTGTGAAACAACAACAAAAAAGAACAAGAAAAAGGAAGTGAAAGAAGTCAGTTTCAACCTACACTCAAGAGTTCCTCAGTTCTTTCTCGGGGGGTGGAGAGCATTTTTCATCATAGATCTTTTGGAACTGTCTTGGACTTATTCAATATCGCTGTTACTATGTACAGTGCTCTTCTGGTTCCACTCACTTCACTTTACATCAGTTTATATAAATCTCCCCAAGTTTTTAGGAAATATCCCCCTTGTGATTTCTTATATCTAATTCATGTGAAAGTCAAGACATCTTCATTGTAGTGTCATTGGTTTTTTGGAACACAAAGAAAGAGCAGTAGCACAGGAGTATTCCATCACAGTCATATTCTGCTACTTGGTCAGCCATTCCCCAATTTGTGGGCATCCCCTCAGTTTTCAATTCTTTGTCACTTAAAAAAAAAAAGCTGCTATCAGTGGTTTTGTTATATATATATATATGTATATCCTTTTCCCTTTTCTTTGATCTCTTTGGAATACGGATCCAGTAGTGGTATTGCTGGATCAAAGAGCATATACAATTTTATAGGCCTTTGCACATAGCTCCAAATTGTTCTATAGAATGGTTGGACTCACAACTGGATTCATAATTCCACCAGTAGTGCATTAGTATTCTTTTCCCACGTGAGTTAGAATGTTTTTTTCAGAGCATCAATTTCTTCTTTTGAAAACTGCCTGATCATATCTTTTTACCATTTTCCAATTAGAAAATAGCTGCTATATTCATAAATTTGAATCATTTCTCTAAATATTTGGTAAATAAGGCATTTATCAGAACAATTGACAGTTCTTCTGTCCCCCAGGTTTCTGCTTTCTTTCTAATTTTAGCTACATTAGTTTTGTTTGGGTGAAAAGTTTTTAATTTTATGTAATCAAAATTATTCATTTTACTTCTTATTATTCTCTCTTACTCTTATTTGGTTATAAGTTCTTCCCTTATCCATAGTTCTGGCAGTTACAATTATTCTGTGCTCCCCTAATTAGATTATGATATCACCTTTTATGCCTAAATCACTTGCCCATTTTGATCTTATCTTGGCATATGGTGTAAGATGTTGGTCTATGCCTAACTTCTGCCACTCTGCTTTCCAGTTTTCCCAGCAATTTTTGTCCAATAGTGAGTTCTTGGCCCCCAAATTTGGATCTTTGGGTTTATAGAACACTAGATTACTATGGTCATTTATCATTGTGTATTATGTACCTCATCTATTCCATTGGTCCACTGCTTTATTTCTTAGCCAGTACCAAATTGTTTTGATGCTTATTCTTTTTTTCTGGTAAGGCTAGCCTCCCTTGCTTCATTTTTTAAAAAAATTGATTTCTTTAATATGCTTGATCTCTTCTTCCAGATGAATTTTGTTATTTTTTCTAACTCTGTAACATAATTCTTTCATAGTTTGGTATGTCATTGCACTGAATAAGTAAATTAATTTAGGTAGCATTTTCATTTTTATTATACTGGCTCAGTTTACCCATGAGCAATCAATATTCTGTTTTTTACATCTTTTATTTGTATGAAATTGTTTTGCATTTACATTCATATAGTTTTATAGTTTATTGTGGCAGGTAGACTCCCAAATATTTGCATTGTCTGCAGTTACTTTAAATGGAATTTCTCTGTCTATACTTCCAGGATTTTGTTGGTAATATATAGAAATGCTGATAATTTATTTGGATTTATTTTCTATCCTGCAACTTTGCTAAAGTTGTTAATTACTTCAACTAATTTTTTAGTTGATTTTATAGAGTTTTCTAATATATTATTTACAGTATCATATCATCTACAAAGTGGTAGTTTTGGTTTTGACTGTGCTTATTCTTTAAATTTATTTTTCTTGTCCTTTTGCATTTCTCTTACAATATTGAATAGTCATAGAGATAATGAACATCCTTGCTTTACCCCTGATCTTATTGGGTATGCTTCTTATCATATCTCCATTATAGATAATGATTACTCTTGCTTTCAGATAGATACTCCTTATCATTTCTAGTGTTTTTAATAAGAATTGGTATTATATTTTGTCAAAAGATTTTTCTGCATGAATTGATTTTTTGATATTTTTTCACTTTTGTTATTGATGTAATCAGTTATGCTTATATTTTTTCTACTATTGAACCATTTCTGTATTTCTGGTATAAATCTCACTTGGTCATTTCGCGTAATCTTTGCAATATATATTGCTGTAATCTCCTTACTGGTATTTTATTAAAAAATATTTTCACTATTCATCAGGGAAATTGTTGTGTAGTTTCCTTTCTGTTTTTGCTCTCCCTGGTTTATTCATCAAAACCATATTTTTGTTGTAAGAGGAATTTCGTAGGTCTTATTCTTTACCTTTTTTAAAAAAGGTTTTTTACATTATTGGGATTGATTGTTCTCTAATTATTTGATGGTAGTTACTTTTAAATTCATATGGTTCTGGGTTGTTTTTTTTTTTTAAGGAGCTTGTTCATGGTTTGTTGAATTTGTATTTGTAACATAAGATTATTTTAAAAACCTATTTTCTCTTTTGTCAATCTGGCCAATTTATTGCCATTTTATTAGATTGTCAGTTTTTTTTACATAAAATTGGACAAACTATCTCCTAATGCTTAATTTCAGTAAGTACTATAGTTTTTCTTTTTCATGCTAGTAATTAGGTTTTCTTCTTTAAAAAAAATCAAATTAAGCAGTGATCACCTGTTTTATTTTTTTAATAAAACCAGAGCCTCATTTTATTAGTCTCTTGACTTTTTTTTGCTTTGTTTTATTAATTTCTTGATTTTCAGTTTTGATATTTAATTGAAGATTTAAAATATGTTCTTTTTCAAGTTTTTTCTTCTTAGTGGAATGCCCAATCTACCCTTTCTTTTATTTATATTTATATGTATATTTATAAGCATTTAGAGATATAAATCTTTCCTTCAGTACTGCTTTGACATCCCACAAATTTTGATCTGTAATCTCATTGTTTTCATTATCTTTAATGAAATTGTTACATTGTTTCTTTTACTCATTCTTTAACCTACTCATTTTATTTCCAATTAGTTTTAAATTTATTCTTCCAAAGTCCTTTGCCAAATATCCTTTTTCTTGCATTATCATCTGGAAAAGATGCATTTAATATTTCTGCTTTTCTGAATTTGTGATGTTTTTATGCCCCAAAACTTGGTCAGTTTTTGTGAAGATGCTATGTACAGCTGAGAAAAAGGTATATGCCTTTTTGTTCCCATTTAATTTTTTCCCCAGAGGTCTATCATCTTACTTTTCCAAAAACTCTTATTTATTTCTTAACTTTTTTCTTAATTTATGATTAAATGTATCTAAGCTGAGAGGAGAAAGTTGTGGTTCTCTACTAATAAAGTTTTAGCTATCTATTTCTTCCTGTAACTCATTTAACTTTTCCTCTCAGAACTTGGATGGTATTCCATTTGCTTCATCTTTGTTAAGTATTGGCATTACTTCATTGTCTATATGCCTTTTAGCAGACTTTATTTTCCCTGATTATTTCTTTTAATTAGATTTATTTTTACTTTGTCTGAGATAATGACTGCTAACTGTCTAGTCTACAAAGCAAAGATTTTACAGTGTGGGAATATGGAAAATATTTCCAACTGAACTTGGTATTTGACCTATGTTTTTAAGGAAGTCAGCATAATGGGAAGTTAAGGTGAAGGGGTACTCCACAATTGTTAGGCAGCTAGGGTGGTAAATACATGGAGTCCAGAGATGAGTATCAGGTATAAGGAGCAAATTTGCCAAAGCCATCATAGTCAAGTGTAAGAAGCCTGGAAAGTTAGGCGAGGGACTAGGTTGTGAAAGCCTTTAAATGCCCAGCAGAGTACTTTACATTGGCAAGAGGGAGCTACTAATGTTTATTGAGTAGGATTTTTAGAGGGGACTATGGGGGGAAAAAACTGGAAAAATTACCTAAATAAAAGAAAGAAAAGATAAATTTCCCAAACAAGTAAGTGGTTGACAAATTTTGGGAGGAGAGTCCTAGTTGAGATGGGAAAAATAGTCATTGCTAGTAGAATTGCCTCAAAGTAGAATAAGTAAAATTAATTCTAGTGTCTCTGTGCTTACTTAAAACAGGAAGGGAAAAATAGATACATACAGGCTCGCTCTCTCTATCTCCCTCCCTCTCTCCTCTTTCCTCTCACATTTTTTCTCTCTCTCTCTTACTCTCACTTTCTCTCTCTCAAAACCAAATTGCTACTAGTTACAATTGGAAGAAAAGATTAGCCTAATTATTAGAATATTTAGAAAGCAGATAGAGTGGTCAAAATTATCAAAAACAATCCTCACCATCTTATAAGAAGCAGATATTAAAAGTAAGACTTACATAGATTGAAAATAAGAGAGGAAAACAAAATTTACTATATATCAAGTACATTCTAAAAAGCAGAGTTATACTCATGATATCAAACAAAACAAAAATAAAAATTTGTATATGCAGAGAGAAAGCAATAAAATTCTTTTTTGCTTTTGAAAATATAGACAATGAACCAGTATAAATAATAAATGCATGTGTGGAGAGACCTTAATGTTTCCCTCCTGCCAAAGTTGGAAAAAATAACAGAACGAAACAAGAGGGTTAAGTACAGTATGGAACAAAGTGTTGGAATAAATAAGACCTAAAAAATTTGCAGTGCCTTCTGAATGAGACTCCTGAAAAATATATACCTAAAAACATATATTAGCAGAATAGGACAAAAAAAAAGTAATGAATTTGGTGTGCATTGGAGAATGAAATTAAAGGCACAAAGATAGACAAAGAGGAAACAAAACTGTCACTATTTGTGAAAGAAATGGAAGATTTAATAGTTTCAGGTATATTGTAGCCTATAAAATAAATATACAGAAAGAACAGCATTTCTATATAACAAAATCTAGGAGGTTTTAATAGAAAGTAAAATTTTAAATTCATATAAAATACATTAAACATGTGGTAGTCCATCTACCAAAGCATACTCAAATGCCTATGTAAATTAACATACAAGATACTCCTTTAAAAAATAATTAAAATATATTGAGGCATGTTTAGTACTCATGACTAGGCCCTATCAATATGGGAAAATGTTACTACTATCAAAGTGAACATAGAGATTTTACTGCTATACTAAGCTACCCTACAAATATAAAGGTATACTTTATATTATTTCATTTTTTCTTTATAACAACCCTATATGATAGATTTTATTATCTTCAACTTATGAAGGAAGAAATCAAGGCTCAGAGAGACTAAACTTGTCCAGTCACACATCTAATAGGCATCTGAGGTAGATTTAGTCCAACTCTTTCTCATTCCAAATCTAGCACTGTTACCATCACTCTTCATTAAGCAGTAGATAACAGGGCCTGACTTCCTATACTGCCTCTGCTCTGGACTTAGAGATGATGGGAAAATTTCCCACTGTGACAGTGCTTCCAGATAATTCCCTAAGGCTAAAAGTCACAAATGAATGCTGATCTTCAAGACTGGCATTTCCATATATACCAAAAAAAGGGGGGGAAATCACCAAGCTGGACCAAAATAAAGTAAACTAAACTAATGGCATCATCAGTTGTCTCATAGTTTCCCTTTTGTGATATTTCCATGTCCAGTTAATTACTGATCAAAATCTATCCTTAATGAGAAGGAAGCAGGGACATTTTTTAACATTTAAATCAGGATTTCTTAACTGGTATGGGGTTGTGAACTTAGGTAGGAAGAAAATGACCTCTTTGTTTTCACTAATCTTTAACTGAAATTTAGCATTTCCTTCAAACATAAATGTGTAGACACAAACATGATTCTAGAAGGGCTCCATAGGCTTCCCCCCACTACTTCCAAAAGGGTGTATTACCTTCAAAAAGTTTAAGAACCTTTGTTTTAAGTACACCAAAAATCTTTCCAACATGTGCTTTGGGGTAACAGTTGAATCTTTTGATAAAACATTTTAAATCTTGGGCAGTCTTTTTGAAATGCTTGTTTATCCTTTTTTTTCCATAGTCTACCATCATTGTGCATCTGGTGGTGATTACATTTTCTTATGAAAGAAATAGTGTTTATAATAGTGCCTGTTGAGAATCCCAGTACCCTCATGGTACATTAACTTGTTTCCATATAATCATTGGGATACTATTTCTGGATAAATTAGAGTCAAGAGAATTAAAATCCACAATGTATGAACTCTTACTACATTACTCTTAGTATCTATTTGACTTAATTCATAGGATTTGTTGTAAGAATAAAACAAATTAACAAATGTAAATGAACTTTGAAAAACTAAAAACACTCTATGAATTTAGGATCATCTACATGGTCTCATTGTGTAGATATTTCAAAGACCTCATCATTTAAGAATGATTTATGAATGAGCTGATGAGTTAACAGGGAAAATGCTGACCTTCAATTTCTGTGAAATTGTTTTACATATTTTTATGAGAAGACAAATGATGCAGTTAAAGCCTTGAGGTAAAAACTTAGCTATACCAGCCTTTCTCTTTTTCTGTTAAAAGGAAGCATAATCTACTATCCTTAAAGAAAGGAAATGAGAGTGTTTTCCAGTGATATTATTGTATGCTCCCTGTCCTGTCTTTATATATGGAGACTGTGTTTACCCATTGGCTCCATAATGAGCCAAAACTTTCCTTAAAGCCAGATTAACATCTTTCCAGAATCCTCTCATGGAAGTGTTGCTTAGACACCTCAAGGGAGATATATGGTATTTCTCATCAGTCATTTTTTTTTCTAAGTTATTTGGAGAAGCAAATGTGATATAAAAGACTAATTGTGTTGAGTTTCTTTTCAGAACTTTTTTTCTGAATTTTAGTATTTTAGTATTTATGTAATTTCATTTTTAGAATCCAGTCAGATGTAGAATTCATACTTGTTCAATGCCTGGATTAACCTCCCTCTCTCTCTCCCTCTCCCTCTCCCTCTCCCTCTCTCTCTCCCTTTCCCTTTCCCTCTCCCTCTCCCTCTCTCTCTCCCTCTACCTCTCCCCTCTCCCTTTCCCTCTCCCTCTCTCTCTCTCTCTTCCTTTCCCTCTCTCTCTCCCTCTCCCTCTCCCTCTCCCTCTCCCCTCTTCCCTCTCCCTCTCCCTCTCCCTCTCTCTTCCTCTCCCTCTCTCTTCCTCTCTCTTCCTTTCCCTCTCCCTCTCCCTCTCTCTCTCCCTCTCCCTCTCTCTCTCCCTCTCTCTCTCCCTCTCCCTCTCTCTCTCCCTCTCTCTCTCCCTCTCTCTCTCCCTCTCCCTCTCCCTCTCTGTCTCCCTTTCCCTCTCCCTCTCTCTCTCCCTCTCTCTCTCCCTCTCCTTCTCCCTCTCCTTCTCCCTTTCCCTCTCCCTCTCTCTCTCCCTCTCTCTCTCCCTCTCCCTTTCCCTCTCCCTCTCCCTCTCTCTCTCTCTTCCTTTCTCTCTCCCTCTCTTTCTTCCTCTCCCTCTCTCTCCCTCCCCATCCACCCCCCCAACTCCCCACTCTCTGTCTTTTTGTCTCTCTCTCTCCACCCCACCCCCCTTCCTTCTCTTTGTCTCCCTCCCCATCCCCCTCCCGCTTTCTCTCTCCTTTCTTTCTTTCTCCTTGCCATCTGTTTTAGAATCAATATTCTGTATTCGTTCCAAGGTAGAATAGCAGTAAGGGCTAGGCAGTGGAGGTTAATGACTTGTACAAGTTCTGAGGCTAAATTTGAACTCAGAACCTCCCATCTTCAGACCTGGTTCTCAATCCACTGAGCCACCTAGCTGCCCTAGTTCCTACCTTTTCAATTTCTTTTATAAAAATGCTTTTCATTTATTTAGCCAATATTAGCTTAGATCCTGATATGTCAAAAGTACTGCATTAGGTTCTGTGTGATACACGCAAATGAATGAACTACACAACCCCTGGCCTTCAGGAGCTTACACTTATTATATATATATATACTTAATACATACAATGAACTTGGCTGTGTGACTCTTAGCTATTTTTTTCTAGCACAGCATCTTTCACACAGACATGTTCAGTAATTATTTGCTGCTTCTATTGCCATTGATGGCAACAAACCCTTATGTATAAGCAATAAGGACTTCTCTTATAGGAGCCAAGAATTTATACATGGTTATAGATGGGTTTGATGGAAGGGCATTACTCTAAAGGTCATTAGGCTTAAAGTATTTCTCAGTTTGGGATAAAGCAGAGTTCTGGCTTTTGGGGGTTTTTTAGGACTCAGGGAATGTCATATGCAACATTTTGTAGTTTGTACTGTAAACGATTTCATAATCTAATGGTGGTCTCATGTAGTGCTTAGACTCTGTTGGAAGGGCCTAATTTGAAGTGAGGGTTTTATATCATGTATAATTGCATTATCTGTCCAAATTTTTGACACTACAATTTAGCCTTTTCTCCCCTGGACAGTGCTATTAGCTTGTGATGCAAGACACCATTGTTGATGGTGAGAGAGATAGGTAGGAAGAGAAATTTCTGCCAACTGCCCCACCTCAAACTCTCCAGCCTCTTCAGCCTTTTCTTCATTCTTTTTATTTTTAACAAATGCCCCCCCCCCAAACAAGCATTTATGGATATACTTAGTAGACCTGATTGTTCCTGAAACTACAAATTATATAGTTTGCTTTTCTTTTTAAGTATATCATTAATTCATTGTATAATTTTGAGATCTACTTTGCTCATCTGCATTTCCTTCTAATTCTTCTTTCCACTAAAAAAATGCTTCAATGATTCTCTTTTTCTCTTTCTGTTTTTTTTGGGGGGTAGGGTGAGGTGAGATAGAAAGCAGTGCACGTCTAACTCCTCTCTCCTTTCCCATTGTAAAAAGAAAAAGAAAACCCTCATATCGGATGTGTTTGGTCGAGCAAAACAGCCCCTTGATGAATCAGGGTCTAAAAATGATGTCTCATTCTGTCTTTCAAATCCATTACCTCTCTCTATGGAGCATGCTTCATCATTGGGCCTTAGGAGTCATGTTTGGTCATTGCATTAATGAAAGTTCTTAAGGCTTTCAAAGATTCTTCCTTACAATGTTATTGTGTAAATCATTGACCTAATTCATCGTTCTTCATTCTGCATCAGTTCATACAAGTCTTCCTAGGCTGTTGAAACTGTCCCATTTGTTGCCCATTATACCATAGGCCATTACTTTTCTATATCACAGTTTGTTCCACCATTCCCTCGATGATGGAGACCTCTTCAGTTTCTATGTTGCTACCATCAAAAGAACTGCTGTAAATCTTGTTGTGTGTATATATATATACAAGTTTTTTCCTATTCTGTCTCTTAAGAATATAGGCTTCATATTGGTGTCACTGGAGAATCAGGAATTTCTTTACACTGTTTTGTTGAGTTCTTTAGGAAAACTCTGAAATACTTTCTTCACACCTCCTTTACCCATTTAATAATTCTTGCTCCTTTTAGGGCAGTGCATGTCTGATGCCCTTTCTCTCTTTATTGATTCCTCATCTTCCTCCTATCTCTTAAACACTGGTGACCCCCCCCCCCCCACACACACACAGCTCTCACCTTGGCCCTCTTCTTTTTTCTCTGTATGCTCTCCTTTGCTGATTTGGATTCTTTCCCATGGTTCAAATTATTACTTATATGCAGATGATTCCCAAATCTATTTTCCTTTCTGGAGCTTCAGTCAGGTTTTCAAGTTTCTGCTGGATATTTTCATCTGGCTATGCTGCCACAACCTCAGCTATCCTCAGCATATCCAAATGGAACTACCAATTTCCCCCCAAAACCTCCTCCGTCCCTCCTTACTTCCCTCTTTGGGTTATTTCTTTCTCTCACCTTAAGAATCATTCAGGCTCAACAGGGGTATTTTTTTTACATCCACCTCATTCCCAATATCTATTTAGTCATCATTTCCTTCAATGCTACCTCCTTGATAATTCCTCTCTTTTCCTTCAGCTTCCTTGCAAAACAATTTTCCTAGTCTCCTAACTGGTGTCCTACCTCCAGCCTCACTCTTCTCCATGCTGCTTGTTAGCCATGGAATCTTCATCTATCACACTAATAATGTTATTTCTCCACTCTAAAAGTCTTTAGAAAACACTCACTGCTTACCTAACAAAATGTAAACTCTTTATCCTAGTATGCCTGGGTAGCCTCTACAGTCTGGCTCTAACATGCCTTCTCAGTGTAGCCTCCTATTCCTTCCCTTCATGGACTGTATGTTCTTTCCAAACTGGACTACTCACTCCCCCCATTCTCATCTTGAACTTTCTCATCTCTGCCTTTATTCATTCTCTCTGACCCCAAAAACACGTACCCTTTTCTCTCATCTTCACTTGTTGAAATAGAGACTCAATAGACATGTTTTGATTAAATTGTTTTGTTGTTAAGATATTTCAATTCATGAGCATATAGTTTGGTTGGCTTTTTATCAGTTACATATTCTAGGTCTTCATTTATTTAAAAAAAATTGATATCCTCAGATTCTATCCTCCCTTTGTATCCCCTTTCTCTTACCCAGGGAACTACACCTTATATCAAAGAATAAAAGAGTAGGAATAAAGCAATTCTGTAAAACTAGTCAACATATCAGGCGAGTGTGACACTGTATGCAGCATTCTTTGCCTGTAGCTCCCCATCCTATTTCTCTGCAAAGAGAAAGTTGTTTATTCTCATCACTTTTCTTCAGAACCAAACTTGGTCTTTGTCATTATGAAAAGTTCAGTTTTAATTTTTCTTTGTATCTACATTTTTGTGTCATTTTATTTGTATCATTGTTTTCATGGTTCACTTTGCATCAGTTTCTATAAATCTTCCTTTGTTTCTTAGAGTGCAACAATATGCCACTGTTTATTAATTTAGCTTAATCCACAACTCTCACCTTTTATTATATTTGACCAGAGATCGAGAAGAGAGACTAGCAGCACTCACAGCAGCTCAACAAGAAGCTATGGAAGAGTTACAGAAAAAGATTCAACTAAAGGTAGAATTCTTTGTCTTTGAGGAGTCAAGAATAGTTCTGCAGAATTTGAAAACCTTTCTCTTGTCCCTTTGGGCTTGTAGCCTAAGCTTCTGCATTAAGATTTTCTAATTTCACTCATAGAAATAAAAAGTTGTCAGTCCTAGTTTCTGTATGAAAGTAGGCTTATCCAATTTGGGCATGTCCATTATAAAAACTAAATTATATTCAGGGATAAATTTCAGTAAGGAAAAAAGTTATCGTTCTTGAGTTATAACTTTGAAGCACTGTGCTTTCCTGCCCTTTGTGAGGCAGTCAGATATGATTTAATAACAGCAGCTCACATTTATGGTTCATGAAGTTCTTTCCTTACAACAAACCTTTGTCCCAAGGAATAGTTTATGGGATATCATTCCCATCTGTCACATAAGAAGTCTGGTATTCCGAGGTTTGCCCACAGTTATTCACAAGTAAGTAGCAGACCTGGAACTTGAACCCTTAAGTCTTTTGACTGAAAGTCTAGTGTTCTTCCTGGTTTTAATTAGGTCACTGCTTCTTTTTGAAAATACCAAGATGAGCCTGGAAGAGCTTTATGAAGTTGAGTGTAGCTTGTCATAGCTGGTCTAGAGGCTTACTGATGTGGGAGTAGAATCCTAGAGGTGGCATTTAGTGTCACACTGAGAGACAACAAAAGCATGTATTTCTGGGTGTAGAAATGTGTCAGGAAGCATTCCTCCGCAAATAGCTGCAACGCGTTCTTCCCTCCCTTGTGGGAGGCGTTCACACTGCTGCTGCTCTTCCGCATGCTGTCTGGGGCCACTTCATGTATTGCTTGCTCTATTGTAGCATGATGAAAGCGTCCGACGGCACATGGAGCAGATTGAACAGAGGAAGGAAAAAGCGGCCGAGCTGAGCAGCGGCCGACACGCCAGCACCGATTACGCCCCCAAACTGACACCATATGAGCGGAAGAAGCAGTGCTCGCTCTGCGCCATCCTGGTAGGCCCCGGGCACCTGGCGGGCGGGCTGGGCAGTTGTGCTTCGTGCCACGACACCATATACTTCTGCTCCTTACTGAGTCAGCCCTGGCCGTACCCAGCAGCACCTGCTGCTCTCTGCCCCTAGTTCTGAGGCCAAGGGCTTCGTCCTGGCCTTCAGGTGCAGCTGTGTAAGCAGCAAGACCTCCAGGAGGGGTGCTGGGACACCTTGATGTCTGCTGCAGAGTAGGCGGACCAGCTCCATGACTGTATGTCTCGGAGGTGGACAGAGGGAAGAGTCCAGTAGGCCAGCCGTATTCCCCACCGTGGGGGTCACCCAGGGCCCTGTGTGGAGCCTCTTCTGACCCAAACGCTGGTTTTCTATGAATAATTCTCTGTAGTGCCCGGAGAAGAGAAGACTGCGGGGCAGTGATTTGAAGTGATCTGGGGATGGCACTTGTCCCTGAATGGACTATTTCATTGCACTGTATACAGACTGGCTTTACTGGCAATCATCTGATAGTATAAGTGTGTGTTTAATCATTAGTATTTTTGAGGATTTTTAATATCTTATACTTTTAGATTTCTTCAGAGGTACATCTGTTTAGCCATATTAAAGGAAAAAAGCACCAGCAGGCTGTGAGAGAAAACAGCAGCATCCAAGGACGAGAACTCTCCGATGAAGAAGTGGTGAGTTTTACAGAAGCAATTTCTATAGCTTAATGTATTTCTGGGATCTGTTTAGCCTTCTAGAAGTCTGTAGAAAAACACATACGTTTGTGTCTGTGCTATGAAGACTGTCACATAAAGAATTAATAAAAATCCAGAGGTCAGGAGTCATCCGTGATGCACAGGAAAGCATCTTGGCCTAGGAAAAATGCTCCTTGAATATTCTAAACTAAGAAAGAACCCTCTTAATGGTACTTAGAACATAAAAGCTAATTTCTGAATCTAGACAGAGGAGGTGACTGGATGGATTACAAAGAGTCCCTTCCTGGGAGCCAAAGTAGCATTGGACTTGTGGCCCCCTGTGACCTCCGGCATGCCTTCCTGGTCACCCAACACTGACCTCCCTCACAGTGACCTCAGGGTGTGGAATCCTTCCAGTGTTTTACTGAAAGAGAAAAAGCATCCACCTATTTCAGGGCAGCACCTGGTTTCAGACTGATTTTCCTTGTTTCCTTTAACTCTTTTCAAGGCATAGAGAGTTGTTGCTTCTGTGAAAAATAAGAACTGTTTGGGAACTCATGAGTGATTTTTGAAAGAGGCAAGAGCTGCACATGATTCACAAAAGGGGAAAGAAAGTCTGCACACAGTACTCTAAAGTGGTCACTTGGGTTTCTGAATCATCTCATTTTAAACCTGGGATACTCTAGGAATTTGGAAATGGCAAATTAAAGTCAGTAGGAAGACATACAAGGTCAAATGTTTTATTTTTCTCAAATCACTTTAGCATTTTAAGATAAAGTATATTTTTTGTTTATTTTTCCTTCAATTACCCATATATTTGTTTTCATTCTCCACTTTTCTTTGATAGTGTCTTAGCTAGATAGTATACTAAGTGGATTAGAGCCCTGGACTTGGAATCAAGAAGACCTGAGTTCAAATCCTACCTTTAATGCATAGTTGCTTTGGGACTGTGGGCAAGCCATTCCACATCCTCTCAGCCTCATTTTCCTTGTCCATAAATTGGGCTTAATAATCACACCTATATCTCAGAGTTATTGTGAGGACAAAATGAGATATGATGTCAACACTCTGCAAATCTTAAATGACTATCCAAATTTGCTATTGTTACCACTGATTTAAAAATATAGGCTTGTACAAAGGCCAGAAGTTATATATATATATATATATATTCTTGCCTCCTTCAGAAAACTGTAGACTTGCTATATAAATAAATCAGGGCATGATTATTTGTAGCACAAAAATATTGTTCACTTTTTAAAAGTATTTTCTATAGTGTTTCCTAGGTACAAGTGCTCTCACACACATCTAGCATAAAACATGTTTACAAATTTGATGTAACCAGAATTTTCAAAGAATACTTCTATTTTATAATCTGAAGTCAACTTTGTGGATTTAGAGAATGGGTACATAAGGGTAAAATCTTATGGATTATCTTTATTTCATATTCTGTTTTAATTGGAAAGGAATTCATTCTTATGTGAAATGGAAACAAGTCTAAAGATCACATTTATACTCAAATGATACTTTTAAATTATTCTCATAGAATTTGTACAGCTAATTCTTAATTTTAGTCTCTTGCCTTAGAAAATGGAATAGGCTTAAAAAGAAGTTTCCAAAATGGCATATGAGTGAATTATGTTTCTAGTAAGGCAATTTTATAGCCACTCATTGCAAAGTTTCATTTTTAATCAATGAAGGTATCTATAGGGAACATACTTATACTACTTAAAGTTATTACTTGTCATCTGTGATGTCTTTATATCATATATACCTTGTCTGTGACCCTTCTTCTTTGACATATAAGATTTTATTTACACCACCTCTGACCTAATAAAATTACACCTTTGACCTTGTGCACTTGGCATCTCAGATAACTAACTCTTGATCTTTGACACCTTTTGTTTTAAGCTTGTTAAGCATAATCGGGAGCTGCCTGGGAAGAAAGCTTTTTTGTTTTGTTTTGTTTTGTTTTGTTTTGTTTATTATTGGAAATTGACATGGGAATTTTTCTAGGATTCTTGAGAAATTACAGAAAGGACTGGCATTTGTCCATTTTAACTTAATTGTTATCATAGACCCAATGGGAAAAGTAGAAAAATGGTAGAATTACAATATAAACTGGTATTTTGTTTTTATACTATAAAAAGGGGAGAAGTTGCTGCCTGGAAAAAATTTTGAATGGTTCACTTTATGTATATACCACATACTCTCTTCTATGTCATGTTTTTATCTATATATGATTCAGAAAATAGTAAGTTTACTAAGATATGGAAAATAAAATTGTCTAACCCATTTTGAAAATTAATTTTAATACCTTTGGGGGGAAAATGTGTATAACAAATACATGATTATACTATATACAATATATATATATATTTATATAAATAAACTACATATTCAGATTTGCATATGTTCTGTTTTACATGTTTTATGTAATTTTAAAATGTTTCATATACTTAAATATGGAGCAAGAACTAGAGTAATTCATAGTGACTTCTACAGAATTATGAGAAATGCTCTTAAGTCTCAAGAGGAAGCTCAAATTTTAAAGTAGTATTATGCTTAATAAGATATTTTAAATCTAATGTAACTGTAAAATCTCCCCAAATCATTTTGATCAGTAAGTAAATTAGCTAATTAAGTAACTAAAGAAGAGCAAATGTAATGTTTAAATAGAAATAACATAAATAGAACAGTGTGTTTACAGAAATGATTTGTTTGCTGACCTCTTTGTTGGTGATGCTTGGCATTGTGGTGGAAGGGAAAGGGTCATGACTCCTGGGGTGTTGATGACAGTTTGAGAAAAAATGGAGAGTTCCTTTTATTCTGTGCCTTTCTTCATCCTCATTCACTTTTGACTTTTAAGGTAGCCCTTGTTTCTCTGCCTTTGTAAATCACTGTCAGTATAGTTAAAGAATTAGACCTTTGTGTTGCCCTATTTTGCAAACACTGGGGAAAAGCTTGTTTCCTTATCAATATAAATCACACAAGATGAACAAAACTAAAGTCATTTACCATAAATCTTTCATTTTATGATAGTATTGTGAATAGATCAATTAATTATGAGATTCAGTCTTCAAAATGAATTTAAAATATTACCATTCTGTTTAAGATATAGCTTCTATATTTGTCCACAGTTTTACTTACAGAAAACATAGTTAGTTTTAATCTGTCAATTTCTTTTAACCTAAGAATGCTGTATCATATGATTTTTTTGGAGGGGTACATTATTTCAGGACTTAAAATTTTTTTATTACATTTATTTTTTCTTTTATTGGGGAGTGAAATTAGATCTAGGCATACTGATCACCAATCAATAAACCAATAATTAATAAATCAATCAATCAATATATATATATTTGTGTATATATATATAAAATCAATCAATCAATCAATAAAGGCCATAGATCAACAGTTTTTTTTAATCCTTCAGACCTCTGTTGGAATGTGTGAGAATGTGATGGGGCATAATGTGCATGTGTATATTCAATCCTGTTTCATTTTTGGCTGCATTTATTTTCCTTAAATTCCTGTAATTACTTTGATGTTTGATTGAAGAAAATATCAATCTGATGGGGGGATATATGACATGTACATGAAAAAAATATGAAAGTAAGTAGACTCTGAAGTCTTAGACAAAGGATTTTCAGAAATATGGAGAAAAAAGCATCTTTATTTTATGAAGTCAGGCTTCATGAAGCATGTAGCCTTCTAAACTGGCATGGAGGAAGAAGGCAGCTTGGAGCTGTGGAGCAGAGCTCACTCTGGGCTGCTTCCTGCCTCTGCTCCCTATGCCCAGGGGGCCTCGGTTTCCTTCTCTATAATATGAGGGGATTGGAGTGGATGAACTCCAAGGTTCATCCTAGCTCTAGATCTATGATCCTGTCATTTCAGTGGGAAGTGATCTAGAGAATCTCTCTGTCCTGTGAGTGAAACGGGATCCTCACAACACCGTAAGATAGGGGAGGAGCTGGCCAGCCGATTTGGCTCCAGTCTGAACTATACAAAAAATCATAGTCCGAAATCAAGTGGAAAAGCAGGTTTCGGTTAGAGGCCCGATTGTTGGGTAAAGGAGGGAGTTGTTCACCTATAGGCACATACTTAGAGAGCAGATTTTGAACCAGTGAGCAACACTGTCAGATCTCTTCATTTAGAAGATGATTCTGGTGGCTGTGCTGGCAGTGTTTAGGAGAGATTGGAGGTAGGAAAACTCTGAGACTAGGACAAGGGTTCAGATGAGAGATAGCAAGGACTTGTGAGCCAATGTGTGCCTACTGGGAGGGAAGAAAACAGGTTTTGGGTGGAGGCTGGTGGTTGGAATGACATCAGGTAGCAGCTGATGATATGAAATGTTAGGGAAAGCCTGGCAACACAAATAGAGAAGTTGGAATCAGACATTCCTCCTTTGAGAGGAAAGTGATAAATGAGGTTATAAGATTTTGATTTTATACTGCTAGTGGAGCATCAGCAAGATGGAAAGGTCTGATTGGCAGGGCAGGAATGGGGGCTGGAGAGAGGATGGGGGTGGTCTGTGTGTGTATAAGAGATCATTTGCTTGAAATTGGTGATAGCTGAAGGGCGGAGATATTGATGGTGGGAGAGATCCTCCCTGTAGGACTAAGAAGGACCTCTCAAAGTTTTCCTAGTCTAGTCTGCTCATTTTATATCTAAAGAGACTGAGGCTCATGAAGGTTAATTAAGGCCTGGAGTCTTCCAGAATACATAAACTGTGCTTCAAGTAGAGGATGTACTTTCAGAGCTGTCAGCCTGTGACTATGGGCTTCATGCCTGTGGGCCCTCAGAACCAGATAAAAATGTAATTGGGAAATAGTTCACAAAATGAATAAAGATACAATACTACATAGATAACTATGTATATTTTTAAACCTTCACCTAGAATCAATATCTTATATCAATATCAATGTCTTAGAATCAATACTAAGTATTGGTTCCAAGGCAGAAGACCAGTAAGGGCTAGGCAGGGAGCATTAAGTGACTTGCCAGGGTCATACAACTAGGCAGTGTCTAAAGCCATATTTGAGCCCAGGACCTCCTGTCTCTGGGCTTGGCTCTCAATCCACTGAGCCACCGAACTGCCTCACTGATAGCATTACATTTTTTTTAAACCGTTACTTTGCATTTTGGTTCCAAGGCAGAAGGGGGGTATGAGCTAGGCAATGAGGGTTAAGTGACTTGCCCAGGGTCACACAGCTAGGAAGTGTGTAAGGCCAGATTGGAACCTAGAATTTGTCTCTAGGCCTAACTCTCAATCCACTGAGCCACCCAATTACCCTCAATAGCATTTCATTTTAAAACTAAGTCAGTGTGTGGCCCACAGGGATCCTTAGGAACAGTTGAGTGGTTGCCATTTCCATTTGAGATTGACACCACTGGCCTAGAGGATTTCTTGAGGTGTCTGATATTATTGGAATAAGGTCAGAAGTAAGAAAACATTAAGTAATAGTTTGAGTGTTTTATAGTAATTGATCTGTTTTTCTTCACAAAAAACAAATCACATTCTCAATCTTATTTAACACTTTGTTTATATTCTTGCAATATGTTGGATAGTCTTGGTTTCTTTGAACATTTTTTTTTAAATCCCAGGGAGGCTATTTGTGAGCATTTAAAAATGTTATATATCATTCATAAAGAATGAAGTTTCCTTAGATTTGTTTTAGTAGTCTTGATTTGGAATCAGAGTATTTGGATTCAGAGCTGCCTCTGACCCTACCTGGGTAACTTTGGGAAAGTCATTTAAACCCTCTGGATCCATTTCTTCATATGAGAAATGATGGGCTTGATGGTTTCAAGGGAGGAAAGGAAAGGGAACAAATATGTATTAAGTACCTTGTGATGTGTAAAAACTTCCAGGCACATTGATTTATTAAGCAATGCAGGCCAATTGCATTACAGATTGGAACCAAGCCTCCTCAGCTTGTCAGTGGATCTTGAATACAGACAGATTTTTATGCATTAGAGGCAAACAGCTAACAGGATATCAACCAGGACAGAACATTAGGTAATCTGATTTCTAATTGGAGGAAAGATTGGGGACTTTCCAAGTTGGGAAGGGGAGCATGAGCAGGTACAATTCCCTGAAATCAGAAAAAGAGACCTCTTATTCCCCCCCCCCCCCCCATGTCTATACACAACTAAAGGAACATAGAAACAGCAATTGATTGACTAGTATGGGACCAGTTTTTAGATAAGACATGGGTCACTTGAGATGTACAATGTTGAGAAAACTCCTTGCATTAGTCTTTAGGTCTGACTGGGTTTGTGGTCAGCATAATCTAGGCTCTTGGTTAAAGGTGTAGCAGGTGGAGATGGTCTAGCTTCCAGGTCATGCAGGCCATGCAGGCCATGCAAACAAAGCAAGAAGGTTTTCTCCCAATTCTCACAATTGAATAGTTTTCTTAGAGGACAGAAGCTAGACTAGGCCCATAATTGACTAAAAAGGGAACTGAGGTAGTGCTAGAATTGCAGCACAAGAATTGTGTCACCCAACTCCCATAACCTGCCACATGCCAGGCACTGTGCTTAGTACTTTGCAAATATTATTTTCCACTTATGAATCTATAATCTTTTGCTAGATGAAGATTGGTTTTCTTTGAAGTAACTGCCTACTTAGGGAGTTTTAATCCTTTTTGAGAGACTTAAAATTGAGTAGTGCATGAATTTGGACGATCAGAGCCCAGTATAGTGAAATTTCAATAATACTTAATAGCAGATGCCCATATTATGGGGAAGTGAGGTGGTACAGTGGATAGAGTGCCCAGTCCAGCATCAGGAAGACCTATATTGAAATCTAGCTTTAGACACTTCCTAGCTATATGACCTTAGGCAAGTCACTTAACCTTTCCCTCAGTTTCCTGATCTGTAAAATGGGGATAATGAATGCTCCTATCTCCCAAGGAAGTTGTGAAGATCAGAGGAAATAATATCTGTAAAGTGCTTTGCACTGAGTCTGTCATATAAGTAGGTGCTATATAAATATTACCTGCTATTACTCTTGTTGTTTTTATTAAATGATGATGATTATGATGACAATGAAGCTTTTCTTCCCTGTTGCCTTTTTAAATTTACTCTACATTCTGGAGGGTATTTCTCCCTCTCTGCCTTGCATAGCCTTCTTTCTGCTTTGCTTTTCACTTTGAATTCCTGATAGATCATGGAACCAAAGCCCCCCTCCCCCAGCTCCTTTCCAAACCATGTGACAAAACCCCAGTAGAACTGGGCAGGATACCAGGATTTTCCTGTTAGGCCTGGACAGATGACCTCCTGCATCCCTGATCATCAGGTCTGAGAACTTCTCACTCCCAGAGACCAAAGTTCCATACCTTCTCAGGACCATCCAGTAAACTGAACCCAAGTAACCCTCTTTGACCAAAAGAGGCAGTCTGGGTTACCCCATCCCAGACAACCACACTTATAGGATATTGCCTCCTTCTCCACTCTGGAGGAGACTTAGTGGCCATCTTTGCTGGCTCTGATCTCCCCCTGCTTCCCCCTTCTCCACTGCCCCTTCTACTGTCCCTGGCCTTCCATCCCCTTTGCACCCTCTTTTCCTCTATATAAAGCTTCTGTATTACTCCACTCTCAGGCCTCATCTATCTCAGGTCGGACCCTCAGTTAGTCAAACTGACAGATGGTACCCTGAATGGGGAACCTGTGAAGCATGACTTGACTACCCACCACTGAGCTGGGTCCAGGCTGAGGCACACTCCATTCCTCGGACTCTATTTGACCCTGAGACTCTCTGAGGCTCTCTCCCTCTCTCCCTTCTCTTCCCTCTTCTTGATTCTTGAACCCTATCCTCCTTTCTTTCCCTCTGACTACCAAATCCTAGACACAGCTTTCTATGGGTGAGTTTGATTTATATATGCCCTCCGCCATAACTCAGTTTCCCTGCTTTCCAGATGAGCCTAGAGCTTTTGCTCTCATAAATCTAAACATTTAATCTGAGTCACCCATGCCTATGCCTCCAGGCCAATCCTCTCTCCTTGATTCCCCCTTCATCAGGGATGTCTGAAAGAATAGGAATCTAATATTCCACTTCTTGGCCAGCTCCTTCTGTCTCTGGGGAAGGACTCACATACCTCCACCCTTTCCATTCATCTCATAATCTCCTCTGAGACTTTCTACCTCCCCGTCTCCCTCCTCTCTACCAGCCCTCCTGAAACTTCTCTCCCTCTGTCTACCCTGCTAACCTTACCCAGTGGCCATGGACCAATGATTCACAGGTGGCAAGAGGACTCTGCCAGGCCATATTCTCGCTTCTTTGCAGATTCTGCTTCTCAAGGCATAGGCAGAGGGATTTAGGACAGCCTCCCCAGGCTCCTCCTCCAAGAACTCCAGTGGAAGCATGTAAAGATCACTTGACTACACATTAGACGAGCACTTACTAGCTGTGAGATGATAGGCCAATCACTTGGCTTTTCTAGGCTTCTCATCTGTCCAGCGAAACTGCTTTTTCAGGTTCCCCCCAATTCTAACATTCTGTTATTCTTTTAAATCTTCTATTTTTATCATATTTATAGTGTAGCTATCTCAGTTTTATTATCAATTAAATAGGCTCGCATGGACTAGGTTCCAAGACCTAATCAGCCCACCCAGAGGGTGTCTATGAGAAAATATGTTCTAGATTCCATAGTACTGACACTACCAATTTATAGAATGTAGCATGTTTCCAAATCTTAAACTTGCTTTATTTACAAATAATATTGGCGGATCAAAGCACAAAGCAAAATTTGGATTTTGATATGAGATAAAGCCTTAAGGGAAGAGTGGCTTATTAAATGTTAAAGACCCAAGAGACAACTTAATTACAATAACAACATTGTAAGAATGATTGTGAGAGACTTAAGAACCCTGATCAGGACAGTGACTTCTCTTGATTCCAGAGGACTGGTGATGAAACCAAGGGGGGATGGAATCATGACAGAGAATGGAGCATTTTAGACATGGCCAACATAGGGATTTGTTTAGCTTGAGTTTGCATATTTGTTTACAAGGGTTTTCTTTTTATTCTAAGGGTATACATGTGACAGGGAAGAAGGTGGGGGTGGCGTGGAGATGGGAAGAAAAGAAAATAGGTGTGTGTGTGTGTGTGTGTGTGTGTGTGTGTGTGTGTGTTTTAAAATCCTTAGGTTCTGTTTAGACTCAATACTAAATATCAGTTCCAAGGTAGAAGAGTAGTAGGAGCTAGACAATTGGAACTTGTCTAGGGTCACATGGCTATGAAGTTCATATTTTCAAATTTGAACCCAGGACTTCCTGTCTCTAGGCCTGGCTCACAATCTTCTGAGCCACCTAGATGCCCCAATGCTTGTTACTTGGAAACGATTCTTTAAAAATTACTACTATATCTCACATTTTGGAAAATGTATGTCAGTTGCAAAATTGCAGATAGCAAAACAGTGTTTTAAGCTGTATTTCTCAGTTGCTGTGGCAATGGATATTTATATCTAGTGTCATACAAGAAGTATTGATTTAAAAAATTCTTCTGAATCATGTAATTTGGCTTGTTTGTTGATTAGAATATATGAAATTAAAGTCCTATGGAAATTACAGAGAAGCATAGTAATAATAACAGTACTTCAAACACGTGTGATTTCACTTATTATCGTTACTTTCCCAAGTGCCCTTAAGCATTTATTAAGTGCCTGCTCTGTGCTGAGTGCAAGGGCTTTCAAGGCAGAGGCCACTCCTTCTCTCAAGTTGCTCATTGTCTGGTGGGGGAACCTCATTCAGTCAGCTGTCTGTAAACAAGATTTCTCCATCTCTACAACTTAATAGATGATCTCTTCGAAGCTATGGACATGGAGGGCAGCTAGGTAGCACAGAGTACCAGGGCTGGAATTGGCAGGACCTTGGTTCAAATCTAATCTCAGATTCTTTCTAGCTACGTGACCCTGGGCAAGTCACTTAACCCCAGTTGCCTGGCCCTTACACACTCTTCTGCCTTGGAACCAATGCTTATTATCTATTACAAGACAAAAGGTAAAAAGTTGTTTAAAAAGTTAGAGACAAAATAGTCATCATCCAGTGACTTAGATGGGTATGGGTATGTAGACAGCCTGGTTACTGGAAATCCTATAACTTTATACTTGATCCTAGTGTCCATACTAAAAGCCTTTTCAGTTATAGCAATACCTACTATAGATTTTGTTTCCCTGCTATGACATTCAGGAACCCATTGTTTTCTTCTGCATCGTCAACTAAAGCAGTGGGCTGGCCCAGTACGTAGAGTGCTAGGCCTGACGTCTAGAAGACGAGTTCAAATCAAGGTTCAGACACTTACTAGCTGTGTGACTCTGGATAAGTCGCTTAAACACTGTCTGCCTCAGTTTTCTCAGCTATAAAACAGGGATAATAAATAGCACTTACCTCACAAGGTTATTGTGAGGTTCGAATGAGATCATATTGATAAATTGCTTAGCATAGTGCCTGGCATGTGGCAGACACTTAATATATGCTTATTCACTTTTCCTTATTCTCCTATCAATCATTCAAGAAGCCTTTACTAAGAATATGCCATGTGGGAGAGACAATGGAACAGCCTTTTCCCCCAAGAAGTTGACATTATCTTCAAATACATATTCAAATAAATGCTTACAGTAAATACAAGGAAATTTGAGGAGAGAAGGGGGATAGGAAAGACATTAGAGAGGAGGCAGTACTTAGACTGAGTTTGAAAGAAGCTGTGCATTATAAGAGGCAGAGGAGAGGAGGGAGTGCTCTCTAGACATGGGGCAAAGCCGGCACAAAGGCATGGAGACAGGAAATGGAAAATCTTGTGTGATGAGCTGCCGCAAGAGAATTTAGAGAAAATTGCGTTGGGAAGAGTCACAATCTATGGATTAAATCCAACATTTTATGAACAGAATCATTTTGTATGCAGAGAGACCTCCTGGATGTCTTCTTAGGTCTCTTGGTTTTATGGAGTACCTCATGACCAGCCTTGCCATAGTAAGCTCACGGTGCTTGGCTAGACTGGTTTTCAGTCAGCTGATACAGTCTGCTCCTGGCACCATGCTGAAAGTGTGGTCACACCTGCCAGAGACTGCACTTTGTTGGCATAGCCTTCAGGATTTTAGGATTGTCTTTATACCAGAACTGTCAAACTCAAGGGCCACATGCCACCAGCATGGCCAGATCCAAATTAAAATGCAGTTGGGAAATGTTTAGCAAAATAAGTAAAACTAGAACACAATATAGATAATGTTACTTGGTGGTTTTCCAAGTCAGTTTGGGGCCTGAAGGGATTTGTTTCTACTTGTCTGTATGCCTACTTGACACCACCATTGGACACCACCATTGCATCACCATGAGGCACTGTAGGACTGTCATGGAGCTATGCATCAGATTCAAGATGGTGAAATTTTATGTCAAGGCATGGGAATATTTCGGGAGGCATTGTGATATACTAGAAAGAACATTGAATGAGGAGACTTCAAAGGCCTTGTTACAAATCTAGACTCCAGAATTGGCTAGCTCTTTGACCAAGGGCAGGTCAGCTTCTCAGTCTTTCTTTTTCATCTAAGAGAAAATAGGTATATTGCTTGGTAGAGAACTGAGAAGATGACTTCTGTTCAGACCCCAACCCTGCCCTTTACTGTCTGTATTCCTTTAAGCAAATCCCAGTAACACTATAAAATAAGAGAGGTAGACTAGCAGACCTCTAAGGTTTGTTTCCCCTTAAAATCTGTAAAATGGAAAGAAGAATCCTTACAGTGCCTGTCCTATGGCATTATTGTGAAGAAAACAATTTGTACATTTAAAATGTTTTCTACATAGAAATTATTTCAGCTCTGGAATAATATATTTTGACATCAGGTAAGTAGTCTTTATTACTCTTACATTTATATATAATAGGAGAAACTAATTAGTTTTCATTCTTAAAGAGAAAATTCTGTCTGCTTATTAAAAGCCTAAGCAAAAAATTATTGAAAAGGTCAATGCAAATATCTCTTTATTTACATCGATATAGTGGAAATAGGGAGGGGAGTTTGAAGGTTCAGCTTATCTGAACACTAATTGGAATCTTTTTAAAAAAGGCAAGGAGAAGGGGGCAGCTGGGTAGCTCAGTGGATTGAGAACCAGGCCTAGAGACTGGAGGTCCTGGGTTCAAATCTGGATTCAGACACTGCCTAGCTGTGTGACCCTGGGCAAGTCACTTGACCCCCATTGCCTAGCCCGTACCACTCTTCTGCCTTGGAGCCAAAACACAGTATTGACTCCAAGATGGAAGGTAAGGGTTTAAAAAAAAAAAGGCAAGGAGATCAAGAGGAGCAGTGAGAGCACTACTTTTAACCTTTATAGAACAACACAAAGTTACTTTGAATAGAAGTTAGTTTAATTAGAGTTCATAGAATTTTCAAGCTGATTCATCCCTTTCATTTTGCAGATGAGGAATCTGAGACTCAAATGGTTCATAGGTAGGTGACTTGCTCAAGGTCACCAGAGTATTAAGTGGTGATGTTGGCCCAGAACTTTGGGATCCTGATTCCCAGAACAGTACCTTTCACTCCAGCACACTGACCTGCCTAAGGTCATGTGGCTCAACAGCAGCAGAGCCTTGCCTGAGACTCTGCATCTCTACTCATGCCCTAAATCAACGGTCGTTTCTCTAGTGCACAGATCAAAGGAAATAATTATCACAAGAAAAACATTTAGCATTTTTCAGTTGTGAAAAAATATAATGAATTCACATGGTAATGAATGAAAACTTGGTTCTGCAGACATGGCCACTGCCATTCCATTCTTCTAAGTTTCTATTCATATTTGCATACTTAAAAAGTATGCACAAACATTGACTATAAAATCACATACTGGGTTTCTTGCAAGGGAGTATAATTTCTTCAGACTTTGGTAATACATTATACTAGAAAGATCACTGGAGTCGAGATTTAGGGTATTAATCATGTCTTCCTTAAATGGCTTCTGAGGATGAAGTTGAATGAATTCAAGCTTCAGTGTTTGAAATTGGAGGACTCTCAGAAACATCTTCTGTTAAGAGAGACCCAGTTCATTCGTATTGCATATTTTGAAGTCATCCCATGTTGTGTTATTGACTGCTAAGAGCTCTCTCAGTCCTTGCAAGATGATAAATGAATAAGCTTGTTGAACTCTGTACTTGTCTTTGAGCCATCTATTAAGTCTCAGATTAGATCAGGAAAGGAACATCAGAATCTGCAGAAAAGACACAAGGCTTGTCCTCATTCATCATCCCCACCTATCGGACAGCTGATATGGCATTTGTAATTGTCCCTGAGTGGCAGGGAGACAGCTGGTGGACTGTCATCCTATATTGGAAGATGGCTTGTCTCCTTTCTATGGTGTCTGCTTTCAAGCAATGGATTAACTGCATTTTGCTCATGCTGTCACTTCAGGCACTAATGTACCTAGATTAGAACTTGGGATAAACCACAGAGACTTGTTTTACTCCTCTAGTAACTAGTATGGTTGAGATATGCCTTTCACATACTTAAAACTACCTTATCGGGTACATAAAGTAGCTGTTGTAATGTAGCTGTTTGTTGTTGAGCTTTTCAAAATGATAATACTTTCAAAAGAATTTCCCAGCAAGAGGGAATATAGCTGTTGAGTAGAATTCAAGGAATAAAAAGGTATGCCAAACTGTATACCATCTCTTGAGATTTTAGATCATGGATCTTGACTTGTTTTCCTGATTACATTCCCAGTAGTTACTGGTCATTTCTCTCGTTCTTGCATTTCAAGTTCTCTGTTTCTTTGGGCAAATGTGATAGGCATGATTCAGATTGACTTTTCTCCAATTCATGATTAGTTTTTTGAGAGTATCTATAACCTTTTTTCAAGTGATTACATCAAAGAGATTATCATTTCTTAGCTTTCTTATGATTGTTATTTTATAACTGATGATAAAATTGGCTAGGTTTTCTATTTTAATTATAAATATTTTCCTATTTACATGTTTGATTGGATTTTGCCTTCCTGGTTCAAAGTGGTAAAACCCTAAAACGTTGATCCTATTCATGAATCATCATAAAACTGATTTCCTTTTTTAAAAGTTGTTTTTGTTGGTATCATTTTTGTTAGATCACATTCATTTTTGTACAATTTCTACTCCTCCCAACTAGTTAGCTACCTCACATATAAAAAAAAAAGATTGAAAGGGACGAAAAATTTACTGCAGTAACACCAAACATTACATTATCCATGTCAGGCAACCTCGTCTTTACTCATAGTTCCCCACCTTTGCCATGAAGGGAAGCAGTTGGCTTTTCCTTTTCTCTGAAGTCAAGCTTGGTCACTGTTAACTCCATGACATTTGGTTTCATTTTATTCATTACATTGTTGCCATTCATCATGTGCATTGTTTTTTCTGCTTCTACTTATTTCATGTTGCATTCATTCATATATATAATCTTATCCTTCTGTGAACATATATTCATTATTTCTTTGGCACAGAAATAGTCATATTCTTTACCACAGCTTAACCATTCTCCAAATAATTGAGAACCAACAAAAAGTCAAACATAAATATATGTATGTATGTATACATATATATGTATAAAGTGCCTACTATGGGGCCTAGCTTATGTACTAGGAAAGAAATAGACCTTGATTTTCAAGGAAAATCTTGGTGGAGACAAAATATTCTTTATCTTTATCTATGTACCTGTATTAGAAAATAAATATAAGGTGATTTTTGAAAGACAAGCACCAATAGCTAAGAGATCAGGAAAAAACTTTTAAAAAAATCTATACCTTTTGTTAAGACTATGTATTATATCCAAAGCAGAAGAATGGTAAGGGCTAGGCAGTGGTGGTTAATTACTTGACTAGGGTTATACAGCTAAGAAGTGTCTGAGGCCAGAATTGAACCCAGGACCTCCCTTCTCTCAGCTTAGCTCTCAATTCATCGAACCACCTACCTACCCTCTTGTTGAAGCCCAAGCCTACCTTTAAAAGAAACCAGGGATTCTAAGATGGCGGGGGTTCTCCTAGGCTTGAATGAAAGCCTATGCAAAAATAGAGAGAAAATGGAGTGTCATGGGAGGAATTGAAGTGGCTGGATCTGTTGAGTATACAAAGGGTGTCATGTTTAATAAGAGCAGCAAAAGTAGATTAGAAACAGATTTTGAATGATTTTAAATGTCAAATGACAGATTGTATTTGATCCTCTCAATAATAGGGAGCTACTATAGTTTATTGAGTAATGAAATCATGTGGTCAAAGGTAGTCTTTCAGTCAAGTCAAAAAGCATCCCATTATTGTTTAATATTTGCCAGTCATAATGCTAAGCATTGGGGGTAAAATGAAAATGAAAACTGCCCTTAACTTCATGGAATTTACAATATAATAGGAGCAAACAACACAGAGACAACAATGTACAAATGAGATATATGGAGGATGAATTTGCAATTGTCTCAGAGGGAAGGCATTAAAATTAAAGAAGACTGGGAGAGGCTGCTTGAAAAAAGTGGGATTTCATCAGTGCCTTAAAAGAAGCTAGGGAGACCAGGAAATGGAAATGAGGAGGGAGAGAATTCCAGACATGGGAGATATGTGATAGATAGGGGGTAGGGGGTAGGGGGAGATGTCAGGTGATGGAAGGTTTTGAAAGTCAAACTAGATTTTATATTTGATTCTGGAAGAAATAGAGAAACATTGGTGTTTATTAAACATTGAGGTGCATAGTTAGGCCTGTGTTTTAGGAAAATAACTCAAATGTTGGGCTAGAGTGGAGAGAGACTAGAAGTAGAGTAAACCAGCAGGCTGTGGCAATAGTCTAAGGGTATTGAGTGTTAAGGGTGGTGGCAGTTTGAGATGTTCAGTAGGGAGTTGGATATTTGAGACTAGAGGTCAGGAGAAAGGTAAGGGCTGGAAAATAAATGTTAGGATCATTTGCGTGGAGATAATTGAATCTATGGGAGCAGATGGGATTAGTAAATGAAACCCTTAAAAAGGGGAGAAAGGGGCCCTAAAAAGAGTTTTGAGAAACACAGTGGGCATGAAATTGATGCATGTGATATGAAAACTTAATATGCTTTAATTTGTGTTCCTCTTAATTATTTGGAACATTTTTTCAGTTGGCTATTGATAACTTGGATCTCTTCCTTTGAACATTGCATATTCATATATTTTGATCATTTGTCAAATGGAGAATGACTTTGTTACTCATAAATTTTAATCAGTTCTTCCTATTCTTTGGAAATTAGACCTTTGTCAGGGGAATTTGCTGCACATAGTCTTCCAAGTTAATTGTTTCCTTTCTAATTCTAGCTACATTCCTTGTATTTGTGGAAAAGTTTAAAAAATCTTCTATAATCTAAATTGTACATTTTATCATCAGGGAACCTCTCTGTCCTTTATTTGGCTATGGACTCTTCCCCTATCCATAGATATAAAAGGACATTTCTTCCTGAATCCTCTAATTTATTTATGATGTGACTTTTTATCTAGACTGTGCTTCCACTTGGTTTTTCTTAGGATACATTTGGAAGACATTAGTTTAAACTGAATTTCTGTTAGATGACTTTCCCCTCTTACCTACGAATTTTTGTCAAATCTTGTGCCTTTACCCAAGCAGCTCTTGTCTTCAAGTTTATTGAATACTACTGTGCAGAAAGAACTTGGTGGTTCAGTGGATGAGAGTGTTGTGCCTGGAGCCAGGAAGACCTCAGTTGTCTTAACTGAAAGATATAGAAAATATAAGAGGGATTGTATTGCTTATTGATTACAAAAAGTATTTGTTTTGGCAAAATAAAGTGCCATTTTTAAAGTCTTTTTTCAAATGAGGTATCTTCCATCATTGCATCAAAATCATTCAAAATTATTTGGAAGATAAAGCAATAGAAATTTTTATAATGAGAAATACACCAGGGAGATATGTCCTTGCCAAAATTGTTTACTATTTATATTGAGGAAATTCAGTGTTTTAAGTTGGAGAAGAATTCTATGAAAGGTGGAATTCTCCAAATGCTTTCGTTTGTTGGTGACATTTTATTGATTGCATCCAGCTCTGAGGCATTACAGAGCATCCTAGAAGAGATCTGTTATCATTGAAGTGAATTTGATCTAACCATCCACACAGAAAAGTTGAATCAGCTTGTCTATCAGCATGAGCATATAGAGTGAGTGGGCTGGGCCCAGAATTAAACAGAAAGAGAATGATCTGTATTGCTTCGTCAAAATTTCAAAGCTCTCTTAATGATTTCAAGATTCCCATCAAAGATAAGGTTTTGGGGGGAATTTTTCATGCCAATATTCCACCATTTTGCTCAATGGTAGTGAAACATGTAATATGGTGGTATCTGAAGAATTAAAAATGCATATCTAACAAATGGTAACAGAAAATCACATGATGGGTACAAGTAAGCTACAGCTCATGACCAATGAGGAGCTTTGAATAATAGTAATAAAATACATCATTAAGAAATCATATGATTATAAGAAAAGATGTGCTAATTCAAAGAGATACTAGACTCATGGATAGGCAGAGTGTTCCTCTTGTACCTTCTTATGTCAAAAGAAAGTAAGGAAGTCCTCTAGTTCATTATATTGTGAGTCTGTGAAAAACTTATTGGAGTATGTGAACAAATCACATAAATTGTACAGACATGGATGGTTTGTGCTTTTCATTTTTTAAAAGAACTTCCAGTTGCATGGGGTCATAAGTCTATTTGACTATTTGAACAATTCACCTGGCATTTATGAAAATGAAGTGAAAGAAAGAAGTGGTAATCTCACCTAAGATGACCAGGATTATGAAAGATGGCCTGTATATTAATGGTTGAATATTTATGGTATGTCCATATCTTGTTCGTAGTCATGGAAGGTACCCACACTTACTGGCCCTTTAAAGATGATATAATAACAATGATATGTGTGAGAAAAATCTTCCAAAGTGGCTTAAATAACTTTGTTATATTCCATGACCATAACCTGAAAATTTAGTCTAAGGCACTGTATTGAATATCACAAACCTACTAGTACTTGCTAGGCCCTAGAAAATAACCACCTTGACATTTTTACTTTTTTAAAAGCATAGTTATGAGTATAAGAAGGATCTTTGGGTTTTTTTCCAGCTATCTATAACAGAATTGGGTTCATATCTTCTCAAATTGATGTTCTGAGCCTCATTATTGCTTTTCTCTTTTTAAAATCTCATTCCCATAATTAACTACTGTGTTAATCAGATGATATCTAATTGTAATAGTAAAAAAAAAGATTTTTTCTAAAATTAGAAAATGAAAGCTAAAATAAGAAAATTCATTAACTGTAATCATTCTTAAAAAACACTCTTGGAAAGCCCTTCAGCCCTTCTCTTCACTTTTTTTTTTCTTAAAAATTTATCTAAAAGAATAAAATGTCAAGAATATCAAGGGCATCAGTAAAAAATGTGGACAAAGCAATAATTATGAAAACAATCCATTGCTAACTTAGACATAAAGTAGTGAGGAGCAGCTAATTAATTCAATGGATAGAGAGCCAGACCTGGAGACAGGAAGTCCTGGATTCAAATATGTCCTGCCAAGCTGTATTACCCTGGGTAAGTCACTTAACCCCAATAGTTTAGACCTTTTTTCTCTTCTGCCTTGGAAATGATACTTAGTATTGATTCTAAGATAGAAAGTAAGGGTTTAAAAAAAGCAGAAAAAAGTGATGGGTCAGTATAATAAGTTAGGCATATGGTATACAGTAGTAAATGATTACAATAATTTAGTGTTTGATAAACCCAATGATCCCAGCACTTGAGGGAAATACTATTTGACAAAAACTTCTAGGAAAACTGGAAAGCAGTCTGACAGAAACAGGAAATAGATAGTAAAAATGAGTCCATAGTTTAGGCAAAAAAGGATAATATCATAAGCAAATTAGGGGAGCATGAAAAACAATACCTGTCAGATCTGTGGATAAGGAAAGAGTTTATAATTAAATAAAATAGAATCATGAGAGGTAAAATGGATAATTTTGATTGCTTGAATTGAAAATATTTTTACACAAACAAAACCAGTACAGCCAAAAGGGGGAGGAAAGAATTTTATAGGAAGTTTCTCTGATATTCGCCTCATTTCTTGAATATATAGGGAACTGAGCCAAATTTACAAAAATAAGAGACATTCCCCAGTTGATAAATGATGAAAGGATGTGAACAAGCAGTTCAGTAATTGTGAAAAAATGCTCTAAATCACTAATGATTAGACATATGCAGATTAAGACAATTCTGAGGTACCATCTCATTCCTATCAGATTGGTTAACATGACAGAAAAGGAAAATGACAAATGCTGGAGACATGGAAAACACTGATGCATTGTTGATGGAATTGTGAACTGGTCCAATCATTCTAGGGAAGAATTTACAAATATGGTATACCCATAGAGATATTAAAAGGTATATGTTCTTTGGCCCCATAATAACAATACTAGGTCTAAACATGGAAGAGAGCAGAAAAAGAGGAAAAGGGACCCACATATGCAAAAATATTTAAAGCAGATCTTTTTGTGGTGGCAAAAATCAGAAAATTGAGGGGATGCCCATCATATGGGGAATGGCTAAGACAAGTTGTGGTATGTGATTATGATGGGATACTGTTGTGCTATTAGAAATGATGAGTAAGATAGTTTCAGAAAAACCTGGGAAAACTTGTATGAACTGATGCAAAGTGAAACATGTAGAACCAGGAGAATATTGTGCATAGTAACAGTAATATTGTAATGAGGATCAGCTTTGAAAGATGTAGCTAGTCTGATCAAAAGAATGATCCAAGATAATTCCAAAGGACTCATGAAGAAAAATGCTATTGCTCTTCAGAGAGAGAACTGATGAATTTTGAGCGGATTGATTCATACTTAAAACTTCCTTCCTGCCTGCCTGCCTGCCTGCCTGCCTGCCTGCCTGCCTGCCTGCCTGCCTGCCTGCCTGCCTGCCTGCCTGCCTGTCTGCCTGCCTGTCTGCCTGCCTGCCTGCCTGCCTGCCTGCCTGCCTGCCTACCTGCCTGCCCTCCCTCTCTCCCTCCTAATTACCAGTCCCTAGTACACTTGATAAAAACTTGGTGATTTATTTTTTTCCTACTTCATTTTTCTCAAGCCCGTTTCCTGCTTCCCTGCATCTCATTGTACTAAGATAGTAGAAGTCAAATATAGTCCTTGATGGTGAAAACCTGATTGCTTTAGAATGTCTGGTAGATGTATTTAGTTTTATGTCATTTTTTTTTGTCCCAATTTCACCAATAAGTCTTCTTGCAATTCTAATTTAGCTTCCAAGCTTTGTGGGTATTCATTTCATCTCTACTGCTTTTCACTGCTTGAGTTACAGTTGCTTTTCCATTAATACTACTTGTTTCTTCATTAGTTGTTATTCTAAATAGTACTAATTAAGTGATTGCTGGCTTATTTCTAGGTTCTTTTGAGTGCTTTGTTGTGGTACTTGTTTTGCATCTGTTGGACTTCTTTAAGAAATGGAAAATTACCTTTTCAAACATCCATTCTCCATTTCATTTTAAATAGAAATTATAGTTATTTTTCATTTTTCAGAATCAGCATTTCATTTAAGTAGATCAGGTTAATGGCATTATAATTACTTGCTCTAAGAGTTCTGTGTGGTTCTTGTTAAATAAACAAGGGAATACCACAGCATGGTTTATTGCCAAGACCACTGAATTTGGGTTACAGAATGTAAGAGTTAAAATAGTTGAGGTCATAAACTGTAGTGATTAAAATAGTAGAAGACATCAATTGTAGTAGATTTAAGAGTGGATGAGTAAATTGTGACTGCAGAAAATATGTTTTCACTACAGTGTCTTGTTTTAAATCAAATATAAGGTGGTCGCTAGGGAAATATTCCCAATTATTAAAAATATACCCAAGGCAGCTGGGTTTTATAGAGATTTTAATTAATTAATACAAATGAGGAATTAAAGAAAGTGAGAGAGAATAAGAAAGGAATAATTATGAAGGGCCTTAGCTGAAAGGTCTAGACCTGAGTCTTAAGAGAGAGATCAGTCAGTCTTTTTATCACTCACCACAAGATTTGTCCAAGCAAGTATTCAGAGGGACAGAGTCTCCTCAGAAGGAGTTCCAGCCAGAGTCAGCCTCCCTCAGACTGTCTTCAAGAGACTGTCCCAAGCGACTGGCCTCAACAGGCTGTCTTCAAGCCACTGTCCCTAGTCTCAGTTTCTCTTCTCCTTTTAAAGGGAATGTTCTCCTATGTCACCTCCCCTAAGTTCTCCCATCTACCAATCACAGTAGACCTTTTTCAAAGGACAGACCATTCTTAGTTTACACCTAAGAAGACTGATCTTTTGAGTAATTCACACCTGAGTAGACTAGAATCTCTGAGTAAATTCTTACCTCTTTGCTCCTTGTAAGTTCACAAGTTGCCTGACCTTTATAGGTACTTAGCACCCCTTTGTACTAGTTCTAAAAATAGGCACAGCTTAAGAACTTTTTGCCTTATTATAAGTATGGGTTTAAGTACTTTTCATTGTTCAGCAAGGAGTTTACAACTTTATCTTCCCCTAGGGCATGCTTAAGTATGGTGAAGTAGAGTTCTCACATTCCTGATCAAGTACCTTCACTGCCTAAATGGGGAATGGTCTTAACCCAACCTTATGAAGTAGGGTCTGAGAATTTTTAAGGTTCACAAGAACCTATATTTGAATCTTCTCTCTGCTACTTAACTATTATCTGACTTTGGGCATGTCACTGAACCTTGGTGGGCTCAGTTTCCTCACAAGTAAAACGAATGGGTTAGCCTAAGTGACCCCTAAGGTACCCTCCAGCTCCAAATTTGTAATATACAACATTTTCATCCAGTGGAACATTGCATATTAACCAAATTTTGGAGTGATATTTTTAAAAAAATCTTTTTCTTCAGTGCAGTACTTAAATTTAAAATATATAGTTTCATTTGCATGGATTTCTTTTGCTGTTTTTGGCCTTTGTAAGTTACTTTGGCTGAAAAACTCACCTGGTGGCCACTAATTTGTTCATGAATTTCCTTGAACTCATTCACATAACAGATTCACTATACTCAAAGTCTTTTCAGCTAGGTTATGATATGCCAAAACTTTTGCTCTGTTTTCATAGCCCAGGGAAAGGGTAAGTTTCCCTTCATTTAACTAATGCCATTAAGAAAAAGTCCAGTTGACTGCTTTGGTATGTGATAAACTAGTTTGTCATTCAGCTATTAGTTGGACTAGAGAACCTCTGGATTCCTCTCTGTGTTCTGAGAGTCTTAGTGTGTGAGGTGAGTTGTGACCTTCTCACTGGTAAGGAGAAGGAGAACTCCAATGGAAGTGTAATAAAGTAGTATATGTTTATGAATTTTATTAGACCAGAGTATCCGGTGGCCTCTCAAGGAAGGAGGCATAGCAGTCTGAGACTTGGAGATACAGAGGGAGGATCTTTTAAGCTCATAATCTGATTTGTTTGACAGTACCAAGGTTAGAAACAAAATGTTAAATTTGGGAAGCAGCTAGTGAAAAATTTGGCTGAAACATAGATTATATCAAGGGAGGTAGGATCAAGCAGAATTATAAAGTAAATTGGATTCTGACAAGACTTAAATGCTCGATCTAGAACATCTTTGATAGCTTTGGTAGCATCTGGGGAGGAAAGTAAAGTGTTCTGGACTGATTTCCTCAGGTTGTCCAAGGATTACTGCTTTTGGTCATTTCAAAAGAAATGGCACCCCCTTTACCTCCATAAAGGGTAAAACTTACTAGGAGGGAATCAGTTTTTTCTATTTGAGAAGCTTAGAAACATTGATAATTGTCATTTATAAATGTTTTGTTCCTAAATTTCTTCAGAGTCTCCTGAGAGAATTAATGATCTTCTACAAGGCAATGTGAAATTCTTTAATCTGACTTAACAAATAGGGAAAGATTGTTATGTTATAGGGTACTTGTACATATTATTGGCTGAATTGTCAGGGCTCAAATATGAGTTTTTACTTAAATTCTTTTCAGAATTCTTATGGATGATAGGAGAATCTTGCATGCCTATTAAGTCCATGGAAATCAGATGGTGTTTTGATGTCTTTTGTAGGAGCATCTGTCATTGAAGAAGTATATTGTTGACATTGTCATTGAGAGCTCAACACCAACAGAGCCTGTAAAAGATGGAGATGACAGGCAGAAAAACAAGAAGAAAGCCAAAAAGCTGAAGGCCCGGATGAACTCCAGGTACTTGCTCTGAGGGAGGCTCTTCCATAGTACAAACACTACTGAAGGGCAAAAAAGAGTTTACAGTTATTTGCTTTATGAATGCCTTGAAAATAGTGCTGATGAGCCTAATTTATAGCCACTTCCTCTGATTGAGAAAGAAAAGTACCCATCGATCGATGGCAAGCCCTTGCTTTCACCTGTTTAAGAGCCTTTCTCCTAATTGGACATCAGGTTCAGGCCCAGACAGCAGCCCCTTCCAGCACAAAACAGTGTGTTTAAATATGTGCAAACCAGGCCTGTTTTTCTTTCCAACTATTGATTTTTAAATGAAGTATCAAAGAAAATCAATAGTAATCAACAAATAGAAGCCAATGGCTATAGTGTCAAATCCCATGACTAGGTTTAATCAATCTGTTGTCTGTCACAATAAGAAAAAGTCAGAGAAATATCTTGCAGTGGAAAGTGAGTCCTTAGACCTGTAGTTTATCATTTGACTAACAGATGGCACCTGGAGATCCCACAACCCTGGCATGTGCTGTTGCATCATTGTCTGTAGCCTCCATCTGATAATGGACTCTTCTGAGAGAGTCTTTGTTTCAGAAGGATTGGCTGCTCCTGTATGAAAGGAGCAAATCAAATCAGTTCTGATCCTGTCTGGGTCTTAATTTCCCCCTCTGTAAAATGGGAGAGGTAGGAGAAAAGATCGCTAAGGAGCTATAAGCTCTGAATTCTTTGGTCCTATTTTTTATTATTTCAGTAGATATCTACAGAGCTTTATCGTTTTGGAGAAAATGATGTTAATGGTGTTATCATGTTTACTACCAAACTTAGCTGGATGAAGTGGTTTGAAAAATGTCATCTAAAAGTATAGCATTGTCCTTTACTACCCTTGTGCTTCTTGGTGCAGAGGCATCCTGGGTCTCTTGAAGGCTATTGCACTATAGGGACAGGTTTTACTGAGATATATGTTTTCGAGTATGGGCCCTTTTTCTTTGAGGAAATTGTGTTTCTTTCTCAGTGATTGTCCTAGGATGAATGGGTAGATGAGAGCCCATACTCCACCAGGCCTCAAACTGAGGTGGGGGATGTCCAAGTCCCTGTTGCCTGTCATTTGTACCAGTATCGTCATGGCTAAGCAGAATTCTTTGTGGTCTGTTTTAGAGAAAAAGTGCCAATTCAGGAATGCAGGCAGAGGGAAGAGGGTCTCAATCTAGTTCGCCTAACTCAAATTCCTGTTAGGTTCACAGGGGTGGGAGGGGCAGGTATTTTGTTGATTTGATTTCATATCTTTAATCAGGTAGCCTACAGGTTTTTCGATTTTGTTTGTATTTTCAAAGGACCAGCTTTTAATTTTGTTTGTCATTCCAATATTCTTTTTGGCTTCCAATTTAATTTTTTCTTCTCTAATTTTAAACATTTTTTCTTTTGTGCTTCTTTTGAATTTTTTTAATTAAAAATGTATATTCATTAAATTCTCACTTTTTCAATTTTATTACTGTATGTTTGAAGAGTAGTACTTTTCCTCTGAGAACTGCTTTAGCTGTATCCTGGAAATTTTGATATGCTATTTCATCATAATCATTGTCTTTTGCAGAGATAATAATTATTTTTATTACTTGCTTTTGTGATCCATATTTTATTTAGGATATTATTAAGTTTTAATTTCAGACTCAGTCTTTGATTATGCTCCCTCTTGGTTACCATTATAATGATAACAGACTCAGTAACAAAGGCAGGACACTGCCAACTACTATCACTGTTCTCATCTGCCTCTTAGATAATTCCTCACTTGCTAGGTATCTGGGTCTGTGCTATAATATCATTCTTGGGAAGACAAGGTGTCGCTGAGGACCCAAATCTCTCCTCTTCAAGAATAATCCCAAACACTTTTTTTTCCCCCAGTCTAACTGTCTTGTATTCACCACCAAACTGACACAAGTCTCCCCGCCTCTTTCTCAAATGTTCATTTTCTCTCAATGAAGCTTCACATGTTTCCTTTGGCTAATAACCCTTCATTCCCCCTAACCACCTTAAATGTGAAGGTATGTTCTTGAAAATGCTTACCAACCCCAGGAGGGAGACTGTGGAACACAGAGAAATCATGTGCTGAAGCAGAAATACAAACATCACAAATAAAAATCTCTTCACGATATTCCCATATTCTCCATAACAGTTGAGATTTGTTTCTTGAAGCTATTAGTGGGTCTCAAATCTAAATACCTGGTTAAAGCTTTTAATAGCTAATTATCATTTCTTAAGGATTTGTCAGCTGAACTTAAAAGACTTCTTTCTCAACAACTCTATACCTGAAGCCAATGACTACCCTCTTGCCATCTGTGAAAGCAGTGGTTCTCAGCCTCTCAATGTGTAGCAATGAGAATATATAATGCATATCAGGTATTTACATTCCAAATCATAACTGTAGCAAAATTACAGTTTTACCACCAAAATAATTTTTTGGTTTGGGGTCACTACAACATGAGGAACTGTATTGCGAGGTCACGGCATTAGAAAGATTAACCACTGTTATAGCAATTTGCCCTAATTTCAATATACTAAATCCATTGATTTCACCTGCTAAAAGATTCCCTTCTTTTTCTCACTAGATTTGACTCCCTTTGCTAAGTTTTCTCTGCTTCTAACAGTCACTGACGCCTCCTCACTTAAAACCCAGAACTTCAGAATACAGAAAACAAAACATCAATGGAAAGCATCCACAGGCTATCTCCAGGAGAAAGCAAAACAGACAGACTCCTACACTGCAAACTTTAAGACACATATATACCTCTATAGAAAGACAGATAGATATACCTACATAGAGATTACATATTTGATGCAATAGATAGAACACTGGTCTAGGAATCAGGAAGATACATCTTCATGAATTAAAATCTGGTCTCAGACATTTACTGGCTGCTTGACCCTGGACAAGACAATTAAAACTCTGATCCCCTAACTGACTCCCAGGTCAGTGCCTATCCCACAGCACCTTCTGATGCAATGGCTTAATGAGTCATGTACTAGTAAATGTTTAACAGATAGAATTTTGGGAAAGTATCCACAACATATTGTTAAGTTTAATATGCATTATTTACATCTTCACCATCATTTGCCAATGGAAAAAACCAGTCGATTCAAGATTTGAAGTGTTTGTCATTTTCTAAGGAGTAAATATACTGATAGTTGAATAACTGGCTCTCCAATTAGTTCAAGCTGACTCTAGCACCCCCCCCCTCCTCCTCCACCACCTCCTCCTCCTCCTCCTCCATCTCCTTCATCATTAGCTTTTAATCTTTTATTTTTCTTTTTAAATATTATTTTATTAGGTCATTTTCAAACATTATTCATTGAAAACAAAGATCATTTTTTTCTCTCCCCCTCCTTTGTCAGAGGTTTTTGTTATAAAGATTGTTTCCCAATTTGTTGCTTCCCTTCTGATTTTAGTTACATTGGTTTTGTTTGTACAAGAACTTTTTAATTTGATGTAGTCAAAATTATTTATTTTACATTTTGTGACTCTAAGTCTTGCTTGGTTTTAAAATCTTTCCCGTCCCAAAGGTCTGACATATATACTATTCTGTGTTCACCTAATTTATTTATAGTTTCCTTCCTTATGTTCAAGTCATTCATCCATTCTGAGTTTATCTTGGTGTAGGGTGTGAGATGTTTTCCCAGCAGTTTTTATCAAATAGTGGATTTTTGATCCAAAAAGCTGGGGTCTTTGGGTTTGTCATAGACTGTCTTGCTGAGGTCATTTACCCCAAGTCTATTCCACTGATTCTCCTTTCTGTCTCTTAGCCAGTACCAAATTGTTTTGATGACCACTGCTTTATAGTATAGTTTGAGATCTGGGACTGCAAGGCCACCTTCCTTTGTGTTTTATTACCCCCATGATTTCCCTGGATATCCTTGATCCTTTGTTCTTCCAAATGAACTTTGTTATGATTTTTTCTAATTCAGTAAAAAAGTTTTTTGGAAGTTCAATGGGTATAGCACTAAATAAGTAAACTAATTTGGGTAGGATTGTCATTTTTATTATTTTATTATTTATTTTTATTTTTATTATTTATTTATTTATTTATTTATTATTATTTATTATTTATTATTATGTTAGCTCATCATGAGCAGTTAAAATTTTTCCAATTGCTCAAGTCTAGTTTTAGTTGTGTGGAGAGTGTTTTGTAGTTGTGTTCATATAGTTCCTGTGTTTGTCTTGGCAGATAGATTCCTAAGTATTTTATATTGTCGAAGGTGATTTTGAATGGAGTTTCTCTTTCTAATTCTTGCTTCTGAGATATGTTGGATATATATAGAAATGCTGATGACTTGTGTGGGTTTATTTTGTATCCTGCAACTTTGCTAAAATTGTTGATTATTTCCACTAGCTTTTTGGTTGATTCTCTAGGATTCTTTAAGTAGACCATCATGTCATCTGCAAAGAGTAACAGCTTGGTCTCCTCGTTGCCAATTTTAATACCTTCAATTTCTTTTTCTTCTCTAATTGCTACTGCTAGTGTTTCTAGTACAATGTTGAATAATAGAGATGATAATGGGCACCCTTGTTTCACTCCTGATCTTATTGGGAATGCATCTAGTTTATCCCCATTGCAGAAGATGTTTGATGATGGTTTTAGATATATACTGTTTATTATTTTTAGGAAAGACCCTTCTATTCCTATACTTTCTAGTGTTTTTAATAGGAATGGGTGTTGTATTTTATCAAAGGCTTTTTCTGCATCTATTGAAATAATCATGTGGTTTTTATTGGATTGCTTGTTGATATGTTCAATTATGTGGATGGTTTTCCTAATATTGAACCATCCTTGCATTCCTGGTATAAATCCTACTTGATCATAATGAATGACCCTCCTGCTCACTTGCTGGTGTCTTTTTGCTAGTATCCTATTTAAGATTTTTGCATCTATATTCATTAGGGAGATTGGTCTATAGTTTTCTTTCTCTGTTTTTGACCTGCCTGGTTTTGGAATCAGTACCATGTTTGTGTCATAAAAGGAGTTTGGTAGAACTCCCTTTTTGCTTATTATGTCATGGTTTGTATAGTATTGGGATCAGCTGTTCTTTGAATGTTTGATAGAATTCACTTGTGAATCCATCTGGACCTGGGGATTTTTTCTTAGGGAGTTCTTTGATGGCCTGTTGCATTTCTATTTCTGATATGAGATTATTTAAGAATTCGATTTCTTCTTTTGTTAGTCTAGGCAATTTAGATTTTTGTAAATATTCGTCCATACCGCCTGGATTGGCATATTTATTGCCATATAATTGGGCAAAGAAGTTTTCAATGGTTGCCTTGATTTCCTCTTCATTGGAGGTAAGGTCCCCCTTTTCATCTCTGATACTGTTAATTTGCTTTTCTTCTTTCCTTTTTTTAATTAAATTGACCAGTACTTTTTCTATTTTGTTTGTTTTTTCAAAGTACCAGCTTCTAGTCTTATTTATTAGTTCAATAGTTCTATCATTTTTGATTTTATTAATTTCTCCCTTAATTTTTAGGATCTCCAATTTGGTTTTCTTCTTGGGGGGGGGGGTTAATTTGTTCACTTTCAAATTTTTTGATTTGTATGTCCAATTCATTGATCTCTGCCCTCCTTAATTTGTTAATATATGCACTCAGGGATATGAATTTTCCTCTCTCTGATTACTGCTTTGGCTGCATCACATAAGGTTTGAAAGGATGTCTCACCATTGTCATTTTCTTCAATGAAATTATTAGTTGTTTCTATGATTTGTTCTCTAACTAACAGATTTTGGAGTATCATATTATTTAATTTCCAATTGATTTTTAATTTGGCTCTCCATGTACCCTTACTGAACACTATTTTAATTGCCTTATGATATGAAAAGGTTGCATTTATTATTTCTACTTTTCTGTATTTGTTTGCCATGTTTTATGACCTGGTACATGGTCAGTCTTTGGGAATGTGCCATGTGCTGCTCAAAAGGTGTATTCCTTTTTTTCCCAATTTATTTTTCTCCACATATCTATTAACTCTAATTTTTCTAATATTTCATTCACATCTTTTACCTTTTTCTAATTTATTTTTTGATTTGATTTATCTAAATTTGATAGTGGTTGGTTCAGATCTCCCACTAATGTTTTAATGGTTTTACTGTCTATTTCCTCCTTCAATTCTCCTAGTTTCTCCATTAGAAATTTAGGTGCTATACTATTTGCTGCATACATGTTGATTAGTGATATTTCCTCATGGTCTGTAGTCCCTTTTAACAAAATATATTTACCTTCCCTATACCTTTTTTTTTAATCAGGTCTGTTTTTGCTTTCACTTTGTCAGATATCATGATGGCAACTCCTGCCTTCTTTCTATCAGTTGAGGCCCAAAAGGTCTTACTCCAACCTTTAATTCTGACCTTGTGAATATCTACTATCCTCATGTGTGTTTCTTGAAGACAACATATGATAGGGTTTTGGATTCTAATCCACACTGCTATTCGTCTACATTTTATGGTTGAGTTCATCCCATTCACGTTCAAAGTTACGATTGTCACTTGTGACTTCCCTGGCATTTTGAACTCCTCCCCTAATTCTGACTTTTCTTTTGCTTTAACCTTTTAAACCGGTGGTTTACTTTAAATCAGTCTCCCAGTCCCCTCCCTTGATATTCTTCCCTTTCTAGCCCCTCCCTTTTTGTTCCCTTCTTTTTTTTTTTAATTATTTATTTATTTATTTTAGGGTCTGTTAATTTCCCTCCCCCTTCTCCCTTCCCTTCCTTTTTATACTCCCTCCCCCCTGCCCCCCTTAATTTTCCCTTCTCCCTTACCCTGTTGGATAAGATAGAATTCAAGATCCAAATGGATCTATATACTCTTCCCTCTCAGAATTTATTTCACTGAGTAAGGTTTAAGTAGTACCAATTATTACTCTTCTTCTCTCCTTCTTATGAAAGAATTCTTCCCCTCCCCTTCCCATGTGTATCTTAGTGTGACAAGGATTGTTCTATTTAATTTATTTCTATTTCTTCAAGTATATCTTGATACCATCATCAATTCCTCCCTCCCTTTTTCTTTCTTTTTTTCTCCCCTTTCTCCATATCATCTTTTTGCCTTGGTCTTTCCCTATGAGTGATTCTTCTAATTACTCTAATAATGCATACACTTTTTGAGAATTACACATAACAGTTTCCCCACATATTAATATATATAATTTGATCTAAATGTAGACTTTATAGAAGAGAGTTTGAATAAAAGAAAAAAAATTTTTTCTCCTTTTCCCTTTCTTTCATATTTATAATTTCATGTTTCTCTTGCTCTTTGTGTTCAGATATCAAACTTTCCACTGAGTTCTAGTCTTTTCTTTACAAATACTTGGAAATCTTCTATTTTGTTGAATGCCCATACTTCCCCCTGGAAGAATATAGTCAGTTTTGATGGATAGTTGATTCTTGGTTGAAGACCCAGCTCTCTTGCCTTTCTGAATATCGTGTTCCAGGCCTTGCAGTCGTTCAGTGTTGAAGTTGCCAGGTCTTGTGTGATCCTGATTGGAGCTCCTTGGTATCTGAATTGTTTCTTTCTGGCCTCTTGTAGGATTCTCTCCTTAGCTTGAAAGCTTTGGAATTTGGTAATTACATTCCTGGGAGTTGTCTTTTGGGGATTTAGTGTAGAGGGTGTTCTATGAACTCTTTCAATGTCTATTTTGTACCTTTGTTCTAGAATCTCAGGGCAGTTTTCTTGGATGATATCTTGTATTATGATGTCAAGATCCCTGTTCATTTCTGGCTTTTCAGGTAGACCAATGATTCCCAGATTGTCTCTCCTTCTTCTGTTTTCCTGATCTGTTACCTTGTCAGTGAGATATTTTATTTTTTCTTCTAATGTGTTAATTTTTTTATTTTGCTTTATTAATTCTTGCTGTTTTGCAAGATCATTGTCTTCCAGTTGCCTAATTCTGGTCTTTAACGACTGGTTTTCCTTTTCAGTTTGGTCTTTCCTGCTTTTTGAGGCTTCCAGCTGTTTCTTTCATCGGGAGTTTTTGTCTCTCAGATTGTTAAATTCTAATTGCATTATTTCCCATTTTTCCTGCCAGAAGGCTTCCATCTTTTTTGATAACCTCCAATTTAAATTCTTCAAGAGCTTGTGGACAATTTCCATTTCTTTTGGAGGGTTTTGGAGCATTTATTTGGGTTTCCTCTTCTGCTATTTCCTCTGTATTTTGTATTTTTCCTCCATAAAACCTATCCAAAGTCAACCCCTTCTTCTTGCTTTTCTTGGTGTTTGGAAGTTCTTCCTGGGCACTGTTTGCCATCTCTATGGTTTTCCCTTCCCCTTCCAGTCAGGAATCTGAGTGAGGAGGGCTGACTCTTTGTTTATGGATCTAATACTCAAGGCTTTTTGCCTCAAACCAACTCTCAATTCTCTGCAGCTGGGAGATCTTCCCCGGGGGAGCCAAGGTCTGCCCTTCCCTCCCTGCCGGTGTTTCGGGTGTTACTGTTCTCAGGGGTGAGTCCTTGGTGGTCTTAGTTAACTCCCAAGACCTAGAAGTGCCCCTTGCTCACTTCAGGGGTGCACTTCGCACACTTGTTGATTATGGTGCGTTGGTTCTGAGCGCCCGAGTTCTGAGCTCCCCTTGTCTGCCTGCCAGGGTTTCGGGTGTTACTGCTCTCAGGGGTAAGTCCTTGGTGGTCTTAGTAGCTCCCTGGACCTAGAGCTGCCCGTTGCTCACTCCTGGTGAACCCCTCCCTCACACTTTGGTTCTGGCGCTCACTGACTTTAACTCTGCTCCGTAGGTGTGGTGGGGGAGGGTAGGTCCACTCAGGTTTGGGTGGGATCTTTTTCATTCCCTTATAGTATGGAAATGCCCATATCCCATGTACCTTCAGTGCTGCTCCCTGCTGTAGATTCCCTCCATTCTCATGAGGATGGTTTTTTTGGGGTCTTTTGAAGTCGTCTGTATTGTTGGATATGAGGAGGGGAAGCAAGCCGTGTTTAATCTGCCGCCATGTGTTACAGTTAAAAGAGTGGTTGGCTTAAACTGTGACCGTGAAAATATGGTTTCAAATATAGTGGTTGCCATGGGAAAATTCCCAAATATTACATATACCCAAGTCAGCTGGTTTTTATAGAGATTTTAATTAATACAAATTAAGGAATTAATGAAAGGGAGAGAGAGAGAGAAAGAGGAAATAATGAGGAAGGGGCTAGGCCAGTCTAGGCTTAAGCCTTAAGAGAGAGAGATCAGTCAATCTTTAATCCACTCACCACAAGATTTGTCCCAAGCAAGATTATAGTGTTCAGAGAGACCCACCAGTTCAACTCCTCAGCTTAACTAAGTTCAGCCACTGAGCCCTTCAATTCAGCTTTGGCAAGCTGCCCCCCAGAGGCCGTTTTGACTTCCTTTTAAAGAGAATTTTCTCCTATGTCACCTCCCCTAAGTTCTCACATCTACCAATCACAGAAGACATTTTCACATGACTGACCATTCTTAATTTACACCTGAGTAGACTAAACTTTTGAGTAATTCACAACTGAGTAGACTAAAACCTCACACCTCTTGCTAAAGCTTGCTTGAACTTTTGTGATTAATTTGACCTTCAGAGGTATTTATTAGCACCTTTTTGCATTAGGTCTAAAAATAGACCTAGCGTAAGGGCTTTTGCCTCATTATAAATATGGGTTAAGTACTTTTCATTGTTCAGTAAGGAGTTTACAATGTTATCTTCCCCTAAAGTATGCTTAAGTATGGGTGGAGTAAGGTTAGAGTTCTCACATTCCTGATCAAGTACCTTTATTGTTTAAAATGGGGAATGGTCTTAACCAAATGTTCTAAGGTAGAGTCTGAGAATTTTTAACATTCACAAGTCCGAGAAATTTTAAGATTCACACATGCTTACCTGGAAGTCCTCAAAGCTTACCTTCTTTAGGCTGTTCCCAGATTCCTCAAATTTTGTATAAGCTCTGTGCCTCAGCCAGCCAACATATGTGCCAGGCTCTGTCCATGGTTCTCCATTGCTAGACAGGTACCTCTCCCCAGACTCACCTCATCTTCCTCTTTCATTTCTTTCTCTTAAAATTTTTTTAATTTTTTTAAGCCTTTACCTTCCACCTTAGCATCAATACTACGTATTGGTTTTAAGGCACAAGAGTAGTAAAGGCTAGGCAATGAGGATTAAGTGACTTACCCAGGGTCACACAGCCAGGAAGTGTCTTGAGGTCAGATTTGAACCTAGGATTTCTGGTCTCTAGGTCTGACTCTCAATCCACTGAGAAATCCAGCTGCCCCCTTTCCTCCATTTCTGTCTCAAATGGAAGCCTTCATCTCTTTCCAATTCTCAACTGTAGTGCTACCCTCTCCAAGGCTTTCCTGATTCCCATCCCTGCAAAAAAAAAGTAACCCAGCTACTTTGTATTTTTATTTATCTATGTACTTAGTGAAGCATCTACTCATAATTATAATAAGTAGCATATCAGATTTGCAAAGTTACTTTATGTACATTATCTCATTTGATCATCATAGCCCTTGGAGGCAGGTGCTATGATGATTATCCTCATTTTACATTTGAGGAAACTGAGACGGAAAGAGTCTCACAGCTATTGTTTGAGACAAGATTTAAATTCCGGAATTGATTCCAAGTCCAACACTTGAGATACTAAAAAGCCAGGGGTGGAACTATTTCCTTTTTCCTTTTTCTCTCTTATACCTAGTGTAGTAGTACCCAGATCATAATATGGTAGGTGCAACAAACTCAATGAAAGATTCTGGATTTGAATTGCATTCCTTTGATGCCTCTTCAGAGATTGTTTTATTCAGTTATGTAGTCTAGTCTGATTGGAAGAATATTTTTGTTAAAAATCCAGGGATCTGTCCCCTTATACTGCTATTTTATTTTTACTTTGGTGTACAGTTACATTTTCCCTCGATATTTAGCTTTTTGTACCCATAAATCTAGCCTGATTTTCTTTGCCCTTTAATCAGGATGTACTATTTGCATGTTTTTATGGACTCCTGACTGATGAGTTTATTTTAATACTTTTAATTATTTAAAAATTATATTCCTTATGGCTACTCTTGGAGTTGTCTGGAATCTTTTTCACAGAACTGGTTCCTTGGAGTTAGAAGTGAGATTTAAAATTTTTAGCATCCATCTCCCTTATTCTCTAGGAAGAGAGCTTGACAAATGAAGTCTCTGTTAATGGATTGCTCCAGTAGCTGCTGTCATCAGTTGATGGACTGATGATGGCTTTCACCTGCTGGACTAGGCAAGCAGGAGCCAAGCTGAGCAGTAGCTAAGGATATTGTCTCAAATTCTCCTAGACTTTGGCATTTAGCCAGTGTAAACAAAAATACTGGAAAGTGTCTGAACAAGTTGTTGCTGCTGTGCTCTTTTAATTAAAAAAAAAATTACCTAAAGTTAAATGACTCTTCTTGGGTGTTTTTTTTCTTTTTTTCTTTTGCATTTTGTGGCAGACAGGGTATAGAAGTTATTGTTACCTGAAGTATCTGGTAGGAATTTAGCATGCTTGCACATTTAGCAGGATTTCTAAAAATTTCATACCATTATGAGACAATGTGGAAAAAATTTTTTCATTTCTTTCTTAATATTTGCAGTTGTGATGATTTTGATAGAAGGAACAGAGCCTTCTATTAATATCATTCTTTCTAGTTAAAAAGGTGCTTTCTTGCTGTGATATAGGCCAAACAAATGTTTTTGTGACTTTTAAACATATAAATGAACTGAAACTCAGAACGGTTTGCCTAGTATCACATGGCTAATATTTAGAACCTGAGGCAGCTCCTCCTAATTGAATGCCTCTTGGAGACCACATCACATTGCACCTCTAAAGCACTCTGAAAATGATAGGCTGTGCTACTGATTTACTAAAGTGTATGAAGAGAGTAGTGGTCAATAATCACTTTGTACTGTTTTTAAAACACTGATTTTACATGTGTTAAAAAAAGAAATATAAACAGGATTAAGATTTAAAGAATCAAATTAGTATATTGCAATAGCTTTGTTGCAAACAATTACTCATGACAAATCCCCATTTTTCTCTTAGGGCAAAGGAGTATGAGAGCTTAATGGAAGCAAAAAATCCCAGCTCTGACTCACCTTATAAAGCAAAGTAAGTATTTCATTGAAAAACTTGGTTAAGTGCATCTAGAGCTGCTGTTCAGTGCAGGATTAACTCTTTGCAAGGCCTATCACATTCCTCTTGTAATGATTCATTTCCCTGCAAGCAAGTTACTGGCTATTTTCTTCCACATCAAGCCTAATCAGGTGTTCATAGTGTCTCAAGGAAGATGAAACCATCTACCTTCCAGTGGGGATCAGAGGTGCAAGATTTATTAAAAATGGTGATTCCATTAAGATGGTAGCATTTTTTCCCCATTCTGTAAGGGAAAAGTGATTCTACTAAAAATAAAAGTTCTCAATCTCCATTTCTTAGGGCTACTTACTTACTTACAAGGTCTTCCAGGCCTTGTTTTGGTTATGGACCATCCCATTCTCCAGTTGTCTGCTCAGCTTTACTAGTACAATACTACTTAGCAGAGGGCTGTGCCAACAGAGGAAAGATGAAAGGTGAACTAGATATGATGTTGAGCTTGCAAAAATGTATTAAGAAAGACTACTACTCCAGGAGAGGCCAAACTTCTGCCTTCTGAAGTCCATGGCATCCTTCAGTTGTCTAACATGTAATGTCATATCAAGGAAAGCTGGGTTTTGGGGGAACTATAAGCAGGCATGCTAAAACAATGGCTTTGCATATAGATGACCTTGAGAAGAGTTCCTCCTGGAGAAATCTTTGTGTAGAGGCCTTGTTGAAAATCAAAGGAGTTATTAGTTTTATATTTCAAATGGCTCTCAAAAGAAGTGTTGTTGAAAGCAGAAGCTTTGGCAACAGCAGTTACATCAGCCAGAACTAGGAAAGCACACACAGCAAGCTATGAAAAGTGTAAGAGGAGGAGAAAAGCTGAGCCCCTTCCAAGGTACTCCTTTAGAAGTAAAACAGAAAACAGACCTATCTGACTACTGACCTGATAGAGAAGGAGAGTACTGTAAAAGAGAAAGACGAAGTGGCAGGTCCCACGCAAGGTGGAGCCCACTGAGCCAGTAGTGAGCACAATTGTAAACTTTTTATTCCAGTCCTTGTACTGGTGTCTTATTTCAATGTGAAGCTCAAGTACTGGTTGAACCAGCAGAGGAGCCAGTTTTCCATTGGTGTGGTGAGCTGTCAAGTGCAGTTTGCAATAAGTTATCATGAAAAGTTTTTAGACTACACAGTTGTGTATGCTACACCTACATTTTATTGAATGTTTTAATCTGTTAGGTGGTTAAAGGAACAGAGGTCTCAGATTGAATTTCTTTTTGTGGAAGGTATTTCTTGGTTTTGTTTTCCCAATACTTGTATATTTTATATATCTATATATAAAATATCTAATGTAGGGGGTATGTATGTATATGTATATACACATACATGTAAAAATAGTCACCATTCATGATGATAGTGCTCATCTTCTCTTTTATCTTAGAGGGTGTGTGTGCATGTGCGTGTGCGTGTGTATCATTAAAATTCTGGATGAGTCTTGGGAGGCAGGGAAGAGTTAAGGTTAGGGGGATGAGGGTTCCTTATTTTTAATGAAGGATGTTGGGTTTGGGACTCTTTACCAGGAAGCCAAAGGAAAATATTCCTGTTTATTCTCCCCCCCCCCTTTTTTTTGCCAGCCTTCTTTGCAGAATTTAATCTTCAGTGGCATTTTGTGTATTATAATTTATTTATTTCAATATAATATTCTTTAAAATATATTTAAAATCCCCTCCCCCATTGGTGTTTTGTTTGATTGACAAAGAATTGAGTGGGATATAAACTATGACTTTTGTTGCTTATATTTAACTGTTGAATGGATGACATGTAGTTAATACACCATTATTTAATCAGGCTCAGATAAGATCTGGAAAGTTATAATTTGCTCAAGCGATGTCCACTGCAATCTTGCCTTAAGCAGGAACTGGCCTTTGGGCCTTAGCCTGTAAATTGTGCATTATCTCCTGCTAGCAAAATTAGCAGTAGTTAAAGCTGATATGAACTTGAATGGCTATTCTACCCTTGCCCTTGTAGTAGATTTTTAACTTAAGCATCTTGGCAGGTGTCCATTCAGTAGATGTTTCCTTCTATCCCCTCTCCTGAATTTCTTATGTACATGCAGCAGTGGGCATCATACAGGGCAGGGATGAGGGAGGGAAACATCCAAACTGTTACCATTTGTGGACAAAAGTAGCTTTTGTTGCAAAAAATTTTGGCCCTTTAATTTTGCCTCATTGTATCCATATAATTTTGGCAAAGGTAAGATTTTTGTTTTTGTAAATATGATCCAAGACATGCACAATGATTAATTAAGCTTCTGAAGTATTTGGGTACTAAGAACAGTGTTTAACCTTCAATGCTATTCTGATTAAAAACTAACATGAAGGAATTGAAGATGCTTTGTTTTTTAGCAATGTTGGCTATCTCTTCCTTATTACTTGGAATTACAGTGAAATTTTAGCTTTGAGGATTTCTTCCTTCTACTCATCTCTAATGATAGAAAGCATTCAGTGTTACTAGAGGAAAATTTATTGTAAAAGTAATATCACTAATAAAAGTCTTGAGTTCATTCATTTGAATTGTAGTTTTCTGGAGGGGTGAGAGAAGGAGTTATATTCAGATTAGCTGTTTGTGGGGTTTTTTAAGTGTATTTAGTCTTTGATTTAAATGACATTCACAGACTGAAAAATATGACATGAGGAGCATATATTGCTTTAAATATGTAATACAACTTGCTGCCTAGAATATTATAGTACCAGATGTGTTTTCTAAATCAGCCTTTCTATAGTCATTAATGCAAAGTTTACTTTTCTATATTAACAACTGTACATTTCATTTGACTTACGAATATACCTCCTTATTAAATTACATCCTTTTGATAGCAATGGTTCAACACAAGTAGGTAAAGTATTCTTCTTTTGCCAGTATTTCAGAATTTTAACATCAGTAAGGCATTCCTTTCTTTTCTTTTTTTTTCCCCATAAAATAGTGTATTGTAAAATGATAAAAAGTAATGTAACTAAAATGAAAAAAGCCTGGGTTGCTCATCTCTGATACCTTTTTTACATTGAACAAATCTTACTAAATTTTCCAAGCCTCAGTTTCTTGGCCTTTGTAAAATGAGGTTGATAATAATATTTTACCCATCTACTTCAGAGGGTTGTAAACAAAGGTTTTTGTATATCTTAAAGTGTTATAGAAGCATAAGTTTTTTGTTGTTGTGAGATGCATTTTAATGCCACTTACAACAGACACAGGAAATAAGCAGTCAGGATCTTAGCTGTCTTTGCTTGATATCTTAGATAGTCCTGAAATGCATAGATAGCCTTGTGAGTATAAAAGACAAACAAAAGTAAGGCACCTCTCCTAGAAGATAAAGGATTCCAAGCTAGATGATACTTGGAAATGACCATGATATCCATTTGTTCTAGGTGCCCTCAGAATGGCCCTAGAAAGAAATCTGCAACAGTGTTTAGCTATTTTGGGCAAATGCTTAGAAAGCCTCTTTTTAAAAATAGGAAGTGAAAAGAGAAGATATTTTGTGCATAAAAAGATGGTATTTGAGATTTCATTGTATAACTTTCTATAATTGATTCTATAGCTCCTAGTCATTACAATGTGTTAGACGTGGAATGATGTGGTTAGCTCTACAATATAAGCTTATTTGTTCCAGGATAAAATAATTTCTTTGAACCTCTACCTCAGAGGGTGATTTTTTTTTCCATTTAATGTAAGAACTGAAGTCCAAATCTAGTGACTCATCAGCCAATCAGGTGGGTGAACAATAGTAGAACTTTCTTCTGGGGAAGTAAGACATGTGGGCCAACAGCTCTGATAAAAAGCTGCTGCTCACCTCTAAGTGCCATGAGTTTTAGGGACGACGTAAGCCCTAGGCTTTGTTCAGGCCCAGCAAAGGCTTTCTAGAGAAGTGCCAAAGGCAGATGGTAGATTGCCTTGGATTCTCAGACCAGAAAAGTGGAGCAGAGGTGCTAGAAAAGCTTCCAGGTTTAGCCTGGCAGTCATCAGAGATCTAGCCTCACTGCATTAGTGTACCTGATCTATAACCTTAATTAGCATTTTCCTTGTGTAATGAGTGAAATTCTTGAGGCAGCATTTCTTAATTTTAAATTAATCTTTTAATTGAGCAGTCAGTACATCTTAATCTGCTCAGTTATCTCTTTCCACATATCCAAAAAGAATAAAAAGAAGAGCTTCTTTCCTTTGAGGCAGTTCTATATATATGCACACCCCTTGTGAGCTCAGCACTCAAACCCTCCTTTTGACATCCCAAAATGTCTCTGACTGGCAAATAACCACTGAGGAGTGGACTTGGAGACCTTAACTCCTCCCTGATTACTTTGTTACAAGAGACCTGTGTCCTTGCTGGAACCTTGAGGAGGCCAGCCCATTCCGCCGTAGCTGGACCACTACAAGTCAATTCCACATTGCTGCTCAGCCCAGTAACTAGAGCTTGCCAACTTTCATTACCTAAGAAAATTCTTGTTTATAGATAAATAAGAAGCAGGACCTCACTCTGCCTCTAACAAAAACCAGCCCAGTAAGATGCCTTGAGGCCTGAGAATAAATGTCTTTAGCTTGGAATCTGGGTGACCTTTGAAACTCATGGTTTAAGAAAGGTTTCATATAAAAATTATTATGACTCAACATTAATTCTCCTCACTTGACTTTTCAGTCTCCTTCATTCCCTATATCCAGTCAGGGACCAGTCTTGTCATTTCTGCCTCAATATCATCTCTCCGTCCAGCCCCTTTCTTCCTCTCAGGGCTGTTGCCTTAATTTAGGTCCCTGTAGCTACTTGCCTAGACAATGCCAGTAGTTTCTATTTGGTCCTCCAGGCTCAAGTCTTTTCCCCCTGCACTCCAACCTAAGCACTGGTACTGATGAAATTTTCATTACATTCATATCTGATCATGACTCCACTAGCTTCCTGAGGCTCCTGGGAGAAGTATAAACTCCTCCATTAATTTGTAAAGCCCTGTACATCCTGGCCCTAAGCTGCCTTTCCAGCTTCTGTGGACATTTTTCCTCCTCCTGCATTGTGTCATCTGACCAAACTGGTCTACTCTCTCTCCTCCTTCACTCTGTCTCTATCATACCTTTGTATCAGCTGTCAGCCGTCCCTGGAGCATATTCCCTAGCCAGATCCACCCCTGGGAATCTCTTCTGTTAAGACACAGCTTAGCACTGTCTTTACATGACACCTTTCTTTTGTGAAGTGCCCATCTGCTGGTGCACTCCTTCCTGTAATAGATACCTTGAATTTATTCCATGAACATTAATGATATATTCAACTTTGTGCTTATCTCCGTCCATTAGAATGTAATCTCGTGTAAGGAGGAGATATTGCTTTGTTCTTCATGCCTATTTCTCAGTTTATTAATACACAGAAGAAAGCCTATAAATGTTTATTGAATGATTTAGAGAGACTTTTCATTAGCTTAGCCACTGCCCCAGCAATTAAGTCTGTGATTATCTCCAGAAATATAAAATATCCAAACTAACAGGATATCAAATGGAGCTCTCAAATAATCCAATATCACAAAAGGAAATAGAACAACTAAAGAATAAAGCTCCTGGCCCCATGGTATACAATCACATTTTTAAAAGAACAATTAGTACCAAGTAATGAAATAATGTTGATTACATTGAAATTGAAGTTTGCACACAAAATTCTCTCATTTAAGATAAGCAGATAAGTTGTCAACTGATGAAAAGATCCTCATATCTATCCAGATATCTCTGATTAGGGTCTGATATTTAAGATAGCTAAAAGACATACCATGACCTTTCCCTAAGCATAAGCTTTTCTCTGAAAGATGGTGGACAAATGTAAGAATTAAAATAGTTGAGGTCATAAATTGTAGTGATTAAAATAGTGGAAGATATAAATTGTAGTAGATAAAAGAGTGGATGAGTAAATTGTGACCACAGAAAATATGTTTTCAAGACAGTGTCTTGTTTTAAATCAAATATAAGGTGGTCGCCAGGGAAATATTCCCAATTATTAAAATATACCCAAGTCAACTGGGTTTTATAGAGATTTTAATTAATACAAATGTGGAATTAAAGAAAAGGAGAGAAAGAGAGAAAAAAGAAATAATGAGAAAAGGGCTATACCAGCCTAGGCCAGCATGAACCAGCCTAGGAAGAGAGGGATCAGTCAGTCTTTTATTACTCACCACAAGATCTGTCCAAGCAAGGATTCAGAGGGACAGAGTCTCCTCAGAGGGAGTTCCAGCCAGAGTCAGCCTCCCTCAGTCTGTCTTCAAGAGACTGTCCCAAGAGACTGTCCTCAACAGGCTGTCTTCAACAGACTGCCTCAAGAGACTGTTCCTTGCTCTCAGATTTTCATCTCCTTATAAAGGGAATTTTCTCCTATGTCCTCCCTAAGTACTCCCATATATTTTTTTTTCAAAGGACAGACCATTCTTAGTTCACACCTGAGTAGACTAATCTTTTGAGTAATTCACACCTGAGTAGACTAGAATCTCTGAGTAAGTTTTCACCTCTTTGCTCCTTGTAAGTTCACAAGTTGCCTGACCTTTATAGGTACTTAGCACCCCTTTGTATTAGTTCTAAAAATAGGCACAGCTTAAGAACTTTTTGCCTTATTATAAGTATGGGTTTAAGTACTTTTCATTGTTCAGCAAGGAGTTTACAACTTTATCTTCCCCTAAGGCATGCTTAAGTATGGTGAAGTAGAGTTCTCACATTCCTGATCAAGTACCTTCACTGCCCAAATGGGGAATGGTCTTAACCCAACCTTATGAAGTAGGGTCTGAGAATTTTTAAGGTTCACACAAAGAATATGAATTCTTTGTCCTCAAAAGAACAATTGTAAATCATTCACAACTATATGCAAAAAGGTTTCAAATCAATAAAAGCAAGAGCAATACAAATCAGAACAACTCAGAGGTTGTATCTCTCACTAGCAAATTAGCAAAGATGACAAACTATGTGAATAATTAAAAGTTATGGAAAATGTACCATACTACTGCATTGTTAAGTGAAGTTGTGAGTTGGTGAACCATGCTTGAAAGCAGTTTTGAATCATATAAATATAATGACTAAAATATACGCTTTGAACTAGAGATTCTATTGCTAGGCATGTCCTTCAAAAATGTGACAAAAAGAGAAGCTCTATGTAAACAAAATCTTCATAACAACATTTTTTTGTAATAGTCAAGTAATAAAAGTGATGATGCCTATCAATTCAGGAGTGACCATACCAGTCATAGTTTTATATTCATTGGAATGTAATAGAATATTATATGGGAAGAAACTGCATGATGGGGGTATAAAGAAGCATGGGAAAACATGAACTGATAGAAAGTAAACAGAGCCAAGAAAATATATCAGGAGTGGCTGAAGCAATGTAATTAGGAAGAACAGTGAAACTGTCAAAACTAAATGCGTCCAAATGTAATAATAATTATATTTGTTGCTGTTATGGGCAGGAAGGATAGCCTTTGGGGTTCAGGAGGGATACCTTTTGCAAGCATGCAATGACTCCAAAACTTAGCTTAAAAACAAAAAGAGATTTATTAATTTAGAAAGTAATGTTGAGAGTGGCCAGGAGGATAGCAAGGTAGAACAGCAAGACGGGGAGCAGTTCCTTGGGAGAACAGCATGAATGGAGAGGCTGTTCCTCCATAGGGACAGCATGGATAGAGAGGCTGTCCCCCAGATGACATCAGTTCTGGGGTTAATATACTCTTTAGATGGTAGGTCCTGGTGTGGACAAGACCAGAGTGAGTGTTAGTCCCTCAGGCATTTGGTGGAGTGGGTGGTCATCTGACTGGGGTCTGCCTGGAGGCATAAAGATTCATTTCTTTGTCCACCTTAAATCTAGAGGACAAAAGAGGGTAAACATCTCTGGACCCTGGGTGGGGTGATTGGGTGTTTCTAGGTTAAGAGTCACAAGGATGCAAGGGCAAAGGAGTTTGCCTGATTATAGTTCACGTGGGTTTCTGGGGTACAGTGCCCATGTCAGTTGCTATAAGAATAAATGGGAGAAGATATCTTTGTAGCCCTCCTGTCACACATTATTGACACATTAGTTCTGTTGAAACCCCCCACCCCATTTTATTCTTTATTATGGGGAGTGTCTTTCTGACTGGAAATGAGATAAGAGTTATATTGGGAAGTGTAGATGATATAAAAGCAAAAGAAATAAGTAAATTTTATTTTTTAAAGAATATTTAATGTCTCTTTATTACCACTAGGATCAAATAAAAACTCCTCCATTTGGGATTTTGAGCCAAATATATTCTTCTTATTCATTCCCTCTCAGCTCCACCCAGACTCAGCTATTTCCTGTTCCTATACATGACTTTTCTTCTAATTGATCTAATTGCTTTTGCACAATTTGTCCCCCATACCTAGAGCATCCACCTTCCTCAGCTTAGGTGCTTGGACCTTCTATAAAACCCCAACTCAGGTCCTGTCTTTTTCAGAAAGCTTTTCTTCTTCACTACCCAGAATTCCTTTGGATTTATTTTATTTACATTTACTTACCTGTAAAGAGAATGTGGTGTTCCACCTTTATAATGTAGATTCTTTGATGGCCAGAACTGTCTAATTTTCATATTTTTACCCTCAGATACTAGCATAGAACCTGTCACATTATAAGTACTTGGTAGTTGTTTGATTGTCTAATTCATATTTTAGTGCTTTAAAAATTCTGAGATTTAATTAATGAGGGGTTTTCCCTCCAGCAGTGTAGATTGCAAACCTTGTATATGATATATAATGTCATGAGGTTCTATAAGCAAAAATATTCATCACTTTGGTCAGCTGCATGTTCATAAGTCTTTTCCCATTTACCTAAAATGATCTTAAGAGAAGAAATATTTAGGCTATTATATGGCACATTCTTGAAGTTTTTCCAGTTTGGTACCATCTTCTAGAACTTTGCTTTGCTGCTGTAGCCTTTAAGAGCCCAGGGTCACCATATAATGATGAAGCAAAGAGAGTTTTAATGATTATGGCCTAGGGATATTGGAATGGGAAACACTTTTCATTGCTACTTGATTTTTTAAAAAAATTTTGGGGGGTTGAATTTAAATATTTGGAAGGGGGGAAATCATCTCTTTCTTAGAAAATTAAACATCTACTCAAGTGTAGTTTTCTTTGAAATTAGTCAATCAAATGATGAGCACACTGAAGATATTGTAAAACAGGAACATTAATAATTATATTAATAGAGTTGTAAATTGTTCCAGTCATCCCAGAAACAATTTGGAATTCTAAGAAAGTGACTATTATACCCACACCCTTTTACCCAAAGATCCCCATGCCAAACAAAGAACTGGAAACAAAGTAAATGCTCCTTAATTAGAGAATGGAAAAACAAATTATGGTACACAAATGTAATATATACTGTATAAAATTATTAATATGAAAAATATAGAGAATGAGAAGAACCGTATGAACTGATATACAATTAAGTGAGTAGAATCAGAAAAGTAATACATACAAGGAGTACACTAATATAAGTGGGAAAATAGCAATAACAGACCAAATGTTGTGTCATTGTAATGATCAAGTTTGGTACAAATGAAGTCAGGAAAAAATGCTCTCCCTCCCTACTGAGCAGTAAGTGTGCATGGGATGGGCATATATTATCAGACATGGTCTTTGAAGGAATAGAAAGCATTTATGGGCATCCCTTTCATATTGCAACTCTCCTCTTCACAGTTTTGATGTATCTGGGGTCAGCATGAAAAAAATTAAGTGGGGATATTGGGGGAGTTTTGTAGAAGCCACAGATGACATGCGAAGGCCCATAGATAACAGGAAAAATTTAGAAACTCAGAAATGCATGAAATATATGTATAGTATAGTTTATCTTTTAATACCAAGGATATACAATTTCTTTTTTAAAGTTAAAATAAGTAAAGTTTGAAAAGAACACAAAAGCCAGTAGACATCCAAAGGCTAGAAATGTAGAAATATCTTTAAAAGTTTAGTAACTCTTAAACACATAAAATGTATCCACTGTTAGGTATGTCATTACCTGGACAGTATGTATTTTACTGTTTAATAACTTAAATAAACAGCTACACAATTTTTCTTTCTTAAAATTACATTTGTCGTATAAGGTCTAAGGTTCTACAAACTGGTTTGGGGATGCCAATGGTGTTTATGAGGATCTTTCACATGACATCTCTCAGTGATCTCTTAGTGATCTTTGCATCTCTGGTTTTTCATATTGTGTCATTTAAACACCATAAACTATTAAAATCATGGGTCCCAAGTGTGGTGTTCCTAGTGAGTGGTTCAGAAAGTGTTCCAATGAAACAAAGGAAAGTAATAAACTTGAAGGAAAAAAAATAGAATTGTTAGCTATGTTTTGTTCCCAAAGCTGTTGCTGAGGCTGCACCAACAACTGCCAAGCATTCGCATAAGCCATGAGATTCTAATAAAGTACAACATTCTTTTGGGTGCAGGATTGTTATAAAAAAAAGTCATTCTAGTAGACTAGCATCATAGGAGAAAAGGCTAATAAGTCTTTATATGATTTCCTAAAGAAAAATGAAGAAGTGTCCACCTCTAAAGATTTGCAGGCCAGCAATTTTTTTTTTTAAGTTTCCCCTACGGGAAGTAAAAAATAGTGGAAGAGGCAGTGTCAGCAATTTAAGAGGCAGCTAGGGAATTTCCTGAAACTCTGAAGAAACTGATTCAAGAGAAAGGCTTCAAACTGGAACAGATATTCAGTGCTGACAGAACTGCCTTATATGGGGGGTGTGCGGGAAATGCCCCAAGAGAGCATACATGATCAAAGAAGAGAAGTGAGTCTCAGGTTTTAAAGCCATAAAAGTTGGGTACCCCTGCTCTTTTGTGTCAGTGTCATAGGGGTCATAATAAAGATAGCCCTGATATGTAAAGCGGCTAGCCTGTGAGCTTTGAAAGGAAAGGACAAGTAGCAGCTGCCTATTTTCTGCATGTTCATTAAGAAAATGTGAATGACCACTGCACTTTTCCTTGAGTGGTTCCATCAGTGTTTTGTGCTGGAAGATAGAAAATACCTTGTCTTTTGATATCTGTCTAGTATGTTCAGAATTCTTTTCTAATTTGTTTCATTTTTAAAAATTATTCATACTTATTTCATATTTTTTTCATTTCTTTTTTATTCAGTATTTTTACTTAACATTGACCTACATATAGCCTATGACCAAATACTTAACCTACATTTTACAATAAGTTACTGTAAATATCCCATTTAAAAAAAAAAAGAAAAGAAAAAACCTCCAGTACAAAGGTAGGATCAGATAATTTGGGTGGATTTTCTAGATCATGGGAGACACCATATCCTTAACCCCCAAATGGAAGGGATTCCTGTATTATCTACTATAATGCCTGGAATTTTAACTAGTAAATAATGAGGCCATTTTCCTTTTTTCTGAACATGTTAGGAGGCTGAAGTTCCAATTTGAAACAAGGACATAGAACTAACACATGGTTATTTAGCCTTTTCTGTTTTCCCAGATTACTGTCATGTGTATGGAGAGAGTTGATCCACAAACACAACTTCCCTCAGCCAGAAATTTCACCTTTTGGGGACAAGGCCCATAGATGAGGGAGAATCTGAGGGTGGAGCTCTTAACTTCCTATCCTACTCAAGCTCTCCAAACTGTGGCACCGAGCATTTAACCAATAACCGTATGTGGCCATTTCCCCCAAATAACATCATTTATTAATAGGAGCGTGTGATTTATTAACAAAAGATGAAATCTTCCCACCTGCTTCTTATGCAAAAGACTTTCCATAAGCCCTGACCCTCTCTTATAGGAGAGAGTGGCCTCTTTCTGATTGACCTGATAGTTCATCCCTTTGGACCTCCCCTGGTAGTCCCAGTTGGTTGGAATTTCAAGAAGAGGTGAACTTAGAACTCTCAATTTGTCCCTCATTACTTCTTCCCAGGGAAAAGGGCAGCCAATGCTTTCAAATGGGTGAAAGTTTACTGTAGCCCACCAGCCCCATTTTCCTATGCCTTAGTGAGGATGTCTTATTTACAGATAGAGAAGGAATAGGTATCCACCCTGCCTCTCACAAAAGACTAAAGGATTCATCCCAGTTGGATGCCTTGAGGCCTGGGAATAAATTATTGTAGCTTGGAAGCAGGCTGACATTCAAAACCTAAAGTTTAAGAAATGTTTCCTGTAGGATTATTCCTAATAAATAATACAATTCAATATTAGTTTTCCTTGGGACTTATTTTATTTGAAGCACTAGAAATACGAATGAAAAAAGAAGAAAAGCCCTGTTCATAAGGAGCTTACACTCTAATTGGAGATCAGCTACAGGATAGATGGAAAATCTTCAAGGTCCAAAAGTTATAAGAGCTGGTCACATAGGTGATGACAAGGCCCAAATGTCCACCTGACATTAGTGCCCTACCACCTTGGGGAGGAAGGGATTGGGTCTGTGTATCAAAATGAAGAAGGGATTCTGGATTCCTTCTAACCAGGGTGGGAATGGGCGTTCATTGTCCAGCTAGGAGGAGGGAGGAAGTGATGGAAACCTTGAGAGACAGGATCTGGTGCAAAGACTGAGGGAATTGGGGTCTTACTGTGTACCCAGCCTGAGTCCTCTAGGATATCTGAGATGGATCTTAGGGAGAATACCATCAGGGGAGACCTGTTGGCAATGGGAGGAAGAAATTGGAAAGTTAATTTGTGGACTAGTCTTCATAAACACTTTCATTTAAAAAAATTTTTTTTATTTAAACCCTGACCTTCCATCTTGGAATCAATACTGTGTATTGGCTCCAAGGCAGAAGAGTGGTAAAGTCTAGGCAATGGGGTTAAGTAACTTGCCCAGGGTCACACAGCAGGGAAGCATCTGAGCCCAGATTTGAACCTAGGACCTCCCATCTCTAGGCCTGGCTCAATCCACTGAGCAACCCAGCTGCCCCCAACACTTTCATTTTTTGCTATAATGATGGCTCTTGGTTTGTGAGAGTGAAACATGAAACATTTTAAATTCTAAGAGAGTGAAAATTTTTGAAAAAAAAATCAGTGTTCATCATAAAGAAAAGAGAATTTAGCATATCTACTCAAAGAGAGTTGGTAGAATGTCTGATATCTGTATTAGAATTTTTTAGCTTAATTACTTTTTCTTCAAAGGAGAATTTAATTTTGACTGATAGATTATCATTTTATTTTTTTCACTAGAAATGAAAAGCATCAATAAAACATTTATGGGAGGGGAAAAGTGAAGAAAATGGCATAAGAAAGACATTAAGGTTCACTTTTTTATTCTTCTAAAACTTGTAAATTTTTTTTTAAATGTGAATTAGTGAATTTTTATTGTAGTTGTATTTTTTTTGAAGTTTAATTATATTTTATTTGATCATTTCCAAGCATTATTCATTAAAGACATAGATCATTTTCTTTTCCTCCCCCCCACCCCCACCCCCCATAGCCGACGCGTAAATCCACTGGGCATTACATGTTTTCTTGATTTGAACCCATTGCTATGTTGATAATATTTGCATTAGAGTATTCATTTAGAGTCTCTCCTCTGTCATGTGCCCTCAACCGCTGTATTCAGGCAGTTGCTTTTCCTCGGTGTTTCCACTCCCATAGTTTATCCTTTGCTTATGAATGGTGTTTTTTTCTCCTAGATCCCTGCAAATTGTTCAGGGACATTACACTGCCACTAATGGAGAAGTCCATTATGTTCGATTATACCACAGTGTATTAGTCTCTGTGTACAATGTTCTCCTGGTTCTACTGCTCTCGCTCTGCATCACTTCCTGGAGGTTGTTCCAGTCTCCATGGAACTTCTCCACTTTATTATTCCTTTGAGCACAATAGTATTCCATCACCAACATATACCACAGTTTGTTCAGCCATTCCCCAATCGAAGGGCATCCCCTCGTTTTCCAATCTTTGGCCACCACAAAGAGCGCAGCTATGAATATTTTTGTACATAAAACTTATAAATTTATTTTGTGTAAAATTTGGGCATGTGATTTTCCTGCACATCTGTGAGGAGCGATTACCTGGAGTGAACATGTGGGGAAGACTTCAGCTTTGGCAGATCTCCCACTTATTGTAACCAGGGAGAACCTCCTACCAAAAGGGGTTTTGTAGGGTGCTGAGCTTCTCTTCCCAATGGGGTCATCGAAGGCAGCTCTGGATCAGTTGGGGGAAGGATTTGTCTCATTAAGGGATGATATAGTCTGACCTTGTACTTGACCACCTCACAGATGAGGGAGATGTGCTTCTACGACTCATCTGGAAGTTACCCCAATATCACATGGGCTCTTGAAGGGGCCAGAACCAAGATGGCAGCCTAGTAGCAGCAAAAGCCCAAACCGCTCTGACTAGCTTTCCCAACTGACACCTCAAAACAACAGGAGTCAAAGCAGGATGATTGCGGGTGCTCTCCCACTGAACACAAATTGAAAGGGAGGGAGGAAGAGGAAGGGAAAGAGAGAGAGAGAGAGAGAGATGATTTTCATCTGATCAAGGAAAACTGGAAGCAGAACTGCAAACAGAGGAGTGGTAGCCAACCACCCCCAACCTACTGTGCCAGATTCAGAACCTGGACTTGGGCCAACTTTGGGAACCTGGGGAGGTCCACACAAAAAAGGGAGCACTTCAGAATTACCCCTTGAGTTCACCCCTTGAGGTCCCAGGCCCTAGCACCAGCCTGCAGTGAGGTTCTGGAATCCATATCGTTTGGCCTTTTCAAGCCTTCACAGTTGCTGTGAAAACTTAGCCCCCGAATAAAAGTCAGCAGTGGAGAGAGAATCGGCATGCAGTTTTCAGAGTTCCCAGTCTACAGGAAAAAAAAGTTTGGGAAGATGAGCAAACAGCAAAAGAAACATTTAACCCTTGAAAATTTCTGTGGGGAAAAGAAGCAAACAACAGAACCAACAAGAGATGATAATGCCAACAGGCAACCACATGTAAAACTTTAAAAAAGGTAATTGATCATGATTTCTGGAAGAACTCAAAAAGGAATTAAAAAATGAAACAGGTTGAAGAAAAATGGGGACAAGAAATGAAATTCATGTCAAAAGAAAATAACAATAAAGAGAAAAATTGGTCAACTGGAAAATGTCCTCTTGAAGCTTAAGTTCACATTCCCCTGGACTATTTAGAAACTTCATTTTCTGTTAATGGTTGTGATTGGTTTAGACTCTGATATGTCATGCTTAAACTAATCACCTAAACTCTCCTCAGCCTGCAAGTCAAGTCAGCTTCTGATATTCAAACCCTTCTTCACATCCTCAGTTGCCACTGCCTCTGATTGGAGGACTGAGGTGGGCCAGTCAGCTCCCCGCAAAGCCTCTCTTGGAGAGGACTCAGAACTTTACAGGGAATTCTCCAGTTTCTCTGTGCTTAGTTTTGATCCCACACACATGATGCCCCTGTGCCAGGGACCTTCTGGTTCTTCTTATGGGAGACTATGCTTTAGGGAGAATATTTTGTACCAGCTGTTCTAATTAGAGAACATTTGTAAATACTTGTTTCCATAACCTATTTAAGAGTGTTGTTTAGTTGTTTCAGTCATGTCTGAGTCTTCATGACCCTATTCAAGGTTTTCTTGGCAGAGATACTGGAGGGGTTTGCCATTTTTCCAGCTCATTTTACAGATGAGGAAACTGAGGCAAACAGGGTGAAGTGACTTGCCCAGGAAATGTCAGATTTGAACTTATGAAGATGAATCTTCCTGATTCCTAGCCTAGTGCTCTATACATGGTGCCACCTAGTTTAAATAACTAAATTGATTCTCAGCTTAAAGCACACCAGTGAGCACTTGAGCCACAAGCATTACAGAATCATCTTTTACTCCTTAAGAGTTTATCTGCACTTTGAGGGACTGTTGTACCTAGCTAAGCTCTAGGTACCTGACTTGCTGGTGAGAAGTGGGAGATTGGTGCCTTAAAGTTTACATGAGAAATACTTTATAGAGAGAAATGCACATTTTACGTAGTGTTCAGGCAAAAAAATTTTTTAAATTGAAGGAAAAAATCAAAATCCAAGCATAAGCTGAAATGGAATTGCTCTCTGAGTTCTTAGAATGTAGACTCAGACAGGATAGGAAAGGATGGATTTCAGAACTGCTCTGGTGAGACTGTTCAGTAGGAACCTAGAGATCTCCAGTCATCTGTTGCCAATAGGAAGAAAGAATCAAGAGAATGTGACGTGCTCTCTGGTATGACACAGCTAAGAACAAGGGGTGGAGATCACAAAAGAAAAGACAGAAAGTGTTGCTCTGCTCTGTCTCTAGCTCCTGCCTGGAGCAGAGAACTGTGCCATAAAGAACAGACTTGTGCCAACATTAGAATCTGGGTTGTTACCGTCTCCTAAAGCTGGTCCAACTCTGGTGAATGCATCACCCAGGCCTGAAGCTGGCCATGATCAGTCTGAGAGGTGAGAGAGAGGATAAAGAACTGAGCAGAGGAGCAGCTTAGCTTAAATGTTGTGCCTAGTAGAGAGATAGTCAAACACAGACCAGCTTGGCTCAGCTGCCTGAGCACAGGGTCTTTCTTCACTCATATGCCTCCTCAGCAAGCTTCTACAGATGTGTACCCACTCTCCCCGACAGGTGCATTGATGAGAGTGTGACCCAGGTTTTGGTGTGGACTCTGAGCTATTCTTTCATTTGCCTCACATGAGCAAGGCTAATATTATTATTACTCCTTATTTGGTCCTTAGATGAATGGTTATACCTAAGACTTAACATGTCATTGTGAGTGACCGTATATATAAATAGAAGGACACTTGATGTTAAAAGTGAGGAGTTGGGGGGAAATATATCCATACCCTGTAATATGATTACCCCAGCCCCTTGAAAGAATTGAAACTAAGTCACATCTTGATGGCTCTTTTCTGGGAAACCCAGACTTGCCAGCAGAAGAGCACATTGGGAGGGTTCATCCCAGGGACCACCTCATACTAGGGTTACCCTGTGATTCATAAGGATCTCACCACCTTGATTGGTAAATGTGAGTCAAGGAAGGGGAAACTTTGTCATTCATAATCTTTTTAAAACTGGAGTTCTGTTCAGCTCATTAAGACTTCTTAATAAACCTATCAAGTAAGATATTTTTTTGTTAGTTTCTTAAATAACTGGTGGCTATATCTCAAATAGTTATTCTACTTTTCCAAATAAATAAAAACAGATCTAAGTGCATTCTCATTAAAAAAATTGGGGAGCATTGGATAAATGTACATTTCTGAAACTTAAATATCTTTTCATTCTGTAAGTCCTTAAGTGCCCAGTGGTTGCTGTCAGGCTCAACAGTGTTAGGAAATCTAATCTAAACAGACTTTGTAAATAGAGGACAACTTTTGAATGAGGCAGGAGCTCAATTCTGAGTTAATATCATATATTATACCAGGAAATTAAATCAAATCTTTCCCAGAATTGATATCCAATCATCTCTGAGAAGTAACTTAATATTCCTAAACTGGAGCTGGCAAAGACATGAACCTTCATGTGACAAGCACTAGACCTTATGTTCTTTTAATCTATAGACTTAGACCATTTTAACAAAAGGACCTGCTTTATTCTGTCAGTGTGGTAGAAACCAAGACATAGGAGAACCCTGACTTCATGGGAGGATTGTTTGGAGACTGTTACCCTGAGAAGCTGTCCTTACATGCATGCTTCTCGTTAGAATTTGAGGTACTCTCCACTGAGCAAGTATTAATTGTTACTGCACCTAGATGACAGTGCAGATTTCTGCCAAAAACGCAAATCAAAAAGCTGGCCAACAAAACCTCTCAGCAGTCTCACAGCTTGTGAGACAAGTCATGGTTTGGAACTTGGAAAGCAGAAGGCATCAGGGACCTCCAGGAGCAAGCAGTCTTATTTGAGAGGTAGTGATGTGTGACAGCATCCCAGGCACCCAGCTCTGAAGGATTAAATAGCCTCCATGCTGAAAAAAATGTCATCTGGAAAACAGTAAGTCTGTGGATATTTAGTGTATATCCTGAAAGAAGGTCTCAAATAATCTGATTAGGGAAGAGGCAAATTAATAAACAAAGAACTCCTTCTTAGGCAAGTAAAAATAAGGAAAGCTAAAAGTGATTAAAAAGCCCCCTTTCAAAATGTAAACACAGTATATGACCTCACATCATTAACAGGAAATCAGGGTAGATTTTAAAATGAAAAATATTTTAAGGCTAACTAATTGGAAGTAAGTTCTTTACAATGACCATTTGAAGCACTCAGTTAAAGTATTTTTATCTTCCTTTTATACTTGAGGAAACTGCCAGTTCAAGAGACTCCATGACTTGTCTTTAATTCTACATCTAGAAAGTACCTAAGCCAGTATTTGAATCCAAATCTAATTTCCCTTGAGTCCAGAGCTCACTGCACTTTCCCCTACCCCATAACACTCCCCCAACTCACACATACATGTACATCTTTAAGCACACACATATGTACACATACACAGTTTCTTCTCTGCTCTGGGCAGAGATTTATAGATTTGTCTGTCTATGCTTGTCTATCTCTCTCACTCTCTCACTCTCTCACACACACATTTCCCCATTCAGGCAGTTCACCTCGAAGGATAGTTAAGTGAAACAAAATGAAGAGGGATTCAAGGTAGTGTATGATGAAAGGGATAAAATTTTGTGGAACAGTTAAGTGAATCAAGAAATAAGGAAATAGATGAGCCTGTTACTTAATTGGTTTAGGAAACTTCTGAGACTTCTCTACCAATGCAGGTTACCATCTTCTCTACAGTTTTTAGTCTTGAGAGCTCCTTGGATCACAGACAGATATTTTTAAACCCTTACCTTCCATCTTAGAATCAATTCTGTGTATTGATTCCAAGGCAGGGCTAGGCAATGTGTGTTAAGTGACTTGCCCAGGGTCACACAGGTAGGAAGTGTCTGAGGCCAGATTTGAACCTAGGACTCCCATCTCTAGGCCTGGCTCTCAATCCACTGAGCCACCTACCTGCCCCCTAGATCACAGACAGTTCAGAATTTAAAAAGGTGAAATTTAATAGGGATAAATATCAAGTCCTAAAATATTTGGCAACTCCTTGGATCCGTAGTGTATAAAAGTTTGAGGTCACAAACCTTGATGATTGCACAAGGGTGCCTTTGAAACAAGTAGGAAAGTTCAGAAGAGGCAAGAATTGGGGAAAACATAGAGAGTTCTTTGTTGGACATGTTAAGCTTCATATTCCTCTGGAACATTCATTTTGAAATATCCAGTAGGCATTGGTGATGTAGCACTGGACCTCAGGAGAGAGACTATTGCTGATCTAGAAATCTCTGAGTCATCTACACAGAGGATATTTTTTAAAATGGGTGACGATTAGGTCTTGAATACAGAGATGCGAAGAGAGGAATCCGGAGATATATACACCATTAGTGGAGAACACACCATGGCTAACAAAGAATACTGAGGAGAAAAAGAGTATTTAGACTGGTGGGAGAAAAACAAGAAGAGCACATTGTGTCACAGAAAGCCAGAGAGGAGAAGGTTATTTTCCTAAAGAAGATGGTCAAGAACATCAAATTCAACAGACAAGTCAAGAATGAGGATTGAGAAAAAGATTATCAGATGTTATTAAGAAATCATTGGTAACTGTAGAGAACCATTTCAGTTTGTATGTAAAAAGATTAGTTTTAAAAATTTATTAGGACATTAATCCATCGTCAAGTAGAAGAAAAAAGAAAACATTAAGTTTTTTTATTTGTATTTTTACTTCTTTTTTTTTGGTTAGGAAAAATGGGCTTATGTCAAAGAGTTTCATTTGACTTAACCAAAAACGAGATTAAACATAGTGCTATAGTTAGATTTAAGTAGCCCTTCACATATTCAGGTTACATTTTATAATGTTTACAATTAACTAAGAGCATTTAAATGATTTGATTTCACATGTAGATGAGAAAGTGAATCCCGTTTTGAAAACTTAGCAGTAATTAATGGTATCCTAATAAATTGTGCCTCCATGAATGAAATAATTTTATTTCAATCAATCAGAATAAATATCATTTTTCCTTTTGGACTAGCATATCAATGAACAAATATTTATTATGTATTTACTACAAGGCAAGTGCTTGGGATATCAAATGTAAGACCTACCTTTCAGTTGCCTATAATCTAGTTTCTGTAGTCTTTTTCCATTGTGAAAAGGAAGTTATATCAATTTTTAATTATCTAAAATAGTGAATAGGAAAGTGACACAATCTGCTAAATTATTTCTCTTTGACTTGGGGTGACATTTTTCTATTTTACTTATATTTTCATATTGATAAATTTTATATTCTTGTAATTAATATACAGTAATTCAGAAGAAAATAATGAAACCCCATTCTGTACATCAAATTTGTGATTTAGGAAGCTGTCCCATCTTTTCCTCTTGCCCTTTTTTCCCCTTGAATCAACATTTTGCTCAATTTGTGTTTTAGATATGACTGTGGTGAGGAACACAACTGTGGTCTAGTGAGTGAGTGAATGAACAAAAAAAGCAATTGAAGAAACAAATGGATGACTGAATGAGTGAATGAAAAATCATTTAGTAAGCATTCTATGTGTTAGGCATTTGCTGGAAATAACTCTTGATCTGCATAGAGAAACCCAGACTTCAGATTACAGTCCTGTCATTTTATATTGTATGACTATCAGCAAGGTACATAAATAAATTGGGACTCAGAATTCTCATCTATAAAATGGAGAAAAGAGTACATTGGAGGAAAGTGCCCTTTAAACCTTAAAGTGCTGTAGAAGAGACCCAATAATTTAGAGGGAGAAGAAGGGTCATTTCTACCAAGTCCCTCATGGGACAGAAGTAATTTGCCTCTTGACCAAGGGTCCTTCAGATAGTAAACACCAAAGTCAGAATTCAATGCCATATTTTTATATTCTTAAGTCCATTGCCATACTGCAATGCTAGTCTGTCAGAGATACATTGTTGAGCTGGTTGAACTCCATAATTTACCTAGTATAACAATAGTTAAATTTTTTCCTTCCTCTCAAGGATGCAATTATTGTCTTGATGATGATGACTGGGGAATTCTCTTATTTGAATATTGGAAGTATGATTTACTGCATTCAGTCTGCTGGTAGACATTTGGGAGTTATCTGTAGGCTGGCTTTGTTCATCATTTACCCTGTCATTTTTATAGAGTAGTTAAACTAAATTATACATAGGTTATTCCTTATATTTTCCCGTCAAAATACATTTGAGTTTCAGAATTCCTACAAATTAAAATTTTTTATTTTTCTTTAGCTAAATACCAATTCTTCCATTTTATGTTTAAGGCTACAGAGACTGGCTAAAGACATTATAAAGCAACTTCATATACAGGACAGTGGTTCATGGGCAGTTAATAAGGTTTCTGCTTTGGATCGAACTCTGGGCGAAATCTCTCGTATTTTGGAAAAAGAGGTAAGTGACTGTTACTAGTTTTGTGAGATTTAAAATGGTTGAGGTCTTAAACTGTAGTGTTTAAAATAGTGGAAGATATAAATTGTGATAGATATAAGAGTGGGTGAGTAAATTTGACCGCAGAAATATGTTTCACTACAGTGTCTTGGGTTTTAAATCAAATATAAGGTGGTCACCAGGGAAATATTCCCAATTATTCAAATACCCAAGTCAATTGGGTTTTATAGAGATTTTAATTAACAATACAATGAGTAATCAAAGAAAGAGAGAGAGAGTAAGAAAGGAATAAGTATGAAGGGCCTCAAAGCCAATATGGCCTAGACCTGAGTCTTAAAAGAGAAATCAGTCAGTTTTTTAACACTCACCACAAGGTCTGACTAAACAAGGATTTTAGTGACACCAGGCCAGCATCCTTCCTCAAAGAGTCTTCCAGCCAGAGATTGCTTCAAAGGGCCTCTCTCAAGAGCCTCCAGAGCTCCTACCCCAGAGGGACAGAGTCCCTCAGAGGAGCTCCTCAGAATCCGATCCAGCTCTTCTCTGAGCTCTTATTTTTAAGGGCAAAATCTCCTCTGTCACCTCCCCTAAGTCCTTACATCTACCAATCACTGTAGATGTTTCTAAAGGACCACCCATTCTTAGTCCACACCAAAGAAGGTGCGGATTTTTGAGTAATTCACACCAGGAAAGCTCTGAGTAAGTTTTCCAGTTCTTTGTTCCTTGTAAATTCACAAGTTGCTTGACCTTTATAGGTACTTAGCTTAAGAAAAGTATGGGTTTAAGTACTTTTCATTGTTCAGAAAAGAGTTTACAACTTTATCTTCCCCTAGGGCAGACCCAAGTAGGTAAAGTAGAATTCTCAAATTCCTGCTTTAAGTAGAGTTCACTGCCCAAATGGGGAATGGTCTTAATCCAATCTTATAAAGTAGGGTCTGGGAAATTTTAAGGTTTACAGTTTCTACATGTCTATGCATATATACCCCTGTCACTGCTATTGTAGGTTTTATTAAAATGAAAAATAAAATTCTATTTTGTAATATTATATTGCATTGCAAGTTTGATAATTCAGGTTTTATGTGTTTTGTCAATAACCAAATGTGTTTTGTTGATTGCTAATGGATGTATATAGTTGGGGAAAAAATCATAAAGATCTTTTCAAATAGAAGCTATAATATGCCATGTTGGGATGTTTTCAGGATTATTCTTTGACCTTTCCAATGCTGCCTTAGATATAAAGGTTGTTTACTGTGGATGATTAGAGATTTTCCCAGTTCTTTTCTTCCTAAGATGATGAGATCCAACATAAAGGATCTAGAGATATCTCTCCTTCATCTGTCTCTCTGACTCTGTGTCTCCCTCCAGAAATGTTTGGAAGGCTACCCATCTCACAGGGATATAGCTGATATTATGGGAACCTAGAGGTCAGAATTAGGAAAGAAAGGAATGGATAGAAATTATAGGATGTCAGATTTCAACTCAATGTAAAGAACATTGAACTAACAATTAGAACTTTTCAGGAGCAGCATAGGTCCAGAGGAAGAAAGTTGGCAAATAGGGAACTTGAGGAGGTGATGCACAGGATAAAGGTCTGGGCCTAGAGTTAGGAAAATCAGAGTTCAAATCCTACCCCAGACATTTACTAGCCAAGTGACCTCTACAAATTGCTTACTCTCAGGAAACTTTGTAAAATAAGGATAATAATAGCAATTACCTCATAGTATTGTTGTGAGAATCAAGTGAAATAAGATTTGTAGACCACTTAGATCCAGTAAAAATTCTCATTCTCTTCCTCTCCCCCTCTTCCAGTGGCTTGAAGATTTTAATCAGAGCGTGGTTGCCTTGTTCTCAGGAATGCTATAGAGAATATATTCATGCTTTGAGTGTGGGTTGGACAAGCTGACCCTGAGATTCATTCTAGCTTTTTTATTGGACACTCAGTAATGATTTTTTAATATATTGAGGTACCCTCAACTATATGTAAGCATAAGGTGATTTTTCCCCCCACTGTAAGAATTAAGAATAGCACTTGGTGTTCTAGGTTCAAATCTGGCCTTAGACACTCCCCAGCTATGACCCTGGGCACTTAAGTCACTTGACCCCCATACACAATATTGATTCCAAGACAGAAGGTAAGGGCTTAAATTTTAAAAAATAAAATTAAAAAAAAATTTTTAAAGAATAGCACTTGGTAAAAGTTGCAAAGATAGTAATCTAAATAGTCAGTGAGTCAGTCAGCATTAATTATGAAGCTATAAATGTAAGAAACTACGCTAAGCACTAGGAATTAAAAATATTAAAACAAACTATTCATTAAATTAATTAAAATTTAATCAATTAATTAAAAGTTACTATTAATCAAAATTTGTAAAATTAAAATATTTTAAAATCTCAAGTTCAACAGAAGAGACAACATAGAAACAAATGAGTAAAGCAAGATGCATGCAAGATAAATTGGAAATAATTAACAGAGGAAGGGAACTAGAAGTAAGTCTATTAGAAGACAGAACTTTGGCTGGGACATGAAGGAAGACTGAAAATAGATGAGAGGTGGGAAGCCAGGTGGTTCAGGATATTGAGAACCAGTCCTGTAGATGTGTGTTCTTGACTTCAGATCTGGCCTCAGATATTTCCTAGCTGTGCGACCCTGGGCACGTTGTTTAACCCTCATTTCCTAGCCCTTTATTACTCTTATGCCTCGGAACCAATACACAGTATTGATTCTAAGACAGAAGGTAAAGGTTTTATAGGGGGGAAAAGCAAATAAGTGAGAAAGTGGGGATGATAGAGGTGGACACTCCACTGGAAAAGATGGGATAGAATAAGGTCACTTGTGCATATAGAGAGGTTTGTCTTGGCCAGAGTAGGGCCTCCCCCCTTATGTGGAACAGGTGTGAAAGAGGAGATAATGACAGGCATCAGGGGGCGGGAGATAAGGAGAAAAGAAGCTTTCTGAGAGTGGCTTCCACTTTTTTCAGTGGAATATAAATAGAAATTTTTATCTAAGAGAATGTAGGTGGAATGAGGATGAAAAACAGTTACAGGTTGTAAGAGAGACAGAAAGGTGAACTCTGACTACAGATCTTGATTAGATAAAAGAACTTCGGAGGTCATAAATATGAACATGGTGCATTTGTAGGCATGACTATCTCTGTGTCACTGAGCTAGAGTAGAGGAATTGGTTATGGGAAATAAGTAAGTAGAGGTTAAGGGTGTTTTTTAGGGTGTTTTAATTCATATCTATGTATTTCAAACCATGAAGAAATCACATAAGTAGAAATGCCAACTAAGTGGTTATCCTAAAAGCTTAGAGATAGTCCTTGTTTTTAAGCCACACAACAAGAGATCAACTAATTTATATATTATTCAAATAGTACTTCCAAGAGGATATACAGGAATATTGGAATTTTATATCTTCCCAAGCACCTAGACCAGTGATTTGTAAATAGCAGGTACTTAAATTACTGAATTTTGAGAGCTTCTGTTATGTATTCTAACAATAACCAACCCTAATCCTGAGGCAGCTCTGACCACAAGATTGTATGAACTGTTACTATCAACCAATCAATCATTAAGTACTTATTAAGTACCTACTATATTCTGTGTATTTGCTGTGCTCAGTCCAAAGAGTTTTTAAAACAAATGGGAATATTGGATTTATTGAAGCATTTTTATAATACCTAGTTTATTTATTAATGACATCTACTGAAATATAATAGAACTTTATTAGCAGTACTTTGTTTAAGAATGAAATTTTATATCAAATTATGGAATATTAACAACTTCTATTTTCACAGAATTTAGAATGCTCCAAGCACTTGCCTTCTAATAGTGCTATTAGAAAGGCAGCACACTACTGAGATCATCCTTTGTTGTTATTGTTTTTAAACTCTTACCTTTCATCTTAGAATTAATACTGTGTACCAATTCCAATGCAGAAAAATAGTAAGGATTAGGCAATGGGGGCTAAGTGACTTGCCTAAGACCATACGGCTAGGAAGTGTCTGAGACTAGATTTGATCTCAGGATCTCTTGTTTCTCAGCCAGCATTTAGCTGCCCTCTGATAAAATTCTTATAGGACCATGCTTATACTTTTTTCTTAATTCTTGATTACTTACTCCTCTATGTTTTTATTTTTATTTATTTTTTTTAAACCCTCACCTTCCATCTTAGAATCAGTACTGTGTATTGGTTCCAAGGCAGAAGAGTGGTGAGGGCTAGGCAATGGGGGTTAAGTGACTTGCCCAGGATCACACAGCTGGGAAGTGTCTGAGCCAGATTTGAACCTGGGACCTCTCATCTCTAGGCCTGATTCTCAATCCACTGAAGTACCCAGCTGCCCCCTCCTATATGTTTTAAAATATATCTTGATATTGATCTATTATTCCCCCTTGCCTTCTGATGTGGGTGTGGGTCTGTCATTCAATTAGCAGTTCTATATTAAGCACCTTCTATGTTATAAATACTAGATTACTCTGCTAAAAAGAGACTGGAAAGGTAGGAAGAGACCAAGTTCTGGAGAACTTGAACGATGTAGTATTTGATCTTGAAAGTAATTGAATTAAGGAGGTGGCATGGCCAAGCTGGTGTTTTAGGAAACCTATTTTGACAGATTGGAAAGGGAGGACAGATTGGAATGGGGAAGAAATTGAGTAAAGGAACCAAGCCAGAAGGTTTATTGCAATAATCCTGGTGTGGGAGGGGCTTATACCAGTGTGGAAGTGGTGTGAGTAGAGAGAAGGGGATGTGTACAGATGAAAATCCAAGATCTGAAAATAGTTCAAATGTATGGAATAAATGTGAGAACAGAGGCAAGAATGACACCTAGGCTGAAAGTCTAGGTTACTAATGCTTGGTATCCTCAAGAGTCATAGGAAAGTTAGCAAGGTTTTTTGGAGAAATGAGTTCTGTTTTGGAGAGAATGAGTTTGAGGTGCCTATGGAACATCCAATTCAGGATTCCAAAAGGAATTGATGATGAGGGAAAAAGAGATTAGGTCTGGATATACAAAGCTGGGAATTTTTTGTACAGAAATTGTAATAGAACTCACGGGCCCTGGTCAGACAGCCAAAGAAGGTAGTACAGAGAGAGAAGACGATGACCCGTGACAGAGCTTTGGTGGATACCCATGGCTAGTGGGTAGGTCATGGAAGAAAGGACACTGATGCAGCCAAGTGAAGTGTCTCAAAAACTTGGAGAGCTGAAAGCATTTAGTAGAAGAGCGATTGGGAGTGTCAAAGGCTGCAGAGAAGTCCAGAAGGATTAGAATTGAGAAGAAGCCATTAGATTGGGCAATTAAAGATCCTTGGTGACTCCTCTCTCAGTTCCACTCTTGAGTGTGGTGTGAGAAGACAGAAGCAACTAGTGTGACAGATTACTCAAGTTTAGTAAGAGTGGGAATCAGTAGAGATGACATGGTCTAGTTACCATTTTCTGAGAATAGGCAGAGTCATATTTGTGGGCAGTATTTGGAGAGAGAGTGGGGTTGACAACTTGCCAGAGAAAATGAGATGGATAGGTTCAAATCCTCCTCTCTTCCAAACTTACCTCTCCCTGTTGAGGGAACCTCGGAGCCCAGGAGTCATCCTCCACGCTCTCTCATCCCACATATAGTCAGTCAGTCTCAAGCTCTGGTCATCTCTACCTTCATGATACCTCTAGAATATGCATCTCCTTTTTAGGCTCTGATACTTCCACCACTCTGGCCCTTGTTCCCTCTCTCGTGCCACTGAAATAACTTGTTGATTGATTTCTTTTCCCAATAGAGTTCCTCCTCCATTCACCTGTCAAATTGGTTTTTGACACACACACACACACACACACTCTCTCTCTCTCTCTCTCTCTCTCTCTCTCTCTCTCTCTCTCTCTCTCTCTCTCTCTCTCTCTCTCTCTCTCTCTCTCTCTCTCTCTCTCTCTCTCTCTCTTTCTTTCTCCCACCCCGACCCAAGCCCTCTTATACCCTGACCCTGTGTACTCTTAGAACCAGTGATTCTTGCTGCCCTGCTGCTGGTCACAAAAGACACTCCATCTCACTCTTGAGTGTTTTCACTAGCTATCTCTCATGTCTGGATCTCTCTCCCATCTCATCTTTTCCTTCTAGTTTCCTTTCAGTCTCAGCTTAAGTCCTACCTTTGTAAAGGATCCTCTCCCAATCCCCGCTTAATGCTGAAGTCTTCTTTCTCTTGATTATACCCCATTTATCCTGTATCTTGTTTGTTCATAATTGTTTGTATGTTGTCTCCTTCATTTGACTGTGGGTTTCTTAAAACAGGGACTGCTTTTTTCCTTTTCTTTATTTCTTCAGGGCCTAGCACAATGCTGGGCACACAGTTGGCTCTTGTTGACTAACCACTTTTGAAAATATGAACTCATCATTCACCCAAATAATTTAGGGAGTTACTAATATTGTCAGACAACCATGTTACAATAGAGACTGCTGTGTTCTGGGAACCAGGAGATCTATGGTATAGTCCTAATTTGGGTATTTTTCTGTCCTTGATCAAATAATTTCCCCTCTCTCTGCCTCAGTTTCCTTATTCATTATGTAAGAGTATTGAACTAGGTGATTTCTAAGATCCTTTCCAGCTCTGTGAACCTTTGATTCTAACCAGAAATCAGAAGCATGCCAGCAGTGTATGTGTCTGTTTATGCTTTAAGGAAAATGTTTTAATTTAAAGTAAATGGCACAAAACAAAGACACTTTTGTGGTGAAAAATGGGTTTGCTTCATGTCTTAATATTGTCAGAAATTCTTAGATTTAAAGACTTTTCTGCTTTTTTATTACATTTATTTATTTATGCTGTTTTATTTATTTGGAGGGTCCAGTAGACTTGATGCATATTCATAGTAATTTTTCTACTTATTAGATAAAGAAAAATTCTGTTTTTAACTTTGGATAATAGCTGCATTACTAAAGTTTTCTGTGGTTTATCAGTAACTTTAGACATGTGTATGCTGTTACCAGAAGTAAACAGAGTTTAAGCAGATGGACTTGACATGGAATTTTTCCAATTGCCTTTCCTGACTTTTTTAGAACATTGCCAGATTTTAATAGAGATTCAGCCATGAGTCTCATGAGCCTGAATAAGCAACAGCATCGCTGGCAGTGTTTATTATTTGACAGAAATTAGAGGAGCCAATTTTTTTCTTTGACCCATGTCATAATTTGCTATGTGATACTTAGCAAGATTGTGGCAAATCCTGCCTTTCCTTAGGTTCACTGAGATCCAACCTGCTGAATGCCACAGCATTGCTTAATGACAAAAATGCAGATCTCAAGAGGCCTGAAAGCAAGAGAACCTTTCAAAGGGAAAGGTCCTTTCTGTTCTCCCTCCTGCTTAGTGCACCAGTGTGCTTATGAATGCTTTTGAGAATTGGGCTCACCTCCCCATTAGAGACAAAGCCAGTAGCTTCAAGGAGGCTTTTGTAGCCCAGATTTCATTTCATGTAGTCCATCTACCCTGTGATCATTCTGTTTGCCTTTCGTTTCTAGACCTCAATGGGGGGCAGCTAGACATTCTTCCTGACTCTAACTGTCCTCTCACTTGCTGTTTTCATTAAAATCATGGTTACCCTCTTTCCTTAGGGGGTAGATAATTATAGACTTTGTCACCTAAATGTCCTGAGATTTCAGTGACTTTCTTATTCCTTCTCCTATTGTCCCTTGGTTGGCTCTGGCTCTGGAGTCCCCAGAGGGGGTTTAGATCTCACTTCTCAGGCTTAGTTCTTGTGATAGCTGGGACCAAGTGAGTCTGAGACCTCTGCGACTCTGGGTCTATAAGCCTGTGAGTCATAGCTCAGACAGAGCAGGTCCCAGATCAGACATACTAAAATGTCCAGTTCTGGGTCTTAAACTTGGCGTTGGTTTCCTCATTTGTGAAGTGAAGGGGATGCCTCAGAGTCCTCAGCCAGCCAAGCCAACTACTGTATTTTGAAGTCTTGTACTTTCTTTGTCCCTCTCTGCTCTCCAAGCACCTTCTGTCTTGCTTCCTGACCCTCAGATCTAAAAGGAGGCAACTTGTTCCTTGCACTCTTCTGCCCCTGCATGACCTTTCCTCTTCCACATGCTGCCCCAGAGGTAACGTTTCCTCTATCTAAAGTGACTTCAGGATCCTGCTCCCAGAGGTCTAATTCTATGGTTCTTTGGTGCAAAAGTGACAATCTTAAGAGGACCAAAAGAAGATAGACTGGTTTCCTTTAGTTTTAAATGCTAGGAGCAACAATCATTATCCTGGAAAGATGAGAATAAAAGTGACTAAGAGGGAGGTGACAGGCCCCTAAAGAAGGAGACAGTCTGTCTCATGGCCTTCCTTGAACTTGGGTCATCTGGTCTTGGGGAATGATGTCCTGGGTACCTGAAAGAACAAAAAAGTAGAAACATTAAGCTCTCAGACACATCTTGGAAAACAAGGAAGTTCTCAGCATTGCAGAAGCATGAGGGAAGAGCATGGAGCCTGCTCTGGACCACTGCCTTTAACTGATTCTGAGGAAAATCAATGGAGCACTAAAGAAATGATTCACGTGACTAGCTGTGTGACCCTGGGCAAGTCACTTAACCTTCATTGCCAACTCTTACCTGCTCTTTTGCCATGGAACTAATACACAGTATTGATTCTAAACCAGAAGGAAAGGGTTATGGAAGGAAGGAAGGAAGGAAGGAAGGAAGGAAGGAAGGAAGGAAGGAAGGAAGGAAGGAAGGAAGGAAGGAAGGAAGGAAGAGAAGGAAGGAAGGAAGGAAGAGAAGGAAGGAAGAGAAGGAAGGAAGGAAGGAAGGAAGGAAGGAAGGAAGGAAGGAAGGAAGAGAAGGAAGGAAAGAGAGAAACGAATAAGCCTTTAGGCAATTAGAGTTGCTATACAACTGGCCATAACTTTTAACTAAGTCCCTAATTTTACAGGTGAAGGAACTAAGACCTTTAAAAAAAAGCAAAAAAATATTATCCAGAGTCAGCAAAATAACAAGTCATAGGGTCACCATTTAAACTCCAGTTTTCTCACCCCAAATTTAGTTTTCTTTACCTTAGTCTAGCTTGTAAAAATTTATACAACCTTAAATTAGTATATATACTGTTCCCCTATATGATGAGTATATTAACCTCAAACTGATCACATAATCCTATTGTGAAAAGGCCGAATTTACCTATTAACTGCCTTTATTTGCACCACTCTTTGTGCCTAGAATGTGCCTCCATTCTTGTCTGCTTAAATCTTACTAATGTTTCAAGTTTCAATCCTGCTTCCATGAACTCCTGCCCTTTAGCACCAACTGCCTGCAGGCTTCTTTCCCTGGAAGTCTGATAGGCAACTGAAAGGCAATATGTCATCTCAAAATGGAACTCATTATTTTCTTCTCTGGCCTCTCTGTCGTTCAGACTTTAACAAGCCTTTCCCTCCTGCAGACACCTCTGCTTCTTTGAAAGCTACCGCATCCCTACCTCCACATTGGAGCCTCGTAGTTGGGGGGGTGTATCACAGCCCCTGGCATGGGGAGCACACTATACTTTCTGTTAATTTTCATTTCTGCTATGATTCTGGGCACAGGACGGTTTAGTGACTTGAGTGCTAGAGCCCTGGGGCTATAGCCTGCTACCACTAAACTGGCAATGGCGTGGCATCTCTGAATGGAGTGAGACCGCCCTCTCTCAGAGATGAGGCAGCTCAGGTGAGGTGCTGCTGTGTGCCAATGATTTTTGCTTCACAGCACAAAAAGTCTCTAGGTATTGATTGTTGGTTTTTCCTGATAATGACTTCTTCATGATGGTGAATTCTGGGTGCCTTTAGTTATTCATGGGCCTGCAAAAAGCACAGTGAAAGACCTCAAATCAAATCTCTGCGGCTTGTAGGGCCTGGCTCATAATTACACACTTAATAAATGTGGTTTCCTTGTTGTTTTGTTTTTTGTCAATTTTATTTAGTCAATTTTGAACATTATTCCTTGGTTACAAGAATCATATTATTTCCCTCCCTCCCCTTCCCTCAACCTTTCCCATAGCTGACATGCAATTCCCCTGGTTTTTGCATGTGTCCTTGATCAGATCCTATTTCCATGTTGTTGATGTTTGCACTAGGACTTTTCCTTTAGGGTCCACATCCCCAATCATATCCTCATCAACCCATGTAATCAAGCAGTTGTTTTTCTTCTGTGTTTCTATTCCCACAGTTTTTCCTCTGAATGTGGATAGTGTTCTTTCTCCTAAGTCCCTCCAAGTCGTTCAGGATCACTGCACTGCCACCAATGGAGAAGTCTATTACATTTGATTGTACAACATCAGTCTCTGTGTACAACATTCTCCTGGTTCTGCTCCTGTCACTTTGTATCACTTCCTAGAGGTCATTCCAGTTTACATGGAATTCCTCCATTTCATTATTCCTTTGAGCATAATAGTATTCCATCAGCAACATATACCACAATTTGTTCAGTCATTCCCCAATTGAAGGGCATCCCCTCATTTTCCAATTTTTTGCCACCACAAAGAGCACAGCTATAAATATTAGTGTACAGGTCTTTTTCCTTATCTCTTTGGGGTATAAACCCAGCAGTGCTATGACTGGATCAAAGGGCAGACATGTCTTTTATCGCCCTTTGGGCATAATTCTAAATTGCCCTCCAGAATGGTTGGATTAATTCATAAGTCCACCAGAAATCCATTAATGTCCCAACTTTGCCACATCCCCTCCAGCATTTTTTCCTTTCCTTTGATGTCATGTTCGCCAATCTTCTAGGTATGAGGTGATACCTCTTAGAGTTGTTTTGGTTTGCATCACTCTGATTATAAGAGATTTAGAACACTTTTTCATGTGCTTATTAATAGTTTTTATTTCCTTAACTGAAAATTGCTATTCATGTTCCTTGACCATTTATCAATTGGAGAATGCCTTGATTTTTTTGTACAATTGGTTTAGTTCTTCGCAAATTTGAGTAATTAGACCTTTGTCAGAGGTTTTTGTTATGAAGATTGTTTCCCAATTTGTTGCTTTCCTTCTAATTTTGGTTGCATTGTTTTTGTTTGTACAAAACCTTTTAATTTAATGTACAAAATTATTGATTTTACATCTTGTGATTTTTTTCTAACTCTTGCTTGATCTTAAAATCTTTCCTTTCCCAAAGCTCTGACCTGTATATTATTCTGTGTTCATCTAATTTACTTATAGTTTCCTTCTTTATATTCAAGTCATTGGCCAATTCTGAGTTCATCTTGGTGTAGGGTGTGAGATGTTGATCCAAACCTAATCTCTCCCATACTGTCTTCCAATTTTCCTAGCAGTTTTTATCAAATAGTGGATTTTTGTCCCAAAAGCTGGGATCTTTGGGCTTATCATTGACTGTCTTGCTGAGGTCACTTACCCCAAGTCTATTCCACTGATCCTCCTTTCTGTCTCTTAGCCAGTAGCATATTGTTTTGATGACCACTGCTTTATAGTATAGCTTGAGATCTGGGACTGCAAGGTCACCTTCCTTCACATTTTTTTTTCATGATTTCCTTGGATATCCTTGATCTTTTGTTCTTTCAAATGAACTTTGTTATGTTTTTTTCTAATTCAGTAAAAAAGTTTTTTGGTTGTTCAATGGGTATGGCACTAAATAAGTAAATTAATTTGGGTAGGATGGTAATTTTTATTATGTTAGCTCTTCCTACCCATGAGCAATCTATGTTTTTCCAATTGTTTAGATCTAGTTTTAATTGTGTGGAGAGTGTTTTGTAGTTGTGTTCATATAGTTCCCGTGTTTGTCTCGGCAGATAGATTCCTAAGTATTTTATATTGTCTAGGGTGGTTTTAAATGGAATTTATCTTTCTAATTCTTGCTGCTGAGATGTGTTGGAAATATATAGAAATGCTGATCACTTATGTTGGTTTATTTTGTATCCTGCAACTTTGCTAAAGCTGTTAATTATTTCTACTAGCTTTTTTGTTGACTCTCTAGGATTCTTTAAGTAGACCATTATATCTGCAAAGAGTGATAGCTTGGTCTCCTCATTGCCTATTTTAACAACTTCAATTTCTTTTTCTTGTCTAATTGATACTGCCAATGTTTCTATTACAGTGTTAAATAATAGAGGTTATAATGGACATCCTTGTTTTACTCCTGATCTTATTGGGAAGGTTTCTAGTTTATCCCCATTGCAGATGATGTTGGCTGATGGTTTTAGATATATACTGTTTATTATTTTTCGGAAAGGCCCTTCTATTCCCATGCTTTCTAGTGTTTTCAATAGGAATGAGTGTTGTATTTTGTCAAAGGCTTTTTCTGCATCTGTTGAGATAATCATGTGATTTTTGTCAGTTTGCTTGTTAATATGGTCAATTATGTGGATGGTTTTCCTAATATTGAACCATCCTTGCATTCCTGGTATAAATCCCACCTGGTCATAATGAATAACCCTCATGGTCACTTGCTAGAGTCTTTTGGCTAGTATGCTAGTTAAGAGTTTTCTTTGTTCATTAAGGAGATGGTCTGTAGTTTTCTTTCTCCATTTTTGACCTGTCTGGCTTTGGAATCAGAACCATATTTGTGTCATAAAAAGGAATTTGGTAGAACTCCTTCTTTGCTTATTCTGTCAAATAGTTTGTATAATATTCAGATTAGTTGTTCTATGAATGTTTGATAGAATTCATTTGTGAATCCATCTGATCCTGGGGATTTTTTCTTAGGGAGTTCTTTGATGGCTTGTTCAATTTCTTTTTCTGATATGGGGTTGTTTAAGTATTCTATTTCTTCTTCTGTTAATCTAGGCAATTTATATTTTTTGTAAATATTCATCCAGATCACCTAGATTGCCATGTTTATTGCCATATAATTGGACATAATAGTTTTTAATGATTGCCTCAATTTCCTCTTCATTAGAGGTGAGGTCTCCCTTTTCATCTTTGATACTGTTGGTTTGGTTTTCTTCTTTCATTTTTAAAAAAATTAGATTGACAATTACTTTGTCTATTTTCTTTGTTTTTTCAAAATACCAGCTTCTAGTCTTATTTATTAAATCAATAGTTCTTTGACTTTCAATTTTATTAATTTCTTCTTTGATTTTTAGGTTCTCTAATTTACTTTTCATCGGAGGATTTTTATTTTTGTTCACTTTCTAGTTTTTTAAATTTGCATTCCCAATTCATTGACCTCTGCCGTCTCTGTTTTGTTAATATATGAACTCAAGTATATAAACTTCCACCTGAGTACTGCTTTGGCTGCATCCCATAGATTTTGAAAGGATGTCTCATCATTGTAATTTTCTTCAATAAAATTATTGTTTCTATGATTTGTTCTTTAACTGATTTAGGAGAATTGTATTATTTAATTTCCAATTAATTTTTGATTTGCCTCTCCATGTGTCCTTTCTAATTATTATTTTCATTGAATTGTGATCTGAGAAGGTCTTCATTCATTTCTTCTGCTCTTTTGTACTTGTTTGCAATGTTTTTATGCCCAAGTACATGGTCAATCTTTGTGAATAGACCATTTGCTACTGAAAAGACAGTGTATTCCTTTTTGTCCCTATTTATTTTTCTCCACATATCTACTAACTAATTTTTCTACGATTTCATTTACTTCTCTTATCTTTTTTTTTGTTTGATTTATCTAGTTCGAATAGAGGAACGTTCAGGTCTCCCACTAGTATAATTTTCCTGTCTATTTCATCTTTGAGCTCCACTAGTTTCTCCTTTAGAAATTCGGATGCTATACCATTTGGTGCATACATGTTGAGTACTGATATTTCCTCATTGTCTATACTACTTTTAATTAGGATGTAATTACCTTTCCTATCTGTTTTGACTAGATCTGTTTTTACTTTGGCTTTTTCAGATATCATGATTGAGACTACTGCCTTCTTTTTCTCAGTTGATGCCCAATATATTTGACTCCATCCATTTACTTTTACCCTATGTGTGTCTACCTTTCTCGTGTATGTTTCTTGTAGACAGCGTATTGTAGGATTTTGGTTTCTAATCCACTCTAGTATTTGGTTGAATTTTATGGGTGAGTTCATTCCATTCCCATTCAGAGTTATGATTAAGAGCTGTGTATTTCCACTCCTAGTCCTGTATAATAAGTCCCCCTACTCGTAGTCGTTTACAAAAAGATATGTAGTTAATTTTATTATCCATTCTTAAAATTTTTAGTTTCAATTTCTTTCTCTCCCTCCAGCCATTCCCCTACCCATTGAGAAAGCAAATAGTATGGTATCAGTTCTCCATGGGAAGTCAGAGCTCATAGTCTTAGAGAGTGGTCTCCCACACTGAAAAACTGCATAATTTGTTCAAAACCTCATCAGTGATGTGTGTCAGAAATATTTGAATCCAAGTCTTTGCTCCTTGTCAACTATCTTTCTGCTCCTTTATCTTGCTTTTTATAAGCTTTAAAATGTTGTAAATAAAATTTTCAGCATTATTATTATGGGCCAAAAGCATCTTGGTATAATGGATATAACATTGGCCCCAAAGCCAAGTCATACCTCTCAGCGAGCACAGGACAACTAAGATTCGAAAAAACAGAGAAGGCTCCAACCTATATCAGTATTGAGAATTTTCTTATCTGGATGTTCTGTATACCAATGAAATTACTAGCCCCATCCCTTTTTCTCTCTTTTGGGGGAGGCAGGGGGAATTTTAAAAATAATTTCCCCCTCCCCCAATTACATGTAATAACAGTTTTTACATATCTTTTCTAAAATTTAAAGTCCCCAGTCCTTAGTCCTCTTCTCCCCCTGCCCCTCAAGATGCTAAGCAGTTTGATCTAGGTTAAACATGTGTAATTATGTAATTATTCATGTTGAGGAAGAAGACTCATAAAACAAGCCAGAAAAAAAACAAGGAAAATTGTTTGCCTCAATTCAGACTATAACAGTTCTTTCTGTGGAGATGGATAACATTTTTCATCATGAATCCTTTGGAATTTTCTTAGATGATGATATTACTGAGAATAAATCATTCCAAATTGTTCATCATACAGTATTGCTGGTTCTGGTTCTTCTCATTTTACTGTTCATTAATTCTTGTAGATCTTTCCAGGTTTTTCTGAACTCATCCCATTCATCATTTCTTATGGCCCAATAGTATTCCAGTACAATGATATACCCCAATTTGTTGATGGATAGCCATTCAATTTCCAATCTTTTTGACCACATAAAGAGCTACTGTATTTTTGTACAAATATTTTCAACTGTCCATTTAAAAAAAATTATTTGGAATACAGTTCTAGTAGTGGTATTGATGGATGAAAGGATATATAATAGTTTTATAATCTTCAGGGTATAGTTCCAAATTGCTCTCCAGAATGGTTGAATCAGAACACAATTGCCCTAATTTTACCCCCTTCCCTCCAATGTGTGTCATTCTTCTTTTCTTTCTTCGTGTGAGGTGGTACCTCAGAGTTGTTTTAGTTTGCATTTCTCTAATCAATAATGATTTAGAACTTTTTTTCTTATGACTATATCTCTCATTTCTTTATCCGAAACATGCTAGTTCATATCCTTTGATCATTTACCAATTGGGGGATGACTTGTATTCGTATAAATTTGATTCATTTCTGTACATATTTGAGAAGCAGATGCCTTTATCAGAGAACTTGTAAAAATTTTTCCTTCAGTTCTCTGCTTCCCTTCTAATCTTGGTTGTATTGGTTTTGTTTGTGCAAAATCTTTTAAATTTAATATCATCAAAATTATCCATTTTGCATGCCATAATGTTTTTTATCTCGTTTGGTCATAAATTCTTCCCTTAGCTATAGATCTGATAGTTAAACTATTGCATGTTCCCTAATTTGATCATGGTATCACACTTTATGTTTAAATTGTGTTCCTTTTTTTGATCTTATCTTTGTATATAGTGTAGGATTTGGTCTATACCTATGTCTATACACATTGGAGGGGATGGAGTAAATAGCCATACTGTTTTCCAGTTTTCCCAGAAGTTTTTATCGAATAGTGTGTTTTTGTCCCAAAACCTGGGATCTTTGGGTTTATCAAGCATTAGACTACTATGGTCATTTACTACTGTGTATTATGTACCTAATCTATTCCACTGATCCACCAATCTGTTTAACCAGAATCAGAATGTTTTGATGATTACTGCTTGATGATAGAGATCTAGTACTGTGAGGCAACTTTCCTTCATGTTTAATTCCCTTGATATTCTTGATCTTTTGTTCTTTCAGATAAATTTTACTATTTATTTTCCAGCTCTATATAGCAATTTTTTGGCAGTTTGATTTGTATGGCACTAAGTAAGAAAATTAATGTAGGTAGAATTGTCATTTTTATTATAGTGGCTTGGCCTTCATCTGAGTAATGAACATTTTCCCAGTTATTTAGATCTGACTTTATTTGTATGAAAAGTGTTTTGCAATTGTGTTCATATAGTTCTTGGGTTTTTATTGGCAGGTAGACTCCCAAGTATTTCATATTGTCCTTTTTTCCTTTCCCCCTTTTTTTTGTCTTTAGTCAAAAACCATTTATTAAACAACTACTATGTGCCAGGTACTGTGCTAGGCACTTGGCATACAGAGTTAGTGAAGGAAAAAATTCTTATTCAGAGCAAGCTTACATTCCAATGAGGGGAAAAAGAAGTACTTTTATAGGTATATACAGAATAAATACAATTATCTGCAGAGTTTAAGTAGATCATTTTTAAAGGCAAGCGCTAACATGAATACTTCCTTTTTTAAAATTCAATTTTATTCTTTTTATTATCTAACATTTATCTTCTTCCTTTCAATCCATTCACCTTCCCCCATGGGGAAAAAAAGGAAAAACTTATAAGTATAGTTAAACAAAACAGATTCCTATTTTGTCCATGTCTTTCTCCCCTCCACTCTCATTATAGATTCTCTAGAATCATTTCCATTACTCATTTGGTATCATTTATTTTTACAGCATTGCTTTAATAGTATTATTTCTAGTTCTGCTCACTTTATTCTTTACCAATAATTACTTGTACTTCCCAGGTTTTTCTATAACTTCTGTCTTATTTTCTTACAGCAAAATAGTATTTTATTGCTTTCAGAGGCCACAGGTCAGCCTTTCCCCCCTCCATCTCCTTGGCTGCATTTTCCTTCAGATCATGCCCTCTAACAACAGGTATCCTTAACAATCCTGTGCTGGGCCCTCTTCTTATAGAAAAAGCCAAGACCATTCACCAGGACTTCTCCTTCATCTCATGTCACTTAGATGCCTTCTGTCCCTCTCTCCTTTACTCCTCTCCCACGACAGAGATAGCCTCACTCCCTTACCAAGGCTAACTAAGGTGGTTCTTCACCCTGCCCTTTCCATCCCATCTCCTCCAACAGATTGGTGACCCCCGCCCCCAACATCTTCTCTTCTCCCTCTCTTCTAATTCACTTGATTTCATCACCTCCCATAGATCTAATTACTGACTTAAGAGTAATTGTTTCTTTAAACAACCTCCCACTAATCCCACCTTCTCCCATTTCCCTGCTTAGTGAGAAGTATTTTGTACACAGTTGTATGTATAGTCTTCCCTTCTTTGACCAGTTTAGACGAGCATGAGGTTCAGTGGTCAGCCAGTTCTTACCACCCCTTCCTCTTTGTGTAAATGTCTACTTGTATATGCTGATTTTTGTGAGAGAATTTTCCCTAACCTTCCTTTTATTTCTTTCCTCCATTCTTTCCTTTCTTCTCTCACTATCATCAGGACAAGATAGAACTACTCTGGGGCCTTCTGTTTAATTAGATTCCCTCTGGGACCCCTGATGGTGATAGGATTCAGTTGTGAACTATGAATTATCTCTACTTATTTAAATGGAGAAATAAGACTTGTTAATGAAACATATCTTCGTTTAGTCTTTTATTTTTGCTTATTAGCATTTTACCTTTTTTTTGAAGTTTCTCCAAAGCTCTTTTTATCAGCAATGTTTCAAAGCTTTCTGTTTCATTAAAAGTCAACCCCTCCCCCCTTATAATTATACTCAGTTTTTCTTGTTAAGGTATTCCTTGGTATAAACCTATATTCTTTGCCTTCTAGAATATCATACAGAAAGTTCTTACTTTCCCTAAATTCGAATTCTACAAATTTGACTTCCTTACTAGCTGGCAGCAGGACCTTGAGCTACCTGGGCTTCAGCTCCTGCTTTGGCTCCGAGCAGGTGGCAATAGTTACAGCTCTTGTACAGCCCCCTACAGGGAGGTCTTCCGTTCTAGGCACTGAAGCCTGTCTAGTGTGAGCTTCAGAGCCATGGAAAGGCCATGTCATGAAGAAAGGACAACTTACATTTAGCCACAACTGGCTGGATTCCAAAATCTCTCCTTTTTAGTATTGTGGATGATAATCATGTGTGAGGCTAATCATGGCTGCTCATTACTTGGGTTTTTTTTTCTTTCTTTCTGGCTTCTTGCTGTATTTTTTTCTTAATCTATAAGCTCTGGATTTTGGCTGTAATGTTCCTGGAAGTTTTCATTTGGTGAAATCTTTTAGAAGATAATTGGAGGATTCTATTTCCATTTGCCCCTCTAGTATTAAGAGATCTGGGCAGTTTTCTTCTAAAGTTCAGTGTGTAAGCTCTTTACAGTCACAATGATTTTTACATTTTTTCTTTTTGTTATTTTTTCCAGTTTTTTTGTTACAAAACACTATAAATTTTTTCCTTTTTTTTCTTTCAGTTTTTTGACATTACTATTTCATCTTGTTTTATGGAGCTGTTGACTTCTGTTTGATCCATTCATTCTAATTTTCAGGGTGTTTGTTGCTTAGGCGAGGTTTCATTGTATCAAACTCTTCTTTCTCCTTCAGCACTCTCATTTAATTGAAATACTTTTTAACTCTTTAAACTCAGTTTCTTCTTCTCTTCAAGGAATTTGAATTTATGCTTATACTATGCTTTATTTTTAAGGCTTTGCTTATGGTTGTTTTAGAGCCATTTTCTTCTTCTGAGGATGTTTTTTGTGCATCTTTGTCAAAATGATGGCTTTTCATGGTGGGTTCTTTTTTTGTCAGCTCATTTCTTCAGCCTGATTTCTGAACCCTAACTTGGTATTAGAATCAGGCTCTGTGCACTTGTGCAGGGAGGATCTGGGCTGTTCCTATTCCAGCTTTCTTCAGTAATTGGGTGTTGTACTGCTTCAGGATCCCAGAGACAACTTGGGCTGGGGACTTGCTAGCTTTCTTTGCTCCTAGAGTGGTGTGATAAGAGTAAAGTCTGTTTGTTCCCATCTGGTCTGAGTTCTGCAAGTTCCTTATTTGGCTTTGGGTCTAAGGAATAGAAAACTGCTGCTGAGCTCAGTGCCTGATTTAGGGCAATGGAAATACAGCCTCCCTTTTGATCTGAAGTGCTCGTCCTGGTTTTTCCTAGCTTCTGACTGTTCTGAACTTTGACATTTCTGGGTACAGTGCCCAGTGCTTCCATACGCAGAAGTGACAACTCCTCCCTTCCCCTTGAATCTGTCATCCAGAATTGGGTAGTGGGTACAAAGTTCGTGTTTGGCATCTGAGCCAGTTGACGTGGCCTGGTGTCGATTTGGGGATGCCTTGGTAATGTGATAGATGCTGGCACTAGAGAAAAAGTGCCAGACTGAAGAGTATGTGAAATTGATCACCTTGATGGGGGAGGGGCCCCAGGAGTGAATTTCTTGAGGAGAGAAGACTCTGGTGAGGAGAGCTGTGAGGGGCTCTCCGTCTTGAGATGTCAAAGAGAGAAGGTGGATAAAGACTTTCTCCTGAGGGTTACCCATTTTTCCTGTTGGTGACTGGAAATTTTCCCCCCCAACACTTCTTAATTGAAGTGACTTTTTGAAGAGAAACCTGAGCAGACTTTACCTCAGCTCCTGTTGCCCAGGGGTGAGTCAACCTGACTTTTTCTAAGGGGAGCTCAGGCTGCCAAAGCCCGAGTTCCCCCAAACTTGAGGAGAAAGGAAAAGGGTTTAGAGACAGGGACCCCCTTTCTCCCACTTTCCTTTTCCCATTATCCCCCACCCATTATTCCTTTTGAGTGAGTTAACATTAAAAGTTATCTGTTCCCCAAGCTGAGTGTGAGGGAACAGATCTAGGGGAGACCTTTGGGTCTCAAGTAGTAGAGGGGGGATAAGAGGGACAAGAGTGTATTGGGGAGAGCAGCTTTAGCTAAGGAGGAAAGACAGAAGGGGGGGAAATCTTCAAATCCCCTCTCCTCTCTGAGCCAACCCATTATATCTGCTGTCTCCCCTGAACCCCTCTTTGTGAAAAGGGGGGTTCTCCTTTCTTTCCCTCCCTCTCCATACCTTGGGGTTCAAACCTTCCTTTGGGGATAAATCCCTTCCTTTCCCTTCCCTCTCTTTAAAAAAAATTTTTTTTAAAACAGTAAGGGCCTGGGTCCTCTGGAATGCTTCTGGCCTAGTTGCCACAACCTGACTCCCATGCCAATAAAGTTCTATCTGATTTTCTATACTGAAGCGAGCTGAAAATGTGACTGTCTTGGATTTCTCTGTTAGGCCACAGTCTGCATTTTCTAGATCTGTTTGGAAGAGGTCTTTTTTGAGGGGTGGGCAGGTATAGCTTACTTTAATTCTTTTTTTTTTTTAACTTTTACTTTTACTGACTTTTACTTCACCAATTTGGTTTCACCTGGACTATATAATATCTTTAAGGGCTGATCCAATTTTTAAAAATATAAACTCTTAGATTTTGACAAGATCTTCAGATGAGATATTCTGGTCCAACCTTACCAAAATTACCAAAATCCTTAATAAGTTAGTATCTCATGCCCTTCATCAGTCTTTCCTTTGACAGGGATCTCAGTGCCGTTTAAGACTACTTATATACCATTTTCAAGTTGGCCCTGAGTTTCCACCTTGGGGCAAAATGCTTTAGTATAGGCAATGAAGCAGAAGCAGATGTTTTTCTACTGTGTGGATCACAGCAAAATGAGGCAAGTCTTCAAAGAAATGGGAACACCAGATCATCTTCCTTGTCTACTGAGGAACCTGTGTTCAGGCCAAAAAATAACAGTTAGAACCAAACACAGAACACTTGTTGGCTTAAGATTAGGAAAGGAGTTATGACAAGGCCGTCAGTTATCACTTTATTCAACATTGTGGGAAATGCCAGGCTGGATAAAACAGAAGCCAGGATTAAGGTTGCAGGAGAAATCTCAACATTCTCAGAAATTCAGATATAACACTTTGATGACAGAAAATAAAGAAGAATTACGAAACCTCTTTATGAGGGTGAAAGAGGAGAGTGTCAAAGCTGGCTTGAAACTTAACATCAAAAAAGCTAAGATCATGGCAACTGGTCCTATATCTTTTAGCATACAAAAGGAATAGAAATGGAAACAATGTCAAATTTTATATTTTTGGCTTCAGTGATCACTATAATGGTGACAGCAGCCATGAGAATTAAAAGACACTTGGTCCTTGAAAGGAAAGGTATGTCAAATCTGGACAGTATACTAAAAGCAGGGACATGACCTTGCTGACAAAGATCTTTTTAGACAGAGCTGTGGTTTTTTCTCACTAGCAAATGTATGGGTGTGAGAGTTAGATTAGAAGGAAAGCTATACACGATAGAGTCAACCCTTTCTAATTGTGGTGCTGAAGAAAGAAGAAGAAAAAAACTTTTGAGAATCCTTTGGACACATCAGTCAAGTCTTAAATAACACCAAACAAGTCACATCAGTCAAATCTTAAATAAATTAATTCAGATTTTTGATTGAAAGGATAAATATTGAAATAAGCTTAAATACTCTGATCATATAATGAGAAGACAAGATTAATTGGGAAAGACCCTGATGTTGGAAAAGATCAAAGGCAAAAGAAGAAGGGACAGAAGAGAATGATATGGATAGATAGTGTCAGGTGTAATGATTAAAATAGTTGAAGCCATAAACTGTGGCAGTTAAAAAGAGTGGTTTGCCTTAAACTGTGACCGCAGAGATATGTTTTTTTATATTAAAAATAAAGTGGTCGCCAGGGAAAAATTCCCAAATATGAAATATACCCAAATCAACTGGGTTTTATGGAGATTTTAATTAATAGAAATAAGGAATTAATGGAAGAGAGAGTAAGAGGAAACAATGAGAAAAGAGATAGGCCAGCCAAGATCAGTCTAGGATTTTAAGCCTTAAGAGAGAGATCAGTCAGTCTTTTATCCACTCACCACAAGATTTGTCTCAAGCAAGATTCTAGTGTTCAGAGAGACACCAGTTCAGCTTCAGCTAGCTCAATCAAGTTCAGCCACCAAGCCCTTCAATTCAGCTTTTCCCAGCTGAATCTCTAGAGACCTCTTTTTGACCTCCTTTTAAAGGAAATTTTCTCCTATGTCACCTCCCCTAAGTTCTCGCATCTACCAATCACAGTAGATGTTTTCCAAAGGACTGACCATTCTTAATTCACACCTGAGTAGACTAAACTTTTGATTAAGTTCACACCTGAGTAGACTAAAATCTCTGAGTAAGTTCTTACCTCTTTGCTCCATGTAAGTTTACAAGTTGCCTGACCTTTATAGGTACTTAGCACCCTTTTGTTTTAGATCTAAAAATAGGCACAGCTTAAGAACTTTTGCCTTACTATAAGTATGGGTTAAGTATTTTTCATTGTTCAGCAAGGAGTTTACAACTTTATCTTCCCCTAAGGCATGCTTAAGTATGGGTGAAGTAGAGTTCCCAGTTCCTGATCAAGTACCTTCATTGTTTAAATGGGGAATGGTCTTAACCAAATCTTATGAAGTAGGGTCTGAAAATTTTTAAGATTCACACAGGAAAGAAATGCACATGAGCTTGGACAGACTTCAGGAGAGAGTGGAGGATAGAAGGGCCTTGTGTGAATGTTCCATGGTATCATGAAGAATTGGACACATTGAATTGGCATTGAATGACAACAAACTTTCCCCAATACTAACCCAAAATCTACCTCCTTGTAACTCTTACCCACTCTTCTGACTTCTGCTGCCTAGAGCAAATTGAGACACCTTGTCATACTCCAGCTTTGACATATTTGAAACTAAGTCATGCCACTCCCATGTCTTCTATTTCCTGTCATACCATGTCTTTTCTAGTTGATTTTTCTGTAAATAGAGTTCAGGCTTTTACATTTATCTCTGTGTTGGAGTAAAAAATCTGCAGACTTGGGTCCTACCTCCTATACCTAGACAGACTACCTTTAGCTTAAGTTTGTTCATCTGCTTCATAGGGTGAGAATAGTCAAACTACCTAGTTCATGGGTATTTTGAAGAATATGATCTGTAAATGTTAAATCTTTGAAATTGTGAATTATCATCATGATCATCACCATTACCTTCCCTTGCTCAACTTATTTGATGGGGTTCAGACAAATTACCCAGGGACAAGTTTCTTCTCTGCTGCATAGGTATATAAAATAACTTTTTTGTAGTTGAATTAAAAGTATTAATAGAGCAAACATCCTTTTGGCTCATTGAAATCATCCCAAGTATAACTCTAGAGGAATCAACATGACAGGGATAACATGGCCCTTCTCATATGATTTTGAACTTCTTAATTTTGTCTATGTGCTTTGAAAGCTCCATAATTTAGTGGCTGAATTATATGGGGAAGCCATATCTGTTGAAAGTGTCCGCCTTCAGTTTTTATGAACCAATGTTATGTCTTACCAACTGTGGCCCACAATTTAGTTTGCAATATCAGTCTGGTTTGATTAGTTTTATTGTTGAGTTTTCCACAATATATTGAAGTCTTCTTATTGTATGGAGATTTGGTCTCTGCCAGACCAGGAAAGAACAAAGTTGTGATATGTAATTCTAGCAACCAGGGCATATTTTGTTAGACTTTCAGTAAGTACTACAATTTTTACAACCTATAATGGTATATTTTGATGTCTCTACCATTTCCTTATTTAATCTCTAAATTTGAACTCCTAACCAATAACCCTTCTATGATTTTTTGGTGTCAGTGACCAGGTCCTAAATTGCTCTCATTAATCTTTCCTTATCCACAAATAATTCTGCATGTCTACATCATTTCTTTACTGTTCCTCATTGACATGTGAACTGAGTTCATATAGATATCACTCTAGGCAGACCATTGGATTCAACTCTCAGATTTTAATTATTCCATAGTGTCCATCTAGAGGTAATCCACTTTCATTTACATTTGGTAAATCTAACGTGTCTAAGATAGCATTTTACAACTGCTTGATGATGTGATTTTGCTTATTCTAAAAATATTTCCTTAGGTTTTTGACCCATTTTTTGTTCATGCTGTAAGAATGTTTGTCAACTTCTGATCAATATGGTGACATGATAAAGAGCAGAACAGACCAGTTTCCATGTCTGTTTTCCAGTGCACTAACTAAATAATTATTAAGAAATAAATTTATAATATAATTATTAAGAAATAAAGAAAAACACAGCAAGTAACATTTTCTAGCTTTTGTTGGCAAAAGGAGATACCCAAAAGGCTGCTAGTGAAGAGAGTGGTACAGGAAAAGGAGTTAGGATGAGGCAAGAGTAGTACTGAGAGAACTTCTGCCCCCACAAGCTAAGTGAGCTTCAGCCAGGAACTGCCAGAGTGTGATCAAAGATCCCTGGAAACAGGAACTTTTACAGGCTTCCAGGAATGAGTCCTCAGAGCAGATGAGTACCCACAGAGCTCTGGGCCTGAATGTAAAACTGGGGTCCAGTAAAATGGAAAAGTCCTGACCAAGAAAGAAATAGTTACTCTGTATGCTCTAGGAGTTTAGAAACTGTGTGGCAACTGACATGATTTCAGTGCCCTTGATTTGCAGGATATGGGCAAATTTGGCTTTGTGTGGAGTAAACAAATGGAAGGGAGTGCCAGCAATAAGGCCCTACATGATACACATCCAGACTGATCAGAGATCCATAATCCCATCCAAGTGGATGGAGCATTTTGAACCTGACCCCAACAAAAAGTCCCTATTCAGCAAATAAAGCTATGAATATGAATAAGCAGGAGAACAGGGGAAGGAAAGAATTCCATTTTGATTATAGATGGTGACTCACATAGAAGTGGTATATAAAGCATTTTGTAAGCACTATAGAAATGCTAGCTATTATTATTATTATTATCCACAGAATCTATTAGAATTCTTAGAAGAGATAAAAGCCAATCACAAAGAATATTATCAATGAAATGAAGCTGTAGACAAGAGAATCAAGAGAATTCATAGACTTTAAAAAAATTGGAGAAAAAATCAAACAGATATCATTAACTCCATGAGACAAAAGGAAATCTTAAAGCAAAAGCAAAATACTGAACATACAGGATATCTCCTATCCAAAACAACTTGGGAAACAGTTCAAGAAAAGCTCATCTAAAAGTTATTAAACTACCAAAAAAACCCACCCCCAGGATCTGAATACAGTATTTCAGGAAATTATATGTGAAAACACTTGTTACCTTCTGAAAGAAATGCTGAAATGAAAACCATCAAGTATGTCATAGCCAAAATCCAAAACTTACAGTTTAAAGAAAAATTCAGTAAGTAGCCAGAAAGAAAGTTGTAGTTCAAGTTCTAGAAAACCCTAAAAGTTGAACTAAAAAGTTAGTTGAAATAATTATAGTAAAGCTTCAGCATATTATATCCATGAATTTTCAGCTTTCCTATGTACTGCCAACTACAGTGTATGTTTGCGTTTATTTGTATGCTTGATATGTATCAGTCACATACACCAAGCTGAGACAAAGGCTTTGTTTGTCTTAATCAACAAAGGCAGTGCATGTATGTATGTATGCATATATATAAACTAGTGCTTTTAGTTGGCTTGTTCACTAATTACTAAAATGATAAGTTATGCTTTTTTATCCCTGGGGATTTCTAGCACATCTTTTTTCTCCTTAACCAATATATTTTCCTAAAACTATTTTCAGATTTTCTTTGATGACATAATCACAAATGATTTGCATAAAGTACAGAAGCACAGAATTGGTTTGGAGGGGTTGCTGGTGTTCTCATTCTGTTGTAATAGATATGTGGTATATTCCATTAAGAAAGGGTGGAACCCTTTTATGTCTGAAAGGTGGCTGAAAAAAAAAAAGAAAGCCTTGTTTGTACTATTCAGGCACCACTATGAAAGTTTTGAGCCAATAATTGTTCATCTTCTCTGGCTCCTGACTTTCCAGATTTACTAGGAGACTAGTATGTCAGTCACCTCCATTCTGTTCATTATATTAATGGTGCCCATGCTTTCCATTTCTCATTTAATCCAACTTGCATTTTTGATATGTTGAACTTCTTGAAAACATAAACCACCAGAAATCTTCCATATTCTCTCTTGGAAGTTCTTTCATCTGATTTCTTTACTTTTCGAGAATCTTCTGTAGTGAAGTTTTCCATTGATGTAGTATTGTTGAATTTGTCCTTTGCACTCTTTTTGATTCTTTGTATTACCTTAAATTTTAAAGTTATATTTAAAACTGTTGATTAAGGAAATTTGGAATTTCTGATATTCTTTTATTTCTGAATTCATTTCTGCATGTTCTTTTATTGCCTTTAATTGGACAATATCATTTAAGTTTTCTTCTGTATGTGTCAGCTAAATATTGATTTTATCTTCTATTACACATTTTAATTATGATGTGGTGTTTGATGCCATATATCTTGATAGGTTCAAATATTGTTCTTGCCACATATATACTATTTATGCCAGTTTGGGAATGTTTCTACCCTTTCTGTGAAATACTATAAGTAATGCATTCATTAATAATAGTTATTCAATTTTTATTAGTTATTTTATGTAATTGATCTGTTAGTTGGATTCATGCCATCAAATTTGAAAAGACCTTTTCATCATTCCTATCTAAATATACCCACCTCCTTTTGCAAGTCATTTGAGACTTAGAGTGCTATTTTTTCTTAACTGTTTCATTATTGATATAACTCCTAGAACTTGCATTAAGTGAAGATTTTCAATCTCTGAGTATTCAGATTTTAATAGTTCCTCCTTTAAACTTAAGAATGAAGTTTTTTTTATGATTTGCTTTGCTTCTTGTATCTCTTCTTTACATTTCATCTTTCACACTTTCCCCAGGCTAATTTTCCATATTTGTTTTTTTTTTTTAAATTCTTTTAAACCATGGAAAAATATTCTAAATAAATGAAAAAGAAAAAAAATCTTTTAGTCATTTCAATTCTTTGACTCAAAAATTTTCCATATCTGCCTGTTACTTATATAATAATGTACAAAAGCTTTAACCTAACATTTAGAACCCTACACATTCTGTCCAACTATAACTTCCTACTTTTATCTTTTGTTCTTTCAGGAAAGCCAGTTTTGTTCATTATTTTTGAATGTCTTATCTATTCTTACCTCCACTTAAGAATGGTTAGGTTTGTAGAATACACAGTTTATTTCCTGATAGAATAGAGATCCAGTCTTTGGCCTATCAACTTTATTGGTACAAACACATCAAGAAATATTTTTGGAGTACCTGCTATATATATAGGGCAGAATTGTAAAGCACAATCCTTTGCCCTCAAGGTACTTAGAAGGCTAGTTGGGAAGACTTATATAAACTTTTTAAGTGCACAGAATGTCCTACTTTTTGTATTTGTATTGAGCACTTATCACCATACCTGGTGCATGGTAAGTCATTAATAAACATTCTTTTAATTTTTTTAAACGTTATTTTATTGGGTCATTTCTGAACATTATTCATTGGAGACAAAGATCATTTTCTTTTCCTCTCCCCGTCCCCCAACTATCCCATAGCACGCGATTCCACTGGGTATCACATGTGTTCTTGATCCATTTCCATGTTGTTGGTATTTGCATTAGAGTGTTCATTTAGAGTCTCTCCTCACACATGTCCCCTCAACCCCTGTAGTCAAGCAGTTGCTTTTCCTCAGTGTTGTTACTCCCACAGTTTGTCCACTGCTTATGGATAGTGTTCTTTCTCCTAGATCCCTGCAGATTGTTCAGGGACATTGCATTGACAGTAATGGAGATTTCCATTACGTTTGATTGTACCACAGTGTATCAGTCTCTGAGTACAATGTTTTCCTGGTTCTGCTCATTTCGCTCTGCATCACTTCCTGGAGGTTTGTTCCAGTTTCCATGGAATTCCTCCATTTCATTATTCCTTTGAGCATAATAGTATTCCATCAGCAACATATACCACAATTTGTTTAGCCATTCTCTAATTGGAGGGCATCCCCTCATTTTCCAATTTTTGGCCACCACAAACAGTGCAGCTATGAATATTCTTGTACAGGTCTTTTCCCTCATTATCTCTTTGGGGTACAAACCCAGCAGTGCTATGGCTGGATCAAAGGGCAGACAGTCTTTTATCACCCTTTGGGCATAGTTCCAAATTGCCCTCCAGAATGGTTGGATCAATTCACAACCCCACCAGCAGTGCATTAATGTCCCTACTTTGCCACATCCCCTCCAGCATTCATTACTTTCCTTTGCTGTCATGTTAGCCAATCTGCTAGGTGTGAGGTGATACCTCAGAGTTGTTTTGATTTGCATCTCTCTGATTATAAGAGATGTAGAGCACTTTTTCATGTGCCTATTAATAGTTTTGATTTCTTTAGCTGAAAATTGCCTATTCGTGTCCTTTGCCCATTTATCAATTGGAGAATGGCTTGATTTTTTGCACAATTGGTTTAGCTCTTTGTAAATTTGAGTAATTAAACTTTGTCAGAGGTTTTTATGAAGATTGTTTCCCAATTTGTTGCTTCCCTTCTGATTTTAGTTACATTGGTTTTGTTTGTACAAAAACTTTTTAATTTGATGTAGTCAAAATTATTTATTTTACATTTTGTGACTCTAAGTCTTGCTTGGTTTTAAAATCTTACTTCCACTCTCTGAGCTTGTCATAGCACTGTCTGTAAGGTACCTCAGTGCCTTTGCTGGCCCTGAGTTTCCTGTCCTTTCAGAGGGCCCTGCACTCTAAGGGGGACGGGTCCTGGCCTCCTTGAGCTCTGAGGGCTCCTGATGAGATTAGGTTCAGCTGGGTTGTTCTAGGTGTGCCCCGAGGCAATAACCTCCTTTGAGACTCCGATGAAGGACCCAGCCAGGGGGCTACAGGCTCCCCCCCCTTCCCCCCCCGCCCTCTCTCTCAGGATGCTTCCCTGCCATCTGTATTGGATGCCTCGAGACTGGCCCAGGTTGCTTTCAAGGTAAGCCCTTCAAAAGAACACCTTTGCAGGCCCTGAGGTTCCTGCTGCTGCTGTGGGCTCAGGGCTCTGGGTTGGGGGGGAGGGGTCCTAGAACCTTCCTTCTGCCTTCCCTTTAGACCCCAGTGTTCTAGGATTCTGGCTTTTGGGGGGCATACCTTTTGATTTGAGTCCAGAAGGAGGGTTCCCCAGCTCTCTCCTGTTGTTAAGCTTGAATTTCAGTCCCCTAGGAGTATTCATTTTGTGATTGGTAAGGAAGGGTTTTCAGAGGTCTGAACTTTTGCTGCTTCTAAGCCGCCATCTTGACTGGAAGTCCTAAACATTCTTTTTAACTCATTGTTTCAAAGTTGGATATTATTTCACATAGTAGGCACTTAAAACATTTTTGATTGATTGCTTATTTAAGTGGGTAATGTTAAGGAAGAATAGTATTCTAGGTGAAGAGAAGAGTTAGAGCAAAAAGAGTGGAAATGAAAACATAAAAGGTACAATACAAGGAGCAACAAGTATAAAGTTATCTCTCCTGAAGAATAAGGTTCATATTAGGAAAAAGAAGGAAATATGAGAAAGTTATCATTTGGACAGATTGTTTAGGGCCTTAAATGCCATATCCAAGTAATTTTGCTTTAACCTGTAACTTTCATTGTATAGTTCTGAAGCATTATGGAATGCAATCTAATAAGAAGGATCCTGAGTAATCCAATTAGAAAAACCCTGTTTGGTGGAGGGAAAGACTGCCTTTTCATTGTGGCTTTGTTAGCTGATTGGCTATGTGATCATAGATAAATCATCTTATCTCTTGGCCCTTTCTAGCTAATTCTATCATACTTTGATTTTGAAAATATGATCATCTGGTCCAAAAACATGAAGATGATTACACATCATAAATACTTGTTATTTCTCCCTATTCTTGGTTTGGGGGAATTTGATTTGGAATAGTCTAAATAGTTGTGCCAAAAAGTTCTTATTTCCTTTAAAAATTCAGGTACTTGGCTTTATTTCCCATATTGAATGTAAATCCTGTTCTAACAGATTTATATGATAGCAACCAGTAATTAATAGTAAAGCTATATGTTCTTTTAATTAAATGTTTCTAGAAAATGCCAAGAGAAATTACATTAAATACAAATAAAATTGATTATTAAATTTTTATCACATTTGTTCCTAGGTAGAAAACTGTAATGGGAAAAGGGCAAAAAGAAGATAAATTTGGCTCTATTAATAGGCAAGCCCCCATTTTGGTGGGATTTTTTTCCCTTTTTGAAGCATTATTCTACCACCAGTGAAGTCTCATTATTTCTAAGTGTCCTAATCAATAAGGTCATGAAAGATTGATTTCAGTAACTGTCACTGTGTTTATGACAAGGGACATATATAGTCATTTATAAAAGTGGTCAGTAATTCCCTTGTTAACTTGGGAGTTGTCAGTGTCCCCCTTGCATTCCATTGTGTAGGTGAAAAGAATCTCCATGGTGTCAGTCATTGGCAGAGAGGAAGAGACAGACACTGTTAATTGAATTTCCCTAGAGAGAATAAAAATATGTCAGGAGGTATAGGAGTGAGGGAAGAAGAGAAACCTCACCAGTGTATGTGGAATAAGGACATTGATTTACCTCTGCAAGTGGCTTGGATTGGATTAAAAAATGCCCTATGGGAAAACAGCATTCCCTACAATTGTTCCTTTCCACTTATTAAGTGACTTTCATACATTAATGAATAGCACCTTTAAAACAACAACTCCAAACATACCAAACAAACATACAGGAAGAAAATGTTGGGATTTCTGGATCCTGAAAAAGTTTTTAAAGCTCATCCAATCCAGCCCCACTCGTTTTCCAGACCCAGAAAAAAATTGATATGTTGACCAAAACAAAAAAGGTGGCTTACTGAAAGAACTGGTTTTCCTTCCTTCCTTCCTTCCTTCCTTCCTTCCTTCCTTCCTTCCTTCCTTCCTTCCTTCCTTCCTTCCTTCCTTCCTTCCTTCCTTCCATTATTTATTTGGTTGTTTATTTTAGAGTATTTTTCCATGGTTACATGATTTATATTCTTTCCCTTCCCTCCTTCCGCCCCTCCCGTAGCCAACGAGCAATTCAGTTGGGTTTTACATGTGTCATTGATCAAGACCTATTTCCATAGTATTAATATTTGCAGTAGGGTGATCATTTGGAGTCTACATCCCCAATCATATTCCCATCCAAACCATGTGATCAAGGAAATGTTTTTCTTCTGTGTTTCTACTCCCACAGTTCTTTCTTTGGATGTGGATGGCGTTCTTTCTCATAAGTCCCTCAGAATTGTCCTGGATCATTGCATTGCTACTTGTAAAGAAATCCATTACATTCTATTGTACCACAGTGTATCAGTCTCTATGTACAATGTTCTCCTGGTTCTGCTCCTTTCACTCTGCATCAATTCCTGGAGGTCTTTCCAGTTTACGTGGAATTTCTCCAATTCATAATTCCTTTGAGAACAATAGTATTCCATCACCAACATATACTACAATTTGTTCAGCCATTCCCCAATTGAAGGACATCCCCTCATTTTCCAATTTTTTGCCACCACAAAGAGCACAGCTATGAATATTCTTGTACAAGTCTTTTTCCTTATTATCTCTTTGGGGTACAAACCCAGCAGTGGCATGGCTGGATCAAAAGGCAGGCAGAAAGAACTGGTTTTCCAATTGAGATGCTTCTAATTAAAATCCAGCCTCTCCCAGTCATTCTGGAAAACAATCAGAACTTTGGCCAAACAGTTACAACTGTTAACACACTGATACCTAAAACTAAAAAGTTCAAAGAAGAGGGAGAAATCCCATATGTCCAAACATTTTTATAGGAATTCTTTCTGTGGTAGAAAAAATAATTGGAAACTAAGGGCATGGCCATCATTTGGGGCATAGCTGAACAAATCATGGCATTTCAGTGTTTTGGAAAACTGTTGTGCCATTTAAAAAAGGATGAAAACTTTAATAGAAACTGGGGAAGATTTGTTTAAACTGATATAGAGTGAGTAAGCAGAAACAGAAGAATATTAACTTACAACAACATTGTAAAGCCAAACAACTCTGATCATGACCAAGCATGACTCCTCCAGGACCAGGATGTAGAATGCTGACTAGCACCCACCTATTGACTGGAAGGGCTGTGACCATGCTGAATGAGATGTTTTTAGACCTGGGCAAGATGAGACGTTGGTTTGGTTGGCCGCATGTGTTTATGACAAGGGTTGGTTTGTATTGTTTTTATTTTGTTTTTCAGTGGAGAAGATGAAGGGAGAAAAAATAAATGCTTGTTAATTGAAGAAATTTTAAATTGATTTAGTGCTACATTTCATTTTGTTTGACAAAAAATATTTGCTACTGTGTACGGGCAGAAGCCCTATGGCTATCCTCCTGGATCTGACCATTGAATAGGGGCATGCTAGAACAACATAGATAAAAATACTAACATACCAAAGTACTAGGAAATATTCAAAGGAAAGATTTTAATGAAGAGGAAGTGTCAAAGACTATATTTCATTTGGACTTATTTTGAAAGTTGAGAGTATTCTAATAAAATCCAGAAGTGACCCTTTTAGTTCATCAGAATTCCTTATCTAAATTTTATGTAAGTCATATCCTGTCTTAATTTTTTAAGATACTAAAAGGAATCACTAAGGACCATAGAATTTTAGCACCAGAAGAGAGCTTTAAGGATCACAATTCTAGAACTGTAATCCAAATCCTTGATGGTGCAGTTGAAGAAACAAAGGAGAACAGGGTTTACTGATCAACCCATGGTCCTGATCAGGCAGATAACTAGAGTAGGTGACAGGATTCAGACTAAAGGCTCCTCCTTCAGGGAGTCTTTACCTGCTCAGCCCTGCATTTTACAGAGGAGGAAAGCCTGGCCTGATAGAGAGGGCCCCCTCAGTGTTCCTGGGCCCGCCCCTGGAGGAGCCTGGCACTCCCCCCTCCCCCCAGGGTGACAGTGTCTGCTAGAGGGGGCCTGTGTCCCCCGCACACAAAGCAAGGGAAAGCCGGTCCCAGGAGAGAGGCCCAACTTGTGGAGAACACTGCCTCCGTGCTGCCGGCCTTAAAGGCGATCACTGAACTAGCCCTCATTGTACTGGCTGGTGCCAGTACAGCTGCCCTCTGGGATCAGGAGCCCCATCCTCTGGGGAAGGGGCACAGGAAATCCGGTGCCCCTGGACCCCCTCTCACTCGTCCTTGTTGTCCTGTCTGTTCGTCACAAGGCGAAGACAAAGCCTTTTCTACGCAACCCTATGAGTTGGGTCGAGCAAGCGCACTGGCAGAGAGGAGGCTTAGAAGCCTGGGATTGTCTGAGTCCCGAGTCTGGGCCTTTTTCAGAGATCACCCACTGTGGCTTCTCCTTGCTCTGCAGTCCCTGCCCTCCCACTTGGTGCTCTTGTTCAAGTCGCTTTTTCTTCAGCCTGCTCCATTCAGGCGACATTTATCAAGACGTTCCTGGGAATAGGAGACCCAAAGCACAGCCCCTTCCCCAGAAAATAAGGCGCCGGGGACAGCCGCACAAAGGGCTCTTGAGACGGAGCATGTGAAGATGGAAGAAAAGGAAAAGAGCCAGAGTTCTGCAGTAAAACTGAACGAATGAGGATAACTTTTGGCTCAAGAGATCCAGGAATGCTTCCTGGAGAGGGTGGCCAGTGGGCAGAAGTGCTCTGGGCTTGGGCTAGAGCCCTTTTGGAGGCAGAATAGAGTAGGGCCAAGGGCTTGGCTAGAATGGAGTAGCCTGTGCAGGAGGAGAGACAAATGAGGCTGGGAAGGTAGCTGGAGGGGGATTCTGTCTGGTAGGCAGGGAATGAAGGCGAGCTGCTGGGGCTCTGGCCTCGGATTCCTTCAGAGTTCTGTGCTGCAGGGAGCCAGGCAGACACCGAAGACCACCCTCCACCTGGGCCAGAGCTTCCCATGGCCTTCGCTGCCTCCTCTGAAGCCAGGGACTCGGACTTTGTTCATCCTTTGCCCCTCCTAGCTTGACCCTTCTGGGCTCTGTAATACTCCCCTGGGCTGTCCTGGATGGCCCGTGACCAGGAGCTGAAGTGAGCTGACCAGCGTCACGGTGGGGATGGCCAGGGACCAAGCGGGGCATCCCCAGCCCTCATTCACCCGGCCCTCCAATAGCCCCCTCGAACTCTAGAACCCATGTGCTCCCCCATCGCCTGCTGGATCTTGTCGTCCTGCCTGGTCCCCTCAGGGCCCCTGGTTTTCCTGGCCATGATTCTGGCCTGCTCCGCCATTTCCTTCTCCAGCTCCATGCCTGCGGGCCCAGGACTCCATCCCTGCTGCCTCCTCTTTGGAGAGCTTTCCTCCAACACAGCGGAGTCATCCCCCCAGGGAGAGAGGTCCAAATGCTCCAGCAGGGGGTTGGAACGGCTGAGACCATGAGGTGCCCCCCACAGATGAACCTCGAGGGGGGCAGGGCTTGCACTTCAGTCTCCGCAAAGGCAGGAAGGCAGGAAATGGAATGACAGCTTAGGGAAACAAGGAGCATGCCTGCTGGCTGCAATGCAGACTGGAAGGGAGAGGAAGATGAAATGTCTGGAAAGGTAGGGTGGAGCCTAGTCAGGAAGGACTCCCAGTGCCTGGGGAGGTAAAATAAACCACCAGGAGAATAAATAAATAGGGAGCCACCAGAGATTTGAGCAGGGGAGTGACAGCAAATAAGCTTCACTACCACCCTGTGCAGTCACGTTGGGTCTGACTCTTTGTGACTGTATCTAGTTCTGTTAGCAAAGATCCTGGAAGGCTTTGCCATTTCCTTCTCCAGATCATTTTACAAACAAGGAAACTGAGGCAAACAGGGTAAAGTGATTCCTCTAGAATTACACAGAGAGGAAGTGTTGAAGACTGGATTTGAACTCAAGTCTTCCTGACCCAGACTTGATACTCTATCCACTGTACCACTTAGCTGTAGTAAGTTCTCTTAGTTGTTATGCCCATTTTCTAGAAGAGGAATCAGAGAATTAAAAGACCATTTATGATTTCCCAGATTCAAGTAGCTCATGTGTCAGAGGCAGGATTTGAACCCAGGTTCCTGCCATAGTAGGCTCTTAATAAATACTCCTTCTTTGACTTTTACCCACTATTCTACTCTGCCCTTTATGCTCAGCTAATTTAGGTGAAGACTGACTCTGCAAAGACCTGTGCCATTTGGCAATTAAGAAATTGTTGATCGTTGGTGAGACAATTTCAGTTGAATTGGTTGGATCAAAAGATAGATGACAAAGGATTGTGATGAGGAATTGGATTCCCAAGATAGGGCTCTGCTTCCCCTCACCACTCCAGCCCCCAGGGCTCTAAAAGGCACCCCTCCTGGGAGAAGAAAAAGGGATGCTACCAAATACTCCTTCCTTTTATAGATGACCAAAGGGAGGATAATGGGAAATAACCGCCTTAGAGTTTGACTCCATCGTCCTGACTCCCCTTCTAGGACTCTTCCTTCCATGGCCCACTGCTTATCTATAGATGACTAACTTTCACATAAAAGCCCATTCCAAAAGAATTTTCAATTGTTTATCGTTCATATATGCAAGAGGGAAAAGACTAAGAATTCACTCTTTTGCTGCAAAATTATTGTTCGAGGTCATTTTTGGTTTTTATTAAAAAATCAGCCAGAACCCCAAAGTCGAAGTGAATTTATATTTCATTATTCTGCTTTGACTTAAGAGTTTGATTCCTAATTTTTACCTTTTGTCTTCCAAAATGATTTGAACATGCTTCTTCAACTCTATGAATAACTACGGTGTCTTTGATGCCTCTTTTTCCAAGACTGATGTACAACACTTCTGACCTCCAAATGCTGCTCCCTCAGTGACCACTAATGGTTTATTTAGTGTCAAACAAGATTTTTGTTTTCTTGATTTTAGATAAATTTGCAGCCCACTGCTTCACCAGTCATGATGTCAGTTATTTACATTTCAGGAAAATGTTTGTCGTAACTTTCAAATACAGGGGAACTGTAGACAGACGGTGTTTATCACATTGTAGAGACTGTCAGAAATGGTTGGCCTCAATGTTCCAGAGTCAAGCCCACTGTTTATATTTTCATCTGCAAACTGTCAGCCCCGCTTGCTAGAGTGACCAATTGGCACATGTGAAGATTAATAAGACAATTTTTTAAAAGTAGGTACTGTAAAGACTCTAGATTAGTCTTATCTTGAATGGGTCCTTTAAGTGATCACGTCTGAAAGATGAAAGGGCACAATTACTGTAAATGCAAACCCAAGACAGTCTGTGGAGGCTCAGAGGATGAAAATATGATTTATGTGTATTGTTTTGGCTTGCTTTGCTTTTTCCTAGATCAGATCAAGGTTTAGAAGAAAATTTGAGAGGAATCGAATGTGCCTTGAGTGCTAGGTAAAAAAATGTAGTGGCATCTGGTATGTCTTTTAAAGGAAGGAGTTGACCTGTGTTCTTAGTCATGCTTTCATCATGTGGGTTTGTGGGAAGAGGCATTGAATTTGGAATGAGAGGACTTGAGTTCAAATCCTGGCTCTGATTGTTCTGTGCCCTTGCAAATATTGCTGCCCATCCCAGGAGTTCATTTTCCTTATTTATAACATAAGAAAGTTGGAGTAGGTGATGTCTAAAGTCTTTGTAAGTTAGAAATTTTTCCTCTCTGGTAAAATTAAGGAATTGGCCTGGATGATATCAAATCAATAAGCATAAGCAAATGCTTACTTTGTGCTCAGTATTGTGATAAACACTGAGGCTACAAATACTCCCCCACCCTCAAATAAAAGTCTTACTTCAAGGAGCTTACACTCTAATGGAAAACTACAGCACACTCTCAGAATCTGGTGAAAGGAGAGGGATTGGTGGGGAACCCCAGGAGAATAAAGGAGGTGGGCTGGGGCCCTTCTTCCAAATCCAGGTTTCAGGAGGAACTCACTAATGTTGAGAAAGAGATGGCAAGGGCAGAGGGAGAAGGCAGCTGAAGCATGGAATCCAAGACCAGACAGTGAAGGATGGCTGCTCATGATTTCTAAACTCCTTGTGGTTGTAAATCCTGGGATCCATAGTCATGACTCACTGATTGGAACTTCATTCTCACCAAATCCTGATGCCTCCCGAACAGAGGCAGAGTGTTCTAAATGTTTATATTAAAATTTAGTTCAAATACTTCCTGGGTTTGTGACCAAAGAGAAGTCACTCCAACTCTTTGAGCCTCAGTTTTTTCATATATAAAATGTGTATGACAATTTTCAAACTATCTATCTTACAGAATTATTGTGGGAAAATACTGTATAAATGTGTTTTCATTATTACAATAGCTCACTATTGCCCTTCCCTCCCACCCTTTAAGACTTTCCCACCTGTCTTAGAATCAATACCAAGTGTCTGTTCCAAGGCAGAAGAGTCCTAAGGACTAAGCAATTAGGGTTAAGAGACTTACCCTGGGTCACACAGCTAGGAAGTGTCTGAGGACAGATTTGAACTCAGGAAGAGGAGTCTTCTTGATTTCAAGCCCTATACTCTATCCATTGCAGCAGCCTTTAGAATTTCCTGTAGAAGGTAGCAATTGGGCTAAGTAGTGAGGAAGGCAAAGGCGGCAGGCTCCTAAGTGGCTAAGATAGGGAAGAACCCCGGTGCAAGCTTGGCAGACAGCCAGAGCAAAGGCAAATAGACAAGAGATGGAGCATCCTACATGAGGAACCCTATGAAGGCTGGTCTGGCAGGAGGGAAAGAGCATCTGTGAAGGCTGGGAGTGCAGATTGGGACCAGGCGATGAAAGCATTTGAATGCCAAATAGTGGAGCTTCTACTTGTGACTGGAGGCATTGGAGAGCTCCCAGCCCTTGTTGAGTCATCGGGTGACATCTTCACTTTAGGGACATCCCTGGGATCTCTCTATGGAGACTGAACTAGAGATGGGAGACAGAAGGAAGAGAGAGCTGTTAGGTTAGGGTGCTGGCACAGTGCTCCAGGTATGTGTGAGGAGGACCTGAAGGAGGGCAGTCCCTTATGTGAGTGGCAGTGCAAGAGTCATCATGATGGGACAACTGGCTGGACATTGTGGAAGAATATTCAGCAGAAGCAAGTTGTTTACCGCAGCACCCTCGTAAGACCTCGAGAGCAGCAAGAAGGGGCAAATTGTCTTTGTCTTTGCCTAGTCCAGCCTTCAGCCCTGCAGAGATGTAGACAGGGCTCACTCTACACTTGGAAGAGGAGGGGATGGGTTTGAGGCAAATCCAGGGATCTCCCCTTTGGACCTGTAGACAGGGAATTGAGAACACTTGTCACAGTGGCAGCAGCACTGCATGAGCATCAGCTATGAATGGCTTATGAGCTCTTCTGATCAATTCAGTGGTTTAAGACAATTCCAAAGGATTTAGGATAAAAATGCTATTCACCTGCAGGGAAAGAACTTGTAGAGTCTGAGTACAGATGGAAGTACCATGTTTTTACTTTATTTTTCTTGCTTTCTTTGCAACATGGCTAGTGTGGAATTGTTTTTGCATGATTTCATACAAACAATTGATATCACATTTCTTGCTTTCTCAATGTGTGAGGAAGAGGTGGGAAGGAAGAGAGAATTCAGAACTCAAAAAAAGCACATGGTAAGTGCTTTAATAAATGTGTGTCTTTTGACAGAAAGAAATGACCAACAAGCAGTGTTGGAACTTGATAGAGAAGGTAGGTCTAGATATATAGATCTAGGAATAGAGCAATGATAATTAAATGCACAGGAGCCAATGAGGTCCTCACATGGAGAGAAAAAAAAGTAGTTCCTTTGGCAAAGGATATAGATGGTGATCAGGAAGAAGAATGAGGGTACGGAGATAAGGAGAATCGTGATGGTGCAGGAGGAAAAGTAGTTTAAGATACTGCTGAGAGGCCCAGAAAGGTGAGACCAGAGGAAAGGCCTATGGATTTGCTCATGAAGAGAGCACCCTCAGTTGAATGATGCTTCTTCCTCTGTGAACATCACTAACATTCCTGGAGTTCTGGGCACTAATTACCTACTTTGGGAATGTGATATATATATATATATATATATATGCAAATTATAGGACTGTGTGCAAGTCTGGGCCTCAGTTTCCTCATCTGTAAAATGAGGAGGTTGGATTTGATATCCTCAAAAGCTCTTTCTAGGTATAAATCTTTGATCTATAAGTATAGCAAACTTCACATTTATATAGTACTTATAAAGTACTTTTCAAAGCATTTTCTTCATACACGTCATGAGAAGATATAAGTATTTTTATCTGTAGTTCATCCTCTGATGAAGAAATTGAGGCTCAGGGGAGGAACTATGACTTGCTTATCATTGTGTACCTAGTAAGTACTGGGCCTGAGAATCCAACTTCAAATCCAGTACTTATTCTACCCTAATACAGTGCTTCTCCCATTAGACAAGGTAGAATGTAATGGACCAAAGGAGAGAGGTGTAATGATAGAAATTTTAGGCTTCTGGGAGAGATTATAATATTGTAATGGTTACAAATGTGGCTACAGGATTTATGTAATATTGAACAATGGCCGCCAAGGAATTTACTTATGAAATTCCTAAAATGAAACACTCAAGTCAGAATGGAGTTTATGGAGGTTTAATCACACTGGGAGTAGAGAAGGGAGAGGGAGAGAAGGAGAGAAGAGAAAAGGGAAAGGGGCTACTCAACCTCTGACCAAGGCAGAGGGAGTTTTAGGCCCAAAGGCCCAGGTGGAAAGAATCAGTCCTTAACTCACGTGACCGCTCTGAAGGAAAGCTGTCTGCGGGCGTCCTCTCTGTCCAAGCTCCTAACACCAACTCCCGTCTAGCTCTCCCCACAGGAAGTCAGCGAATTCCAGAGGCTGTTCCCTACCTCACTTCCTGTGTCTCACAAATCCAATGGTTGGCTCTAGCTTGGCTTAGGACAGCCCAGGTGGGCAGTTAGTTATTTCTGATTTGTCATTGACTAGCACATGCCCGTGTAGTGTGGGTGTGCACAATTTTTGGGTGCTAGACCAAGATGGAGACTTTTAAAATTCACAATCCCCCCTGATGATGATTGGGAGACTAGTCTCCCCAATTGATCACTAAACATAAGCATACTGCACCCCCAAAATTTCTAACTATAAGTGTATACAAAAATTTTTTTACCCACTAAGAGGAAAATTGTAATAGTTGTAAATATGGGGAAATAGAGGAGAGAGAAGGACAGCAAACCAATGTTTTGCTGGGCGCATTGACAAAAACCAATTAGGGGGCAGTCCCCTTTGGCATACTCACAAATCCAATGGTTGGCTCTAGCTTGGCTTAGGACAGCCCAGGTGGGCAGTTAGTTATTTCTGATTTGTCATTGACTAGCACATGCCCGTGTAGTGTGGGTGTGCACAATTTTTGGGTGCTAGACCAAGATGGAGACTTTTAAAATTCACAGAGGAAGGAAAAGTTCTTAGAAAATTTGAGAGAAAAGTCAACTGTATTTGAAGGATCAGGAAAGACTATGTCTAAGAAAGAGAACACTATCAGAGATGAGGGATGGCCTAAATAAATGCATGATTATAAGAAGAATAGATACATTAAAGAATAGTTTGTAGTTTACTTTAGTTGGGATTTAGAGTAAAGGAGGGGAGAATAATAGATGAAAAATATCTTGGGAGTAGAGTGAAGATGGCATGGGCCTTAGAAATCTTGCAGTTTAATTCTAGAGGCAATAGTTTTTCAGTCATAGCAACTCATGAAACTACCATATAAAGCCAATGAAATGGCAGACCCTTAAAATACTAAAGTTCATTTTGATGACCAGAAATGATGTGAAAGATCTTGCATAAGCTTTTTTAATATGTTCCAGTCTGCTTTATCATTCTATGTGATTTTACTCCTTTCTACTTGCAAATTCATTCTAGAGGACCTACCCCAATGCTGGAAGCTCCCTGTGGTCTTTTTACTATCTCTTGTCCTGTCCAGGTGCTTTCCTCCCTTACCCCCATCTCTCTAACATGACCCACTCACATTGTTATCTGACTGTAGACATCCTTGGGGTCTTTGATATCATTTCTCATGACTGAGTCAGAATTGACAAGATGATACTGTGATACTGTCTACTGACAACCCACAGTCTGTCTTTCCATTGCCATTGAGTTATCTACAGTTCAGAGTTTGTTTGTTTGCTTTCTGAGATTGTGTTGATTCATCATTCTTAGTCGTATAGCATCACTGGGAAAATGGTGGCAAAAAGATACACTTTTGTGGAGCAAACCATGAAATATTTCTCTAATGGATGTTTTGGATTCAGTAAAAGGAATTGGCTTTATTTAATTTAGCTCCAGAGAACAGAACCAAGAATGGTGAGTTGAAGTTATAAAAAGGTAAATTTAGGCTATGTATCAGAAGATCTTTCTAAATATTTTTGCTAAAATTTTTTTTCCCCTAAGAGCAGAGTGGGCTGCCTCAAGAAGTGGTAGATAATCTTTCATTGAAAGTCTTTCTTTTTTTTTCTGGAATCCTTACCTTCTATCTTAGAATCAATACTGTGGATTGGTTCCAAGGCAGAAGGAACAGTAAAGACTAGGCAATGGGAGTCAAGTGACTTTCCCAGGGTCACACAGCTAGGATGTGTCTGAGTTCAAATTTGAACCCAGGATTCTCCCATCTCTAGACTTGGCTCTCAATCCAGTGAGCCATCTAACCACCCTTCATAGGAAGTCTTTAAGTAGAGGTTAGATAACCATTCCTTGGGTCTGTTGTAGTAAACATTCCTTTAAGGTATAGGTTGAACTTGGGTGGCCACTAGGTGCTTTTCTGATTCTGAAATTCTGTGATTCTGAAAAATGAAAAAAATAGTATTTGCATTGAACTCTTACCTGTCATGTGATGTTATTCTTGAATATTGTTTTTACTTCCTTACATAGCAGAAATACCTCTGGGAGATATGTTTACCTTAATTACCTTTAACTTTTATTTTTTATTTTTGACTCTTCCCATTAAGCATCATCCCAACCAGCAGTTCAGAATGTTTCCAATAAAATGTTTACCTGTTCAGCAGTTCCAAATAGACAAAACCTCTCCTAACAAGTTTCCCACCACTACCACCAAAAATAGTTAATATAGCCATGGCAAATGAAAAGCAAATTTGTTACCTGTGGAATAAGCAATCCAGAGAACACAGTGGAAGGGGTGGGTAGACTTTGCGAATGGGTTTTTGGGAAAACATTGAGTTGAGAGAGGGATGAGAATGAAGGAGCAAGCCACATGGTACAGATTTTGTACAACATATCATGGTTCAGGCTGACTGGTCTGGGGAGGGCATGACACCTGGGAAGTATGTTCAGCGTGAAGCCCAATGAAGGCTAAACCATAATCAAGGGTGACCGGGGAGGCTGAACCTTCTCAGTACTGCCTTGTCTTCCTGGAGGAGCTGGCTCAAGGTTTTAGAGAGTGAGTGGTATGGAAGTGGAAAATTGAGGATGGGAGTAACAGGTAATTAGGGTGCTGAGAGGGATCACAAAAACGTGTTATTTGGCCTGGTTCTTGGAGGAATACTTACAGTTTTACACACAAATGTATACATATATGTGCATATATGTATAGATCTGTATATATACATTCACACACACTTTTTTAGTACCAATGAATTGTCTAGGTTCTTATAAAGTTTGATTAGATTGGCTGCCAAGTTAGTATTTTTATTGGTACATCTTTAAAAGTTTGAAAAAATATTATGTTCCCAATTATAAGGTGAGTTTTTGTGCAGATATAGTTGGGACAGTAACACTTAACATTGAAATATATATTCCTACAGTAGATATATTCATGTCAGTGAGTTAGTGACTTTGCAGTTTATAATTTTTTTTAGCAAATACAAATTGAGTTAATTTATTCTCAGTAAATAAATTTCCCTCTTAAAGTCAGAATTATCTATAATCATTCTCACTCCTTATTCTAATTTTTAATAGTATTCTCCTTCAGAGATTGTTGCTTTAAAATAATTTCAATGAAAAATCAGTTCGAAGACATTTTAGATTCTATAGAATATGAAACACTGTATAGATTAATTTAATAAATTAACCATCAAGTAATATTGTTCATCAAGAAGCCTATTTTGATGAATAGAAATGCTATGCAAATTACTTGTCAGAAGTACATTACATGATTTTTTCTGCATAATTCACACTAAATTCTTACTAGCATTGATGCATTCATGAATTACATTCTCTGTATACAAGCAGTAAAATGTATAATATGTTTATGAATAATACATTAATGGTCTTACTGTCAAAATCAGTGATAAATTTGTAGGCTGATGTCTAAGGACATATGGGAATTAGACTGCTGAGTACATTTGATAAAAGACTTTTTAAGTCTCCTCTAACATTTTTGTAACAAATACCATACAAACAAGTTTAATAAACTATCTGATTTAAATGTGGACTTCAGTGGGTAGTTATAGATCTGTAAAGATCTGAGTAGCTTTTTCTAAGCTATTATTAATAATATGAGAATCAAATTTGTACATACCTCTAAAATATATTATTTGTAGATTATAAGATTTTAGAACTGAAAGGATCTTAAAGTTCATCTCACCAAAGCTTATTTTACAATGAAGAAATTAAAATGCTTAGACAAGTTGTTACTTAAGCAAGGTCAGTCCTAGAAGTGACAGCAAACTATTCAGAACCAAATTGGAATCCAGACTCCCCAGTGACAAATCCGTGGCCTTTCTCCTGTACCATACCACCCAGTTACTTAATGCCGGATCAGAGCATTCAAGGTGTTGGATAGCTAGCTGAGAGAACATGACCTGTATCCATCCTGGCTTACTCCAGAACTCCACAAGTAGGGGATCCAGTCAAGGAGACTGGGTAAGCCCAGAGAGAGACTGTGTGGGCTAAGAGTGGGACCAAAAGTGACCCATGCCACAGATGAGGAAGACTGAGAAAAGAGCCATTCAGTAGAACATCAATGTGGGAAGTCAGATTGGAAAAGAGTTACAGAGTAAGAGGGAAGGAAATGGGCAAAGGGTTTTTTCAAGGGACTTAAAGGAATGATAGACTCTAGTGAAGGTTTGTTTTATTTTCTTGGATGAGTAACACTTGCACACATTTGAGGGAAGGAACCAATATATGAAGAGATGATGAAATTGGATTTGTAGTGAATTATGGAGGCCACAATCTGCTGGAAAAGATGAGAAGGGGTGGGATCGAGGACAGAAGTAGCGATTATCCCTGGAAAGAAGAGGCATATTGTGAAGATTGGGTTTAGCTATCTCCTGATTGTAACAATGAAGGTACTTAGCGCTTCCTTTATAGTGAAGCTAGAATTGTAAGCTACAATCTATTTTTAGATTTTAACTACAAAAAGGAGTTAAGTAACTACAAAAGGTGAACTTAACAAAAGAAGTGTTAAGTAACCTCAAAAGATATAATCTAACCAGAAAAGGTGAGAACTAAAGAGTGGATAGTCCTGGAGAAAAGCATATGCTGTGATTGGTAAATGTGAAAATTTAGAGGAGGTGACACAAGAGAAAAAGATCTTTAACTAGAGGGGAAAAAGACTGAAGAAGACAGTCAGTCACCTGGGCTTGGAGCGAAGGATCAGTCACTCAGAACTGAAGGGAAGATGGACATTTGGAGATTCGTTCAGACATTTGGGCACTGACTCGGAGAAGCGACCAGAATACAGACACCCAGACTTCTTTTAGACTGTTACCATTGGTGAGTGAAAAGCTGACTTAGTGACCCTGGCTTTCTGGAGGTGTGAAGTCTCCAGGAAAGGCCCAACTTCTTGAGACTCTCTTCTCCTGGCTGGGACTTAGAGTTTCTAACTGATATCAGAAGAAGCCAGAGTTCGTTCGTTCTCTCTCTCTCTCTCTCTCTCTCTCTCTCTCTCTCTCTCTCTCTCTCTCTCTCTCTGTCTCTCTCTCTCTCTGTCTCTGTCTCTCTCTGTCTCTGTCTCTCTCTCTCCCTCTCCCCTGTTTCTTCCTCTCTCCCCCCCCATTCCTTAATATCTTCCTTCTTTTGTAAATATTGTAAATAAACTACCATAAATTCCATTTACTTTAGTGATTCATTTTGGGATTTAGAAATTAAATCCCTGGTGACCACATAATTAATATATTCAGAGTCCAACCACAATTTAATTTTAACAACATTATTATCATAGACTGGAAAAAAGGAAGAAAAAGTGATGTAATAAGATTTTGAAGTGAAGAGAAGGTAAGGAGAAATCTTGCAGAAAATAGCCTCAGGGTTTTTTGGGGGGGTAAGAAGTAAAATCCTCAGTTAGGAGGAGGGGTGGGACAGGTAGCTAATGTTAGGAGTTTGTGGAGAAAAGAAAGTATTTAGGAAAGCTTTTCTGGAGAACAAAATAAGGAACAAAATAGGAAAAAGTATCGCTATAATGTGATAGTCAAAGAAGGTTCAGTCAGGATTGGATAGCATGAATTTATACTGTGTCTAGTCAGCACAATGGCATGACTTCAGTTCTCTTTGGATAGGGGAAGAGAACATGGATAGATAGATAGAGATGAGCCAGGTTGGTCAAGAGTTGGTCAAGGGAGCAAGGGATGCTAGAAGTCCTGGAAGAGATAGGATAAAGGAAGTCAACTATAGGCACAAAGATGAATATAGATAAAAGAGAGAGTTAGCCACTTAAGGGAAGGGAGGGAGCAGCTATGAGTTTGAAAGAATTTCCTCTTCAAGAGTCTTCATCCTTTGGCCACACGTGTTCTCTCTATACGTGCCTCATTTTATGCCCAGTCTTCCTAACCTGTAGTTATAGGAAAGGATGCCCAAGGCTTTTGGGGATAATTGTTTTTATACCCAATCTACCTGTTTGTTAAATGCTCTTTCTAAAAGCTAAATAAGTCTCACTAATAATTAATAGAAAACACCTGTTGGGAGCTGGTGACTGATAGTCTTAGAAATCCCAGGAGCTCTCAAGGTTTCCCCTAAAATTAGCTTGAAGGAAGGAGTAGCTACTTCCAGGGGACCTGCCTGGCAGTGAAGTGTAAATTGGGGAACCAGTGCAGAGAAGTTATTAATAGATGCAGAAACTCCTGCACTGTGATCATCTCTACCCTACTTAAAAAAATTAGAAAGAATATAGATTCTGCCACTTCCCCCATCCTCCCAACTCCTGCCTGACCCCATTTAGGCCAGTCTTGTCTGGAGAGGTACAGGCCACCTCCCTCAGGGAAAGACATTCTATGTCTGATTATTATGTCTGATTAGCATCACAAAAGAGCTTTCTGCAATTTAATGAAAGCTTTTCCAATTTTGTGGTTCTTACCCTGTTACTTTAGCCTGGAATATGTACTTTATGATTTCACCCCCTTTCTTAACCACATTCCCACAAGTTTATAATTTCACACTTAAGATACTTAAAATATCACTAGCCATAGAACCTGAACCTTTTAAGTGTAAAAGCTTGAAATTGATAAGCCTGGCTTAGTAGGAAATTCTTGTTACTCCTCCCCACCCCCACCTCTCATTGTTTTTGTGTGGTTAGAAAATATATTTATATTTGAATTTCTGTGCTTGAGCTTCTGAGAAGTTTTTAAAAGAAAATAGAAGTAAAGCCAGTACATCTGGGGAAAAGAAATAATTCATTTTAGCTAATCCAGAGCCACCTCTAAACTAATAATGATAAATATTTGGAAGATGTTCTACATGTTTCAGGAGTCTTTTCACCTTTGTTAAAGTCTGAATTTACATATTTGGCAAAACTCACTTGTGTCATTTCTAAATGAAGCTTCTAAAGGTGCTAGAGATGGCCACCTCTAATAAAAAGCTAGCCTTTCTTGCTAATGAACATACAAACAGTTGTTTCCCCATCTGCTACCTCAATCTAAGAGGCTAGAAAGCCCTTCTTCTTGATCACAAAAGGACATAATTATTGTCTGCAGAAAGTCAAGTACAAAGACAGTTCATCCAGCCTGACCGCCAGCACACTGCAGGCCACCAAAGATTAACAGCTGCTTCTCCTTTGATTAGGTTGGGTAATAACAGTTACTTCAGTTAATAATTGGATGGATTCCCAGGCCATACAATTCAGGTTTGGGATGTCATTTTTTTTCCCTGGCATGAAACTAAGCTGAATTATTGGCCAGGAGCCCATAATCCTATTAGTCAGTTGTCAGTAAAATAGTAGAAGAGATAAGAGCAATCAAAACTATTAAGGTGTTAAAGCAGGTAGACAAGTTGAGCTATATGTATTTGGTGGCCACGAGGGTTTATTTTTTCCCCATTAGATGAAATAAGTTAGAAAAAGAATCATACAAACATACTAACATAGTTTCAGGGAGCATGGTACCTCTTTTCTTACTACCTATTGACATCAATCAGTCATTTAATATTTATTAAGCACCTACTATGTGCCAAACACTGTAGCAAGTACAGGGGATACAAAAAGCAAAAGACAATCCTTGACCTTAAGGAGCTTAAAATCTAATCAGGGGAGACAAGCAAATGCATGTGTCCTTATAAGCTATATACAGGACAAATAGGAAATAATGAATAAAATGAAGGCCTTAGAATTAAGAGGGATCAGAAAAGGCTTTCTATAGAAAAATGAGATTTAAACTGGGACTTAAAAGTAATTCAGGGAAGCCAAGAACAAAGGTGAGAATGAAAAACATTCCACACATGGGGAACAGAAGGAGAAAAAGCCCAGAACCTAGATCAGAGAATACATGTTGGGAAGCAAAGTGTGAGAAGACTAGAATGGTGGGAGGGGGGGCGAGGTTATGTAAGGTCTGAAATGCCAAACCGGGCATTTGCTACTTGATCCTGGAGGCAATAGAGAGTAGGAAGTGACATGGCAGGCTGGTGCTTTAGGAAATCATTTTGGTGACTGAATGGAGGAGGGACTCGAATAGAGAGAGACTTGAGGCTGACCAACATCCCTGGTAGGCTATTAGTCCAGATGTCAAGTGATGCAGCTTGCACCAAGATAGTGGCAGTTGTTGAGGAGAGAAGGGGGTGGGTTCAAGAAATGCTGCCCTGGTGAAGTTGATAGGCCTTGTCAGCAGCTTGGATGTAAGGGGCTGAGAGAGAGGGAGGAGTCCAGGATGACTCCCAGGTTATGAACC